>NC_092877.1:198273155-198634405 GCF_028372415.1 Notamacropus eugenii | reverse complement strand
CAGTGGATTCTGAAGCCCATAAATGAACAACAATAGACCCCTGCCCAAGCTCCAATTAATGACTGGCTTAGAGTGATTATCAACAGTAACAGTTTCTCTTTCCCTCTGAGTTTTATTTTGTTAATTTTTTTTTCTTTTGATCATTAAAAGGGCCATTCCCTGATTACTTCTTAAAGAGGTCTATTTACTCAATGGGTGTTACCTCCCTCTAAGTGAGTACCTGAAAAGGCCAAAGTCCCCTATTGTATCCTGGGTCATCTCCAGTAATGCTGATGAATATCTGATCACTGGATCCAGATGGCCCTGGCTCAGCAGGAGAAAGTGAGGTTGGTGACCTAGCACAACCCTCCCTAACTCAAAACAAAGTCAAGTGCAAGTCATGTCATTACTTCTCTGATGTCATGGTCTTCTTTGAAAATGAAGGATGAACACAACAACAACATTCATCTATCTTTGTGTCTGTCTATCCATCTATTGAATATGGCAGTCAGTTGAAATGCAATGTATTGTCTACTGGTTTATTTTTTTAAAAATAGCATCTGAAATCTTATCTTCCATATGAAGTCTTCCTAAATTAATCAGAAAAGAGATTTGGAATTCCTCTTGACTAAGCATAAAATTTCTGTAAATCCCTCTTTTACTATAAGTCAGGGAAAATCTGCTTTAAGGTAGTTCAATATAAAAAAAAATGGAAAGTTGTTCAATTGAAAGTTAAATGGATAATTATTCATTTTATGAGAGTATTTCATATACAAAACTAACGCACTTTTAAATGTTTTTAGGACATTTAAATAATTGAATCACACAATGATCAACCCAATAATATTTCTCAACAAAGAAATAGAAAGGAGGAAAAGAAATTAACAAGTAAAATGTGAGATTTCCTTTTCAGTTTAAGCTGAATTGGTGTTACACGTAATGAGAAGAATGAAATTAATTTTCACAATTTAATTTTTACAATTTCGTAATATAAAAAGTAAAATCATGATCTTTCAGCACTATTTAAGATTGTTTTCTAGATGAGGGAACAGAATAATATTTCCCTACTATAGCACACCCTTCCCATTGTTTACATAATATGGCACAATTATTTATAAATATTTCTATGTTTCTTTTTTTCAACACTTGATGGATCTGTGATACCTTTGAAGTGGGCACACCTTCCAGCAGTAGAGATTCATGTATGGTACAATAGTAAAAGAAAAGGTTTGAGTTCAAACTCTTTATATAGGGGAAACTACAGCTAGATGGACAGTAGATAGAGAGCTTGGTTTGGATTCAGAAAGAACTGAGTTCAGATTTGACCTACATTTACCGACTGTGTTAATTTGAACAAATCACTTAATCTGCTTGCCTCAATGTTCTCAATTCTAAAATAGGATAATTAAGAGTACTTGCCTCCCAGGATTGTCGTGAGAATTAAATAAGATGATGTTGATAAAATTCTGCACAGTTCCTGGCAAACAATAGGTATTTAATAAATGCTTGTTTTCTTTCTTCCTATCTAGCCATTTGACCATAGGTAAAACGTCTGAGGCTTCATTTTTCATTTCCAAAAATAGAATAATAATAATGTTTGCTCCATCAGTCTTGGAAATGTACTCCCTGTCCATCCAAACTATTCATTATTCATTTTCCTCTCTCTGTCTCTCTCTGTCTCCATACATAATTACAAACGTGTAAACATGGGCTACTAAATGAGTACTAGTCTCAGAGGACTTGGGGTTCAGTACTTATTATGACACTAGCTATGTGATATTAGGCAAGCCATTTAACTTCCCTGAGCTTTGGTTTACTCAACAGTAGCATATAATAATATAATACCTGTAATTCTTACTTCAAAGAGGTATTGTAAAGAAAAGTATATGTTAAAGCACAGAGTGCTTCATTATATTATATTACATTATTATATTATGTTGTTATATTACACTATGTTCTGTTACATTATATTGTTATGTTATGTTATGTTATATTATATTACATTGTATTGTATTGCATGGCATTATATTATATTAATATTACATTGTATTGCGTCTTATTAATTATATATAATATAATATTCTATTCCATTCCATTATATTGCAATTACTATATGTTTCCTATTTTTATTGACTTGATTGGCCTTTAAAGGTCATTAATATGTTGTAAGATATTTCCAACCACTTTTATCTAACTCTCTGGAAATCTATCACCAAAGAACTAAGTAGAAAGATTATAGGCAATCATAGGATCAGAAATTATGAAATAGAAAGATTTTCTAGGTCACCTAGTCCAACACTCTCATCTTACAGTTGAGAAAACTGATGACTATTGAAGTTAAGTGACTTGTCAAAGGTCAAATAGTGGGAGAGCCAAGAACAGTAAGTAGAACTCTGGGCTTCTAATCCACTTTTCTTTATATTCCACCATGACATCTCTCTTACACTGATTGCCCCAGATTTCTTCTCTATAGTGTCTAGACCATAGTACTACATATTTGATTATTCATTGTCTTGCTTTACTTATTTCACGCAGCTACTATTTCCTTTTCATTTAGATGGAAACGTTTCTCAGGGACAATGACCATGTCTAATGTTTCTGCACTGACCACTGCACCTAAACAAGCACTATTGAGACAGTTGATTCAGAAATTCTTTTGAATTGATGGCAGATATGAAAGTCTTGTGGAATATATATCATGGAATATAAAAAATGCTAAAGTAACTGAATGTGTGACTCAGTGCATCAGTTTTTATGATGATGAACATTGTGAAAGCTCTTTCCTAGGTTGGTGAGGTATGAAATATTGTTGATATTGAATAAATCTGTTAGACCTGCCAATCCCAATATAAAGTAAACAGTGGTTCACACAATGGTGTTCTGATGCTCTATTGCACTTTTAAATTGGACAAGATGAAAATAAAGTGTTTTCATAGAAATCTCAATTCTGAAATAGCACCTCAGAAAGTGATATTTAATCCCTTCATGGATGTACTCAATTTCATGAAGAAGCAATATTCTTACATATTTGAACAGAAAGCAGATCTTTTTTTATAAATAACATTTTATTCAAATGCTCTTGAATTAAATTGAAACCTTTGGCCCCACTAGTAATTAAACAGCAGTACTTTCTGCCAGGCTCATTCTAAACATGCAGATGGAGAACAACATTTTACAAATAAAAGTACATACAAGCTTCAGGGTTTTGGGTCCATAAGGGAGGAGAACAACTGCAAAGATTTTAGATCCTCCACTTAGGCTTTTTTTTTTTAAAGTGGGCTGAAGTGTGATAATATTCTTGTTCCCACATGGGAACTAGAGATTAGTCACAGCTAAAATATCCAACACGCTTAGCTACCTGGGAGTAACTGAGTAACCTGACAACTTATATGTGAAGCAAAACTGAGAGGCACTTGAAACAACAGGCTACATAGGGGCATAGAAAAAGAAGGGGCACTTAGTGCAAATATACTATATGCTTATTTGTCTCCTGCAAAGTCTTGCATGGGGTGGGAATTTGGAGTCACTACTTAGAATTGCCTTTTTGAATTTAAAACAATTGGTAGAAATGGTAAACATACATGTTTGAGATCTGATGGAGCTGTGGGCTCAGACCTAGTGCCATGATGTTTTTATATCATGCCCCTGCCACTTAAAATATGGAAGATATATATACACACACATGCATACATACATGCATACATATATACATAGGCCCTTCAAAGTATCATCAGATGGAAAAAGCATATGTTTTGCTTCATGTAATGGACTACTTGTTTTTTCCTTGTCAGGCCAATGAAGCCTGAGTAATATCAGGGCAGGGAAAATACAAAAGGCTCCTTCAAAATCACATTAACAAGTGGAACCTAGTCTTTGGCCACAGAACACTTGGAGGACAACAGAACTGCAAGAAGTCTGATACTCTAGATGGCCATTACTATTTTGACATTTCTTTAATCCTTAACAATATATACACCTAGAATAATGTGTGTGTTTTAACAAACATAGATGCTTTTTTGTTTTGTGTTGTTTTAGGTCCAGATCCCTGATTTTATCAGTTTAGGGCATTCATGTTAGGGAAATTATCTCCTTTTATAGAGATTCACACATCTTGTCTAATTTTTAAAGACTCAGAAAAGTGTTAGGATCACTCACTATGATATTAGGTGACTTGCCATGGTCACACAATACATATTAGAGGCAGGTTTAGAACTTAGGTCTTCTGACTACAAGGTCAGTCTTCTATCCTCTATACCAATGTTGATTCTCTTGCTGTTATGATTAGTAAAACAAAAAGGCATTTATAACTGTTTTTTTTAACTTATAGTAACTTTTTGCAATTGTATATTTCTTTAATCAATAGACATTAATAGTAAAAGTGACATGTCAGGCAATAAGTATTTATTAAATGCCTACCATTTGCCAGACACTATGTTAAGTGCTGGGTACTCTTAATTTTTTTTTTTTTTTACAATAAAGAGAGTTTTCTGACTTTCAAAAGACTGGGAATCAAAGAGTGGCAGAAGAGACCGTGAACATGCCCAAACTTCTAAAGACAGTTAGGCTAGAGGTCTACGGAATAGTCTGTTTAATACACAATGAGGGAATGATAATATGTATTTGCAAGCCACAAAATGAAAAAAAAATTAAAAATAACAATATTTTCATTGTCATGACTGACATTTTATGATTCCACTTGCAATTTCACTGGCAAAAGATATAGAAGTAGTTTACCATTTCCTTCTCCAGTTCATGAGGAAACGGAGGCAAATAAAGAGATGTGAATTGTCTAGGGTCACACCACGAGTAAATGTGAGACCACATTTGAACTTAGGAAGAAGAGTCTTTCTAACTCCAGGCCCAGCCCTCTATCCACTACACCACTTAGCTGTCCAAAATAGCAATGCTATTAGTTAAGCAAAATTAAATTAAATTAAATGGTAATTTAAAAAATGTATCATGATAGCTGATAACTGAGGAAGGTAAGTTGTTTAGAACAACATAAAGAAGCAAATGAAATTTTTTGAAGATTTTTAAGGATTATTTTGAGTATCTTCAAGAAGATTTAAAGGGAATAGCATTGGTTTCTGTCTTACGTCTAATTTCAGTTCATTACTTCTAACTTTCCTGTTTTTGTTATAGATACATTATGAAAATTACTCAATTATATCTGTTGTGATTAAGGATATGTTGTGGTGTATGTGTGTGTGTGAGTGTGTGTGTATGTGTGTGTGTGTGTGTGTGAGAGACAGATTTCCCTGAGGTAATTAGGCAGGGATTTCTAGGGACAAGAGTGTTTATGAGTAAAAATGACATGGCTTGGGATGGAATAAACTTAGCTATGAGTGGCAAAAGAAGGAAATGTTGTTTGTGCACCATTCTTCTGAAGGTAAAGAAAGAAGTGGTAGAGAAGAGAGATTTTTCAACACAGCCTTGGACCAGTAGCCAGGCAGAACACAAAGTGGGCACAAGGTAGTTTGGTTGCTCTCTGGTCTATGGTGGGAGAAAAATCTAAGGTTAGACAGTGTACACACAGGGATTCATATGTGTAAAGGCTTTACAAGTTATTTTCTACATATGATGTGTGTGTATATATATATGTGTATATATATATATACTGAACATGTATTAAGAAATATATACATGAAGATATCCAACAGAAAATTAATGCGTTAATTATGATTAAGAACTCACTACATTGATCCAGAGTCTTTAGAAATGAAGTTCATTTTAAAATAGCATTCTATTTACTTAAAACGAATTCCAGAATAAAGTTAACGTTTTAGATGTTGAATTAAAATAGTATCTTATTAGTGGGCAGCTAGGTGGTGCAGGGGTTAGAATGGAAGCACTGGAGTCAAAAGGAGAAGACTTCAAATCTAACCTGAGATTCTTATTAGATGTGTGACTGTGAGCAAGTCACTGAACCCCATTTGCCTCAGTTTCCTCATCTGTAAAATGAATTGGAGAAGAAAATGGTAAACTACTCCAGTATCTTTTGCCAAGAAAACACCAAATGGGATCACAGTCAGACATGACTAAACAATATGTATCCTATCAATTATATAATATTTGTTTTAGACAAAAGTATTTTAATGTAATGTCTTTATTTTTAACACATTTTTATTTATATCTTTTTAAAAATATCACTTTATCTTTTGTCAGTATTTCTTATCATCTACTTGCCAGGTAGTAATCCCATAAAGCAAATAGCATGTTTTAAAGACAAAGAGGAAAAAAAATAAACATAATTGATCCCATAAATCAAAATGTCTGAAAACATAGCATGTGTAACATTGTGGACCTCACATCTCTACAAGGGTTGGAAGTATCTTTTCATGTCTTTTCTTTCAAACCATGCGAGTTCTTTTTAATTATCAAATCTTCACTTTTGCTTTTCACATATTGAAAGGTGTGTATGTGTGTGATCTTTTCATTTACATTGTTGTGGTCATTGAGTATATTGTTTTTTGACTCTATTTACTTTATTCTACATCAGTTCATAAAAATCTTTCATGTTTCTCTGTTTTCATCAATGCATCACTTCTAATAGTACAATAATATTCCCATTCACTCCTCATCGGATTGTTATCCATTTTCAATTTGTTGCTGTCACAAAAAGTGTGGCTATAAATATTTTCATGTACCTCAAGATTTGATTCTTATCAATCTCTTTGGGTAGAAACCTTGCAACTGAATCCCTGGATTAAAAAGTATGGACATTTTGGTTATTTTATTTGAACCATTCTAATTGCTTTCCAAAATGATTATACTTATTCTCAGCTCCAACAATAATGCGCTACTGTGCCTATCTTCACCACAATTCCTTCATCATCAATTATTTCCATTTTTGTCATCTTTGCTAATTTTCAGGGTAGGAGGTAAAATTTTAGGGTTATTTGATTTGCATTTCTTTTATCATTATTGATTTAGGGAGTGATTGACTTTGAGTTTTTGTCTTTTAAGTTCTGATGAAAGTGACATTTTGATGATGAACCAACCATTTAATAACCTAACTCTGATGGCTACATAAATATTTATTGGTTACAAAAAAAACCCTTTTTAGATATTTCATTATAAAGATCACAAACAGGACTGAGTACACTCATATTATAGTTCCTTATATACCTGGATCCTTGGTCTAAAAGTGAAATGGAATTCTTCAAGCGTTAGTTCCCTATTCTTTAAGTATTTTCAAATGAATATTGAATAATTACTTGGCTGGGGTTATGATGAACAGAAATCTTCTTTGAATGGTGAGTGAAATGACTTCTGATTTCACTTAATAGTCAGCAATTCTACCACTATATTTGAAGCATATTTATTATATTACGTTTTTAGGTAACGAAAGTCACTGAAATTCTTATAATATAATTTAATTAATCATTCAAAAATATTTATTAAGTGCCTACTATGTGCCAGGCACTTAGGCAATGGGGATACTAGTACAAGGAATTAAATAAATTCTACTGTGGAGGAGCTCATATTCTAGTGAGGGATATAAGAATTACGTTAATAAATACGAACAGCATGCAAATGAAATGAATAAATATAAATACATGCAAAATACTTAAATATAAGGTTAGTTTGGGAAGTAGGGCTCTAATAACCGGTAGCAGGAGGTGGTAAGAGGACAGTAGAAGAGGCTGATCACAAGATGGTGCTTAAGTTACATGTTAAAGAGAGGGATTTTACAAGTTAGAAATAAAAAGGGGTACATTTTTGATATGTGCAAAAGCCAATTGTAAAGTGTAGACATGGAAGGAGTGTTAGATATGAGGTACAGAGAGAAGGCCAATAGGTTTGGATTACAGAACAGAAAGAGGGAATTAATGCCCCCAAATGCTAGAAAGAAAGGTTGGGGCCACCTGGGGGCCTTGAAATCTGAGCAGAAGAGCTTATATCTTATCCTAAGCGAAATTGGAAGCTGATGGAATTGAATGAGCAGGCTGGCCACAAAATCATCTCTGCGCTAAAAGAAGAATAAGGGAAGGAAATATCCATTTATAAAGTGCCTACTATGCACGAGGCACTGTAGTAATAACTTTACAAATATAACATTTGATCCTCACCCTTATCCTGACAGTCAGATACACATGCATGTATGAAGGAAAGGTAATTCAAGGAGTAAAAGTAATGCATGCAATGTCACATAGAAAGTGACTTCTAATATCTTAGAGCTCTGACTTTCGGATTCCAGATACAGAATTCTTTCTACTATATCGCACTCCATAAAGTGCAAATATTAGAGATTCAAAAAGATAAATGAGACAAAGGTAAGCACACAGTAAAAGAGAAGGAATTATTTTTGGTGTCTTTTGTTGGGCTTTGTATACGACTAAACATGGAAACACAAACACAAAATTGTGTCTGTGGATTCAAAAGGTACAACAAATATTATCCCAGCAAAATATAAGTTCCATGAAGGCAGAGACATTTTTCTATATGTTATTATATTCTTCCCCTCTAGTACATTGGCTCACATGCATTAAATGCTTAATAAATGAATTTTGAATGACGTAGTCTGTAGAGAAACATGTTCCTATGCTATTTTTTTCTATTTTCTTCTTTTCCTTAATTTTATTCTAAAGAGCTAATGGCACTGAAAATTTAAAAATAATTGGGGGATTTTTTTTGGTGTAGTGGAACTATATAAAAAAAAAGTGTAAGGCACTCCTGAGATATTTTTGTAGCTTCTTAAAATAATCCCCAATCTGACAGCTAAAGTTTATATTGCCAAAATTTCTGGGAAAAGCATCAGCTGGGGAGAGTCTGCATCTGTTAATGAACAAATAATCAATGTTCTGAATTTCAAAATAAAAAAATTAATAATTGATCACTTTCTCACTTTTTCAAAAGGTTCACACTTAAGCAATAGTAGAAAAATAGCTAAGACTCAAAACTTGAATTGAATTTCAGGACTCATTCTTTTTTTCATTCCAATGAATATAAACTATTCACTAAAGAAAACTCCTATATTTTCAAATAGCTCTCAGAGCCCAAATAAGGCTTTCTATTTATAGCCATTCATGCTTAGAACCCAGAAGAGTTCTTAAAGATATAATTGAAGCAAACAGTTCAGATGCATACTTCTGAAATCCAGAGGAGGAATCTTCCCTGAACAATTCTATTTGAGTGACGGCAGAGTTGATTATAGCTCTTCCTAATACTACAGCTAATTTATTTCAAAGACACCCAACAGTTAACTGAGCACTTGCTATGGATAAAGCAATGTACTAGGTACAAGGCATACAAAGACAAAAAAGAAATAATCTTTATTGTCAAGGAGTTGTAGCATGTTTTTTTTTTTTTTTTTTTTTTTTTTTTTTTTTTTTTTTTGCTCATCGACATCAACAAACATTTATTAAGCACCAGACATTGTGCTAGTCACCAGACCTATTAAGACAAAAATAAAATTGTCCCTGCTCTCATCTGTGTATGTACCATGTACAAAGTTAGGTAAGATCCTAAGTCATTAAGAAAATATGTAGAAAATAATGAAAACTAATTTAAACAGGGTGAAAGTGCTAATGGAAGACAGGAAAATGCCTCACATAGGACTTATCGCAAGATACGGTGCTGAAGAAGGATAGAATTTCGGAGAGAAAATCACCTGAAGAAAAGTACTGTGTTGGGAGATGGGATGCTGCTTATGAGGAACAGCTAGCAGCCATTTTGATTAGTGTAAGAAGTATGGAAAGAAGAGTAATGACATAAGATTAAAAGGCTAAGTGGGGGCTACATTGTGGATAACTTTAGATTGTCTATAAACTTTAACTTGGCTGTTGGTAGTTTGAAAACTAGATTTCTGTGTAAAGACATAGGTAAACAGTGTATTGAAGGAAGTGAATCATAACAATCTTGGCATTTACACTACAAATAAAACTACAAGAAAGTTGCTAATAAATGGAAGAATGAGTCATAGATTCTCCTTGGAGAAGCAAACAAATGAATTAATGAAGTTGTCTTTATTATGCTTTAAAAGGCAAATTAAATTAAAAATAAAATTATGTTGGAAGAATTTGATTCTCCTTTGTTGGGATTGCTCATGATAAAATGTGGAGGATTTGTTTGGGATATCACGCAAAATAGACCTGCATGAGAATAATTATATCTTATGAATCGATATTTATTGCAGAAGATGAAAAGGTACAGAAACTCCATAAGGAACTTTATAATCAACATATACTTTGTTCTTCAGTAACTTCAGTACAAAGATCTTGAAAAAAAATACTATATATTTATTCTTTTATTATATCAATAACCAATTATTAAATTAGGATTAAAACTTTTTCTCTCTATTTCCTCACTGAGAAACCAGTCCTTATAAGTCTGTCAGTTTCTGAAGGATATTGCTGATAGATGTGACTGCCCAAATCTTCTGGG
Organism: Notamacropus eugenii; assembly: GCF_028372415.1. Classification (NCBI taxonomy): domain Eukaryota; kingdom Metazoa; phylum Chordata; class Mammalia; order Diprotodontia; family Macropodidae; genus Notamacropus; species Notamacropus eugenii. Next base: position 198,624,040 of record NC_092877.1, on the reverse strand, counting down.
AACCTGCTACTTGATCTTGGGCAGGATCCAACCCAATTGGAAGACCTCATTTCTGTTTAGAGTACATACACAACCTAATCTAGGTGAACTATATCCCTAAAGCATTGTCTATGCCCTTGTACTCCCTCATTGGAGTTTACGGTAACCCAACTAATGAAGGAGAAAACTAACCAGAGCAGTCTGGAAAAAGATGGATTGCTTTGTCCAGATTGCTTCAGGTGACTGAGTCTAATGATCGAGCCATGTTCTCAGTAGGGGGAAGTAAAGACTTTAAGCTCACCTGATCATTAATGTGTCCCCACTCTTATTAACTGTTCACCAATCAGGGGTGAGTTTTACTTGTCAGGGGCAACGCTTTTTCCAAAGGCTTTAAATATTCATTGATCTCCATGGATTTGTTTTTGGTTACCAAGAGAAATCATCAATTTATTATCAGCTAGCAAAATTAATAAATTGATTATTAATTACCCAGAAATTCTCTCCAGGATTTTTCATTCATTTTGATGGGAATAGCTAAGCATGGCAAGAGGCATAATGGAAAATATAGACTAGGAATAAGGAATAAAAGTATTACATAGAGTACAATAATGCCTTACTTCTATAGATCTTGAATGGACCTCAGGAAAAACGAATCAGAAGAAAGTAGACCTGATAATTCTTTTTGCTTCTTCAAGGATAATCTACGAGCCATTCACAAGATAGTCCCCATTTACCTTTCTAATCATTATTATCACTCCTTTTTCTGTACGTGTTACACCAGTATTCCACCTAGTTTACTTGCTTTCATGTTAAATATGTTCTTTGTTAAATATGTTCTTCCTACATCTCCCAAAGTTATTGTCCTTACCTTCATAGCAGACAAAATTAAGAAAGTTAAATTGGTATTTCCCCAGTAAATTCATACATCTTGCTTTTATAAATTTCATGACAGGTCATCACTGTACTGGGGTTGTAGAAAGAATCCTGGATTTGGAGTTGAAAGACTAAGGGTCTAAATCCTGGCTCTTCTATTTCCAAGGCCCTGAGTCACTTAACCAGTCTAGAGTTGGGGCCCCAAAATGAGGTATTTGCACTAGAAAACTCTGCCTTCTCATTTTAAATCTCTGATCATGTTATTTAATGAGCCAAAAATGGAGTGACTTTTTTATATCAGGTACTGACATTTATGTAGCAGTTTAGGGTTTGCAAAACACTTTAATTTTTTTTTTAAGCTGTCTACCCTAAACATTTGACATAGAGCTACTGGGTGCATTCATATCATCTGAGTGAAATGCTTTGATCTCCTAGGAAAGCTGTAGAAGTCCAAAATATTAATCTCATTCTAGGAAAATGTTCATGCCACAGTTTTCTTGTGCAATAAGCTAAACAATCAGAACACCAGTAAATATGCAAATTTTACATCTAATAGCATTAGTTAATAAATAAGTTGTATTTCCATAAGGCACATGCTTGTTAAATCCTATTATTATTCACAGAATTTTCAAAATCATTTGCTTTCCTATGTTAGAAGAAAATGTTTCTTCAAATTTCATGTTCTAAGTATGAAAATAGTTAGATATTTCAATGTGGAAAACTATATGCCCTCAAATCATAATTTTCCCTAAGATTTGAGAAAATCATCTAAGCCATTTGAATTGTATCCAGAGATTTAAAGATGGACAGAATCACACATACCAGGTCCAGGACCAAATTTTAACCTTAGTAATTATTTTTACTTCTGTTACTTGCCAAAAATGGGGGAAATATGCAGAGAAAATAAATCATTGTCTTTCATGACTTGGAAGCGGATTTGGTACCTTTATGTTTGGTTGCTTTTTAAAAACCATTACAGAGCTGCTTATGTTGCAAATATGAACCAGAATACTTCATTCAGCTTGTCTTTGCTAAAATAGCATCAGGTAGTTTTCCATAGTATTTTCAGCACATGAGTGCTCCATATGTTATAAGAAAGTCACTGAAGTCTGGCAGTAATTTTAAAAGGTTTCTGACATGGTTGTCCAATGTTATTCCTGAGTAGGAAGTGCCTGAGGTTGTGACTGTAGGAAGGGGGAGAATCACATAGTAACAAAGACAAAAAGTAGTAGCCCCAAATCACTAAAATGTATTTGAAAAATACCAACAAGAAGAGAGAAAGGGAGGGAAGAAAGGGTGAGGAAGAGAGAGAAAGAGGGGGGGAGATTAAAAGTCTTTTGAGGAAATATAAAATTATATAAAAACACCAACAAAAATGTCAAAACATTAGTTCCCAGATAATTTTCACTTACTTCAAATATTACTTCTCTTTATCATCATCCTCCAAAAGTTCTTAAATTCTCTGGATTTTTTTTTATAATAGCATCATCCAGTCTTTGTTTTTTTTTTTTTAAATTAATGAGTAATTCTAATTAATTATGATAGTGTCTTCTAGATTTTAAGTATTTGAAAACCTGCTATTGGAAATATATGTACAATATTCATGTAATGATATAGAGCGCTTGACCATTTTCTCTTATGGGAATTTGTGTAAAGAATTCTCCAGATTCCTAATTGTCTTAGAGCTTGCACCCTGAGAATATGATTGTCCTGCTTTGTAGAGATAATTCAGTCCTACACAAGGTAAGCTCTATGATGTAAGATACTATTTCATTTTTGTACCTAAATCACCAATACTTAGTACAGTGCCTGGCACATGGTAAGCACTCCGTAAAGGCTTGTTGATTAATTGATTGCATAATACTTTTCATGACTAATCAATTTACCAATGTTCTAATGTTCCAATGCATCTATGATCTTTTTATTGAGGGGTACTTCTTTCATTAATCAACTAATCAAATCATTTTACTACTGCTGTTTTAAGGATGTACTTTATTAAAAATTGATAATATGCTCATCTCTACACAGCTTATTCTTGTATTACATCTCCATAACATTGTTTTTTGATTCCTGTGAATACTTAAAATGCTACATTTTCTAGGTTTGATTCTCAACATAAATTAGAGTATTCTTTTGGATTGCACTTTATTTATTCATTGATTTTTATCTATGTCAATAATCATTGGTTAGAGTGAAAAGTTCTATGACTAGTGTGAATTATAAATATATTTTTAAAATTTTGATATTTTTTATCACTTTCATTCCTGACTATATCTCTCCTCCTTTCTTTACCCAGAAAACCATCCCTTGTAATAAGGAAAAAAAGAGGAATAAAAAATTTTTCAGCAAAATTAATTAAATCATTCACTATATTTTCACATTTAAAGTAATAGTTAATTACATTTTTTGCCACTTGTCAAGTCTTTTTTTGTTTTGTTTTGTTTTTGTTTTTAGTTAGCATATATTCTTTCTCCTTCCCATTTCATCTCTATACTGGGAAAAAGGAAAAGAGCAAAATAAAAACATTGTCACAAATATGTATAATCAAACTCAGCAAATTCCCATATTGGTCATGACAAAAAAATGTGTGTTCCATTCTGTATATTTATTCCATGACACCACAATTTGTTTGGTCATTCCACAAGTGATCAGCATTTATTTATGGTTTTTTGACTAATTCCCATTTCAATACCACTTTAAGGTTATAAAACCTTTTCACATGACAACACTATGAAGCAGGCAGCACAGGTATTATTATTCTTTTTTCATAAAAAGGAAAATGTTACTCAGGGAGGCTAAATGATTTGTCTAATTTCACATTGCTAGTGAACTGTGGTGCTCAGAGCTGAGGAAAACTCAGGTTGATTCTATGTCCTGATACCTTTCTACCATACCATAGGCCCTCTTTATTTTCCCTTAGAGAATACCCAGCAAAGCCCTTTGAGAAGGTAAAGAGATACAGTCTATTGATATTTGATGAAGGTGATTTATTGACACTACAATCCAATTAGAGATGTTTGTACATAAATGAAATTCACTCTTTTTTTCATCCTAAGTAACTCTGTAAAAAAGTACTCCCTTTTAAATTTCTCTGATTTATTTTAATTCTCTGGATTCATATAATATAGTTGAGAAGTACATAAAAGAAACAGTTTGAGGGTTAATGCAAGAGGGACGGGAAACAGGGAACTTGTTTTCTGGGAGATCGTTTCAAAATTATGTGATTAATCTTGGCTAGCATCTGGCAAACTCTCTGATGGCCAAATATTTCCATTCCATAAGTTCATTTCCAGGAGTCTCTCAACCTGAAAGGGTAAAGCACAGAGAAAAAAAGAAAAGAAAAACAGGAAATTTGCTACAGGGAAAGGTTACTTGGGGTGGAAGTGAGGGAGAAGAAGGAGGGGTAGGTCCAGAAAGCAAAATGCCTGAATTGAACAGATTAAAAAAGAAAGTTGGGGGCAATGAGGATGTGTCAAAGTGACCATACTAACTGAAATGTAAATGTATCTATAAATGTAACTCAAGTTTAAGAGAAAATGTAGCCACCTTCCATACAGGAAAGTATATACAAAATTATTGCCATACTTGTCTAATGTCAATAGTAAAATAAAAGAATGTTATTGAGAAAAACAGATGGATTATCAAATTGTTCTTGCGAAAGATGACTACTAGAATGGTCTTAAGTCAAAAAGTAGATGGAGAAATTAGATTATCTAAATCAAATTTTTCAAATATTACTATAACAGGACAGATAGACAAGAGGGTCTATAATTGAGGTTGATGTTATTGAGCTTAATATTCAAGTGTTTCATTCAATAAATAACTCAAAAATAAGTAGGAACATCACATTATTGAAAATCATAACTCCGGAGATATTATCCTTACTAGTAAGGACCAAGAATGCAAAGATAGATGGATAGATAGATAGATAGATAGATAGATAGATAGATAGATAGACAGATAGATAGACAGACAGACAGACAGACAGAGAGACAGACAGACAGACAGACAGAGAGACAGACAGACAGACAGACAGACAGACAGACAGACAGACAGACAGACAGATAGATAGATAGATAGATAGATAGATAGATAGATAGATAGACAGATAGATAGACAGATAGATAGATAGACAGACAGATAGATAGATGCTCAGGCAGAACCAGCATTAAAAAATGAAGCTCCTAGAATTGTGGTCAACATTAAACAGTCATTAAAACAAGTCCATAAAATGCTACTTCACTTAAGCACTTTAGTTTTTGGATGAAAGGAAAATATTTTATGAAAACTTTTGTTGAGCTGGTTATTTTTGGATGGAGTGGAGTTTTAGTATGAGGCTGAGCAATGAGTCTGAGGGCATCCATGAAAAAAAAGGTACATTAATAAGTAAGCAGTGAGTTCAATGCAGAGCAATTTAAATGTCTAGGGGAATAGAAAGGTCGATTTAGGGGAAAGATGAAAGGAACTTCTTAGTTAAATTTTTCCTGTGCAATGACTAAAGGAGTAAACACAAGAAGAAAGGAGAAATCATTTAACATGATGCTGGTGGAATAAGAAAGGATTAGTAAATTATATTAATTTGAGAAGCTTTTCATTGGACCTCAGGATTTTTTTTTAGAAATAACTAGTTAAGGGAAAAATTGAGCATCTGAGGAATTAATCAAAACCAAACTCTAGAGATTACTGAAATGTTCAAATGATGTAGCATAATCTTAAGAGTTTACTTTTTATACTTTTTTATATATCTATTCAGCTGGAATCTACCATGTTTTGACAATGAAATAATATATTTCCATTTCTCAAGAGGGAAAGTTCTAAAAGCAGGCAGTGTGACAGAGTAGATGGAATGTTAGGCTTGGATAATAATAATAATTTTAATGCTCTTTTGTGGCTATGTGAAAAAAAAACAGCCTCTAAAGGTCAGTTTTTTAACTATGATGGAGATAACTAAGACAAGAGCAGTGAGAGTAACAAAAAGCTTTTGGAAAACACTTTGCAAAAAACTATCATATTTAATCCTCACAACAACCCTATAAATTAGGTACCATTATTATCCCCTCCAAGGTAGCACAGTTAATAAATGATGAAGGATTTGAACTCGGGTCTTCCTGACTCCAAGTCAGATGCTTTGTATCCACTGCATCACACACCTACTTTTGGACTATCCATCTCCCAAGGTGATTGTAGTGATCTGGTGATATAATATGTGAAAACACTTTGTAAATTTGAAAGTACCATATACATATACGTTATTATTACTTTTTTATTGTCAAAGAAGAATCATGCAAAGGGGTCCAAGAGGGCTAGAGCTGAAATCAGGAAAGAAGTTCAAATGTGACTCTGTTATGATGAGTCAAATTTTACCTCAGCTGCCATTTTGAAACCTTAATTTCATCATTTGAAAAGAAATAGGAAAGTCTCTGGATTATTTTTCATGGGTATGGAGAAATCTCATTAAAGAAATGTTCTCCATTAATGTCCATCACTATTTAAAGTCTTTTGTTATATAGAGGGAGGCAATTGGGGTTAAGTGATTTCCCCAAGGTCACACAGTTTGTGTCTGAAGACTGATTTGAACTCAGGTCCTCCTGACTCCAGGGCTGGTGCTCTATCCACTGCATCACCTAGCTACCCCTATTTGTTATATTTCAACTCTTTTCAATCATGACGTTGTTTGAGGTTTTCTTATAAAAAACCCTGAAGTGGTTTGTCATTTCCTTCTCCAGCTCATTTTATAGATGAGGATACTGAGGCAAATAGGATTAAGTGACTTGCACAGGGTCATACAGCTAGTAATTGTTTGAGCCTGGATTTGAATTTTGGAAGATGAGTCTACCTGACTCCAAGCTCAGCATTCTATCCAGTGCAGCACCTAGCAGCCCAACATACAGACTTAGTTTCCTGGGGCACTGAGAAATGAATTAATTTGCCCAGACAGTATGCCTAAGTCAGTGTGGTCAGAAATGGAGGTTGAATTTGGATGTTTCTGACTCCTGGATCTCTATAAGCCCCTATGTGACACAATAGATAGAGACCTGGTCCTAGAGTCAGGAAAGCCCTGAGTTTAAATCATGATTCATTCCTTTACTAGTTGTGTTACTTTGGGCAAGTAGCTTAATCTCTGTCTTCCTTAGTATCTTCAGTTGTAAAATGGAGATTATAATACCTGCCTCCTCAGATTGTTTTGTGGATCAGATGAAATAATGTTTATAAAGTGTTTAGCACAGTGCCTGATATTAGACATGAAATAAATGCTTGATCTCTCCTTCTCTATCTACTATACCATGTTGCCTCTTGTCTGTATGGCATTTGTAAAATTATTCAACAATTTCAATGATCCCAAGCTGTTCCCTACCTACATACCATCTTTTTAACAACATGGTGATGCAGTATGGCTGTGAATCATGGAACACTGCCATCTTCAAAAAAATACAGATGACCTGAATAGCAATTCAGAGACATACAGCATTAGTAGACTGTGTCATCAAAAATATATGTGACTGGTGAAAGATCATAGGACCATAAAATGATAGGATTAGAACTGCAAGGGATGCTAGTGGTCACACAACCCATCGTCCTCATTTTATGAGAGAACTGAAGCCCAGAGGAGGCTAAGAGACTTGCCCAAGACCACAGAGATAGCAAGGGGCAGGGGTAAAATTTCAAATGAGACCTTCTGACTCCAAGTCATTTATTCATGTAGCTGGAAGAAGGGATAAGAGGAAACCAACATGAATGTCATGCTGTTATCTTTAAAATAGCGAAAGATTCAGAAGAAAATCTCCAGTGAGTAACACAGACCCTCTGTGAGAGATTTACAGAAGAAAATGGTCAAGAATTCCACAGAATGAGAAGAAACTGGTTGTGATCAAGACTGGGGAGGGAGTGCTTTTAGCAATAAAATCCCAAATCTGTTGAAGCATCCAAGTAATATTTATGCCATCTACCTCCAGCTAACTGGGAGAATGTCATTTGCAAACTTTAAAGTGCTACATGAATATTTTTTTTTATCATAGAAAAGTAACAGTTAGAGTTTCATCCCATTTAGTGTTCTAAAAGTGCAAAAAAAATGGGAGCTCACCTCATTTAGTTTTTCATTTTAGAATCATAGAAAAATGATGGCTCTGTATTAGCTGATCCCTATGGTCTTCTCCAGTACAATCATTCTGAGATTTTGTGAGATCTAGAGGGATTAAGTGATTTGCTTAAGGTCACAAAACCAACAGAAAAAAGATTAGAATTCAAAATGAGAAACACATATATACCATTCCAGATGAATGAAAATGGAAATTTTGAAAACAATAGAAATAAGAAATAATAAATATAACAACAAAAACAGCTTAGGTGTTTTGACTCTTCAATTGGTTTCCTTCCTATTATATCACAATTCTACCCAGTCACCCAATCACTTGCTTCTATTCCCCCATTTGAGTCTTTCCCCAAAGGTTCTACTCAGAGATTTCTTTGATGACAAAGAATCTTTTGTTTTTGAATCTGTATTACTTGGCAGAGCACTTTACCCATGGCAGGTACATAAAAAGAGTTGTTAAATTTACTTGTTAGTTCAATATTTCAATTCATTTTTCTTAGTATTTTAACTTTCCGTAGAGACCTCCACCTTTAATCTCCACATGTATGTGCTTCATTGATAGATTTCCTAAATTGAAGATTTAAGTATTAAAGAACACATTATAGCATAGCTCCTCAAAAAACATGGCAAGTTGATTTTATATAACTATTTCATGACATATATATATATGTATATATAATGCATACACACATATACATAAATGACTACAATAATTTCAATTGCAACACCTTATTGTATTGTCCATCTCGCAAGCACCATTTTTCAGGAATGTCTACTAAGTGTGCATGGACCCAAAGACAGACATCCATATATATCAGATGTCTGAGAACCATTGGACCTATGTTTGAAGAGACTCATCAAAAAATTGGCTTAGGGTCACATATTTTGAGGTCATAAAAGTCTTAATTACTGTTTATTATAGTAACTCAGAACAGAATTAGGATTATTGATGATAGGAGCACTCAAGGTCACAAAATGTGAGATATATAGTAACAATTGTGACAGATTTTGGACCAGAAGGTCCCTCTTTAAATCCTGTCTCGGTTACTTGGCCTCAGTTTCCTCATCGGTGAAGCTAAGGTGGTAAAGTAATAGACACTAGATGCCTTCTACGGGTCTCTTTCAAACTTAAATCCATGATTTTATGATTTTTATAATAGTCATTTGTATAAAATCAGGCTTTAACAAAATAGTCTCTTTGTCAGGAAACTGAATAAAATGGAAATAAAATCAATGAAATCAAGGCCACATGTATTCAAAGTTCCTAGGAACCTTTCTAAATTACTTCAAAGAAACATATCAAGGTTTAGTCAATATTATGATAACAATTCGTAATACAAAATTGATATCCAAATATGTGTTTGATTTCAAACAGGCAGACTTTCTGACAAGGGATCAGTTCTGTCCCTCATTTAAAACTTATTGACCAAGATTACAAAATATTAGATTAGCTACACAGATGTAGTCCCTAGTTTACTTACAAGTTCCATTAGTTTTTCAAGCCGGGAGAAGTAATTCCTGGGGCACTGGTGTGAAAAGGTAAGTCACCTTCCCAACATAAAGAACTCAACTTACTCATTAAAATAGTAGAGAATCTCCCAAACACAATACCGTATCAGAAACAGACAGGCACTTGGGTACATGTTAACAAGTCACCTAAAAATTGTGATCAATAAATAAAACCAGAAGGAGACATTAGATCACCCCTCAAGTCCATAAATGAGGAGAATCAATGCTTGGGAAAATTTCCCTGGAGAGGAATGGTGGAATTTGGAAACTGTAAAAGGAGCAATGAAAATAAGAGGAGCAGATGGTAGCTATTAAATCAGAATAACATTGCCTCTCACAAAAGACTGAAATCAAATGTCATGAACTTCTATCACTGACAACAGAGGCAAGCAGCAAGTTATCTTTGGACTTTAAAAATATATTATCTGCAATATTACATTATAAATAGTTATAAATTCTGCTTTAATAGAGTACTATGCACCTGGTGGGTGCTCAATAAGTCCTTATGATGATGACATCCTAATTTTAAGAGTTGTGTGCTAGGAAATTTTGAAGAAAGGGCAATGATTGCTAAAAGATTTTGTATATATTATATGCTGTAAAACTGAGGAAATACTAAAAATAAGAGGACCTATTTTAAATGTAAATATTTTGAACAGTTTGTTCATTCTATTGTTGTGACCAAAATCATTTGACACCACATACCATCTCAGAGGAAAGTTATACAATTTACTTCAATATAATCATTAATGATTTTTGAGCTCTTTATTAGAAATGGCAAAAAAACCACCCAAAACCAAGAAACTCTGGCACAAATTCCCTACCTGTGTTCATTTCTTGTCTCCCGTTATCTTGGAGAGATGATTTTAATGATTAGGAATATATGGATCCATTCAGATGCTAGCACAAATGTGTTCATCTATGGCTTTAAAGAGCTGCAAGTCATTTTCCTAAGGTCTTGCTACAGCCCTTTGCTCTCTTGATCTCTCACTAGTCAAGCTATACATTCATATAGGAGCAAAAATAACAGTCTGAACATTTTCTTATCTTTTCATTGATTTTCTCTCTTAATCTATTTTATTTTCTATATAATTATGATGTAATTCTGTGACTATTTTCCAGAAATAATTGCTAACAATTCCATTTTTTAACATTTTCAATGATACCGCATGTAGTTACCAACATCCCTTTGCCTCCTCATCTGTTTTGTTGGGTTTTTTTTTTTTTGGTACTATTCCCCATGCCACAGTTTCTTTTTGTTTCCTTTTATTATTAAATCATAAGAACATAGGATGATCTAGTTTTGGGACATCTCTAGAGATGATCTAGTCCAACCACTTTATTTAATATACAAGGGAACTGAGAGCCACAGAGGTTAAGTGACTCATACAATTTACATAAGAACTAAGTAGCAGAGTTAGAATTCAAATGCAGACCCAGTGCTTTTAAATTCAGCACCCCAAATTCAACTCTTTCAATCATTTCTTTAGATAGACTAGGTTTGCCTGACAAACAGTTATGTAAAACATCTATGCAATACAATGCTAAAAAAGAGAAAAAGATGAAGGTGATGAAGAAGATTATTATGCAGATGGCATGATTTTTGGAGTGTCCAGTTGTAAAAGCTTCAACGTATTGCTTTAACAGCCTAGAAGGAGACTGAAAGAACACAACTACACCAAGCATATTCCTAGGTTTTTCTTCTTTACCTTAGATTCACAAACACACACACACACATTAAAATGAATATTCAGATCATTTTTTTTAATTCATGTTAACTTCTATACCAATTTCTTTAAAGCTCCAAGTAAGAGAATCAATGCTTCCTTCATTGCTTAAATTGTAGTTTTTGATTGGGTAAAATTTAGAACATTGGAGTCTATACATTTCATCACTGGAATTAGTTTTTGAAGTAGATATGTTACTAAAATACAAATAAAAGTCAGGGGGATGAGTTGTTAAGAATAGCACTGTAGGATTCAGTGTTTTCATTCTACATAATGAATTCATACTTTTTAACGTCAATCTACCATCAAGCTCCATCTTAGTGCAGTTCCTAGGCTTCCTATGGTAACATCATATGGGATTCAGCAAATTCCTAGAATTATCTTACTGGAAGTATTGCCTAGGAATCTATTGGAAGTTGTCAGGTTTTTCTATCAAGACAGTCTGACTCTACACAAATGAACTGATGATGATGGAATGATATAATGTTCAAGGTTTTTATAGTCTGGCACTAAAAACTCTTTATTTTTCAGTTTTTTTTTCTGTTACTCCCTTTCCCATTGACATATTCTATGCTTCAAGTCAAACAATGTTGTACATTCCCAAAACATACCTGAAAATGAGGTTTCTGTGAATTCTCCATGCTGTTCTCTGAACCTACCGAAGTTTCGTCCATACCCTTTCTAAAAACTCTGTTAACTCTTCCAGGATAATGAAGCATTCACTTTTTGTTCCAATTGGAATCAAAGAATCATAGAATGGTAAGTATTAAAAGCTATTTCAGAGCTTAACTTGTTCAATTAGTAACTGAATAAAAATTCTTTCTACAACAAACTTAACAAGTGATCATCCAGTCTTTTTCTAAAACAACACTGGTATGAGTAATGTTTAGAATTGCTTCTGTGGAGACTAAGAAAGGGAACCAATTAAGGAAGAATTAAAAGAAATAAAAAAGAAAAAAATGAGAGCACTTGTGAATATTTGGAACTGTAAATCACAGAAGAGAAATTCATCCCCAGAATAAATCTTGATTGTATGGTAAAATGACATTGAGATTATATGATCATAGATTTAAGTCCATCAAGGATAACAGAGGTCATTTAGTCCAACCTCTTCATTGTACTAAGAGAAAACTGAGTCCTAGGAAATTAAATAACTTGTCCAAGGTCATACAGATAGTAACCATAAGGAATGAGATTTTAACCCAGGTCCTCTGACTCTAAAGTTATCCTAATCATTTTTTGTGACTGGTAAGAATTGACTGCTTTTAGCTGGTTTTGATAACCCTCCCAATACAAGTGAGACTGCTTTATGGAATACTCAGTCAAAACCAACTCTAGGTGGCCAACAGAAAGAGTTTCTAGTCATCATGTTCATGTTAACTATTCCCTGAATGTTTTGCAGATAATGTGGTCAAGGTAACAATACATCAATCTTTGGGATGAAATCAACAACAAATTCAATTCAATAATTGTTTATTGAGTATGTATTGTGTCATTATGTGTAAAGCATCATTAGATGGAACACTGTCCTAAATGAGCTTAGTAGGGAAGTTGAAAAATTAACATAAATTGCCATGATAGAAGTTAGAAAATATATATTCTAAAATATTTATAATAGCTCTATTTGTGATGGTAAAGTACTGGAAACTGAGGGGATGCCTATCAACTAGAGAATGGTTGAATAAGTTGTGGTATATGACCATGATGAAATACCACCATGCTATAAAAAATGATGAGCTTTGTGATCTTAGAAAAATTTGGATGGACTTACATGAAATAATAAAGAGTGATATAAGCAGAATAAAAAAACAAGAGAAGGAAGATGAAGAGGATAAAAATGAAGAGAAGGTGAAGAAGAAGAAGAAGAAGAAGAAGAAGAAGAAGAAGAAGAAGAAGAAGGAAGAGGAGGAGGAGGAGAAGAAACTTCAAGAATTACAAATGCCAGAAGACTCAGTGATCAGCCCACACCATCCCTTCTGTAGTTACACACACACACACACACACACACACACACACACAATGTATGTATGTGTATGCTATGTATTATGTATATATGTGTATGGATGTATACATATATACATACACAGAGAACAGAAAATTAATAATTAAGAAGTAGATAAATTAAGGAAGAAGAGAAAAAAAAGAAAAGTGTCTGATTCCTAGATATTTGGTTTTATTCAAGTATTATGTAATAATCAACATTACTGGTTTAATAATTTGAATTTGTCAAATCTTTTCTCTTTTACTAACACACATTAAAAGGCAGATTAATCAGGACTCTCACAAATGAATCTTACACTTGCTTCTCTTGAAGAAATAATAAGACGTATCTATTGTGATCAAAGCTCCAACTGTAGTATCCCTCTGCAGTATTGGATGACTCAGAATATCAATGTTTGATAATGCTCTACTAGACTTGTAAATGAATGTGTAATAAGAAACAATGGACTGAAAATGCCAATGCATACTTTTTTCATCATTAAGGAAACTGAATTAGCCTTAGGAAAACAGAGACTTAGGTAACCACAAATAATGAAGGCATAATCAAGGAGTACTTATAGAAATTCTTTTCACAACCATCTTTCCAGGTTCCTATACTTACTTATTTTCAACTCACCAATTCATTTCCCTTATCCTTAATATCTAATCAGTTGCCATATCTTGCTTTTTCTGCCTCCACTGAATCTGTCATCCAATGCTTTCTCTCCATTCATTCAGCCTTTATTTAAATTCAGACCATTAGATCATCACTTCCCACCTAGATGGCTGAAATAGCCTCCTAAGAGGATTTTGCTCCACATCTCTCCCCATTCTATCTTATAAATTGTTGCTGAAGCAATTTTTTTTAAAGCACAAATTTGACCACATGACTTTCCCATTCAATCATCTATGGTGACATCCTATTGCCTTTAGGATAAAATAAAATTTCCTCTGATTAATTTTCAAAACCTTCACAAATCTGGCTTCATCCTGTAATTCCAGGCTCACTGTATGTAACTCTTCCCTCCAGTATTGTGATCTACCCATTCTTGTGTCCTCTCTGGTCATCATACACTTTGTTTCCCAACTTTTTCCTTTCCACAGGCCATCCCCCAGGCTTGGAATGAACACCTTCTTATAGTTCCCATTTCTTCTCCTTTAAAAATAGCTCAAGAATCATATTCTGAATAAAGTCTCTTCTATACTTCCCCCTCTCAATAAGTTATGTAGCTACCTTCTTAAGCTACTTTCAATTTAGTTATCTCTTAATTCTTTATTTTGTGCTGTATATATGTATAACCACCCAGAGAAGATGAATGAGCTGGCCATTAAGTTCTTTAGTATTTGTAGTGCATTTAAGGGGAAAGGGTAAGAAGAAGAAGGAAGAGAAGACGATATTCATTACTCATTCCACTTGCACTCCTGTGCAAGAAATGCTGAGGGAAAACCTGAGAGGAGGAAAGCCTTATCTCTCCCCCACTTTACTTTTATTTGTGTGTTTTAAAAAATTATTATAAGACTATATTTCCCAGATTTTTAATGTTAATTTTACAAACACCTGTGACTGATCTTGTCTTTAATGTGCCTGCTGTCTTTTGTTTGACACAAGAAGGTGTGGGAGAGATAAATAAGAACCACACAGGAGAGAAAGGCATTTCCTAGTATATGACTGGAAGCTAAAACCCTAGCACATTGTGAAAACACTCTACTCTCTAACTGGAAACTTAATCAGGAGCCATTTCATAACTGCAGAATTACTACAAATCTAGTCCCTATTATATACATTTACCTCATATGCATGAATCAGGTTACATATATATCAATTTTCTCCCTGAGTAGAATGTAAAATGCTTCAGAGTGGGAATTATCTCATTTTTATGTTACATAATATCCCCAATATAAATATCTCCAATACCCAGTACCCAATACATTGATAATAAAAATAACATGATTATATGTATATATATATATATATATATATAGTAAATATCATCTCTATATAATGTTATAATTACATTTATCATATGTTATATGCATTATATAGTAACATAACCTAATAACCCTGGGAAGTAACTGCTATTATTATCCTTATTTTACAGATGAGGAAACCAGGGAAAACAGAGGTTTAGTGACTTGCCCAGGATCACTCAACGAGTAAATGCCTGAGACTGGATTTTTAACTCAAGTATTTAATACATGCTTGTTGATTGATTCATTGAAATAAGAAATAGGCTTCCTAGCAGTGATTTTAAATATTAACCAATTGACACCTCAGTGTAAACTGTCATTTGTAGCCAAAGACAACATCAGAGATATAAGATAATGCAATAATGGTAAAATAAGGTGGTTTATGTACTAATATTGACTTAAAAGTCAATAACTATTTGATGTTCTGGAAAGTCTTCACTTTGGTGTGTACAATACTACAGAATAGTTTTGCCAGTAAATAATCAACTTGGAAATCAATGATATCTTTTTGTGGAAGATAAATATGAGAAACACTGAGAAGTTATAGGAAAGTTTCAATCAATAAGTCAGAAGCCATTTTTAAGTGTCTACTATATCAGCACCATGTTAGAGGACAAAGATAAAATAGCTCTTTCCCTCTAAGAACTTATGTTCTATCAGAGGAAACAAAATGCACACATTCAATATTAATAAAAACAAAATATTTGCAAATAAAGTAACCCTTTCCTGATTTTTGGAGTATACAAGTGTCAGATATCATATAATTTACCTTGGAGAGGGTAAATAATATTACCTTCATTATGTAAGAGGGAGAGGTAACAATGGAGGTTCAGTTCATTTAGGTACTCATACATCAAAAGTGTAGGACAATCTGACATTATGGGAGGTCATCCTCTGTTAATAATGTATCACCTTTTGTCACCTGGGGCAAATCACTTAAGGTGATTTTGTATGTTCTTGTCATGTGCATGTGATATGCATTGTTGGAAGAGAACATATGAAGAGGTGTTTTGCTCTCCTAGATGAAATGTTTTATAATCAATGCACTATAAACAGAGTGGGACCAAAATTGCATTGTGAGATCTTATATTCTTTTCCCACTTGTCAAGTATATGTTGATCTAGGATGCCCCTTATAAATATCTAGATTTTTCTCATAAAGATTTTGTAGAGATGGAAAAGTTGTCAGATACATGGGTCTCTAAATATTTTCTAGAGCTTTCTTTCGAGGGGGAAGGATTTGTAATTTTTCTCATCATTCTCCAATGTCCTTAAACTTATATTACCTCCTTCTGAAATCCTTCTTATGATTCAATTGTTTTCCATCTACCTTTTCTTTAACGGGATTACTATTCTTTCACTCAGCATGTCAAGAGTTGAGATATTAAAGTCTTAATTTGGTAACTTTCATTGTCACTGGCCAAGAAAAATGTTTGTTGTAGAAATCCTGAAAGATATTTTCCATTTTTTTCCTTGGTAGAACTTGAAAGTTGTGTTCTACTGATTGTAGTTGTCCAGTCATCAAGATTACAATGAGAAGTTAATATTTCTGGAAACTGCCTTGTGAATGTGCAGTAAGACTTCACAGAGAAATTTCCACTCATCATTACAATGAATAAAATCCCTTAAGGAAGTGCTTCCTTTTGAAAGATTTTTGAAAATTATACTTTTTCAATGTGGTACTTTTTTCCTTCCCAGAATATATAGTCGGCATTATTAAATCTTTGAGCAACATATTAAAATCTCCTGTAGTCAGAGGATGCCTGGGAGTGTCTGAACTGACCTTATGAAAGGGTGGAGCCTATTCTTATGACTTTATTTGAAAAAAATTTCTCAAACATGAGTAAAAATAAAATGGAAGGAAGTTCAAAAATAGCTATTATAACTTTGAATGTGAACGGGATGTTTATAATAGCTCTTTTTGCAGTGGCAAACAATTGAATAATGGCAGGAATCCCCATCAATTGGGAAATGGCTGAACAAGTTGTAGTGTATAGTTGTGATGGAATATTACTATACTAAGAAATGAGCTCAGTAATCTCAGAAAGGCATGTAAAGTCATGCAAAATCATGTAAAATCTCTGTAAATTTTTCTATCTCTGTCTCTCTCCCTGTGTCTCTCTCTCTCAATAAGGATAATATCTATCTATCTATCTATCTGTCTATCTATCTATCTATCTATCTATCTATCTATCTATCTATCTATCTATCTATCTATAGAGAGACGATACATGTAGATAATATAGATATGCTATACATATTATATATAGGTATACATGCATATATGTGTGTATATATTTATGTGCATAGATTATATGTATGTGCATGTTGTGTCTCTGTGCCTTTGTCTTTATTTGTCTCTAGCTCTGTCTTCTCTGTCTGCTGTCTCTACCTTTCATTTCTCTGTCTTTATCTCTTTCTACAAACAAATAACTGATGTTATAATCTGCTACCACTATATTAATATCTGTGACTTGAACCAAGCCTGGGATATGTTGGTCCTCATACATGTTAAATTTGGTTCAGGAGCTGTAACTGACAATTTCTCATAGAAGGAAATTTTATAATATATCATCTAAGAAAATAAAGCCTCAAAATTTCAGTATTGAGAAAGATGGCAGTCTATTTGCCAAAGCAATGTCCTCATCACACTATTGATTCTCTTTATATAATGTAAGCCTCTAAACAGAGATTGATGAGGTAAATGGATGATACATGTACTTTTAATAATCCCACAAAATTTACTGAATGTGGAAGCCTTAGGTGAGGCAAGGATGGTTAAGGATCTTACAATAGTTCGATAGACTATTAGGAGTATGGCATATTTAGAGCTGTAAATCTCATTTTTGATTGAAAGTCACATTTTCTACAGAAAAATCTCAGGATAATGACTGACTTCGGTTCAGCTCCTCTATAGGCCCTCAACGTCTATTTTAAGAAAAGGATCACTCAAATTTCATGCAGATGTCAGTGGAAAATACGCTGGATTTTATGTCATAAGTCATGGGTTTTAATCTCAAGCTCATAAATTTAGACCACAAAGGGACTTTAGAGATCCTGTAGCCTAGCCCCATCACTTCACAAATGAAAAAAAAAAGAAGTATTGGGGATAGGGGGTGAGGAGGTGACCAGGATGACAGGATATAGGATAACATACCCTAGGAAGGAGAAATAATAGAATTGATTGAAGCATGGCTAGGTCTAAATGCAGTAGGCAAGTGAGTTAATCATGACTGTGGAAGTGCCAGGGGTGAGAGGGTTAAGTTCTTCAGGGCATAAGCAGCCAGGGAAAGCTGACTCAGCTTGAAGAGATTATACTTTGCTCAACATAATAGATTATGTTTGGGATCTCAAAAAATTGGAAACGGACAAATTGTCATTCCACATGACTACACACACACATACACACACATACACATATACATATATATATATATATATATATATATACATATATATATATATACATACACATATGTGTGTGACTGCATAAATTCTCGTAGAACTCATTGTCCCCTACAATTATAAAAATTCAAAAGATACAAAGCACTAAGGAGATCAAAGAAAATAAAATCACTATCTCACACCACAGTATTCTTTCCCCACTGTCCATTATCTTTTTATTGGCATCTTTCAATTTAAGTCACTTTTGATGCAACTTTTATTTGTCTATCTCTATTGCCTTTGCCAGCTCCTAGATACAAAATTTTTAATTAATGTATTCTGTGAATACAGAAGTTCTCCTTCTGGGATATTTTATTTTTTCCCTTAGACCTAAGACCATACTTGACATTTTCATTCACTCATAGCTTTTGTTGAATTCTAAAGCAAGAAAACACCCTTACTCTAAGATTAAAACTATTTGCTAAGATAACTAAATGAATCCGCTAATGCCAATAGAAGAAAAATCAGTCAAATTAATTGCTAATGTGAAAAAAAAAATCATTCATTGGCAGAATTTTCATTTTTGTAAGTCAATTGTTCTGGCATCATGTATATATAGTCTCAATGACTTATCTTGGTCTTCTTCTTTAAAATAAGCTTACATTTACCATGGTGTTAAAATCAAATGTGTTGGATTAGACTATTCTTCTCTTTTGGTAGTCCAATGTATATGAATATTCACAACTGTTACATGCTTTGCTGTATTGACTAATGTCCACAGTAAAGAAGAACAATTAGGTAGTTTATAAACCTAGGCTAAAGTAAAAATAATACTATTTATTTTTTTTAAGCCCTTCACAATCTGGTCCCAACTCTTTCTAGTACATTAATCTTTTTTCCCTTTTAATATTCTCCCCACTTTGAGGTTCAATTGTCCTGGCCTTGTTCTTCACGTGGGGTGCTACATATCCTGGATCTCCCTGTTTACTTTGCCCATCTTCAGTGCCTGGAGTACATTCCCTCCTTCCTTTTTCTTCATAAAACCCCTTTCTTCCTTCAAGACAGAGCTCAAGCATCACCTCCTATATAAGGATATACTATTTACTGCTCCCCCCCTCATCATGAACCCTCTTTGGTTTTATTATAATCAAACCTATCAACTTCTCATAAGAATATTTTAAATGTATCAAATAAAATACATAGAATGGTGAAAAAATATGTTGAAAAATAGTTATCAATATACTTTGCAATTAAGTTCATAGACGTCGAATTAAGAACTGTTGTACATGAAATTTTTCCTGATCCTCTTAACTACTGATGTCTTCTTTCCCTAACTTACAATATTTAATTACTTTTTAATTGTTTATTCTATATTCTTAAAATCTATACATTCTTAAAACATTCTACATATTTTCAAAATATTCTGTATATTCTTAAATATGTAGTTTTCTCTTATGTTAAAATGTGAGCTCTTTGAAAAAAAAAGGGTACCTCCAGTACCTAAGAAAGTACATGGGACATAGAATGAATATAATAAATACTTGTCGATTGGACTGATTGATTTGATGCCTTCAAGCATTTAAAAAAACTATAGTTCAGTATTTCATTGACTACTATTGAAAAGACTAATGTTGAAATCTTGTTTTTGGGTAGATGTTTAAGACTGGTTATTCAATCAGTCAACAAGTATCTATTAAATAGCCTATGTCAGGCTCTCTCTTTGTCTCTGTGTCTATGTGTGTGTGTGTATATATATATATGTGTGTGTGTAAACACATATACACATATATATACATATATACACATATATATATCTACACCCATGTATATTTGTATATAATGCATATATATATATATATATTCAGTCATTTCAGCCATATTTGACTGTTCATGACCCCATTTCAGAGTTATTTGTCATTTCCTTCTATAACTCATTTTACAAGTGAGGAAACTGAGGCAAGGAGGGTTAAGTTACTTTCTGAAAGTCATGAAGATAGCAAGTGTCCGAGGTTGAAGTTGAACTCATGTTTTCAGTCTCCAGGCCCAGTATTTTATTTATATATATGTGTGTGTGTGTGTGTATGTGTGTGTGTATATATATATATACATGTATATATGTACACACATATATACATGTATATTTATTTGTACATGTATAATATTTCTTACATATATAGAACAAATTATATAAACACACATACATATGTACACATATAGATATAGATATAATCCAGCCCATCAAATTAAAGAGCAGTTTTGCAAACTCTAACCATGCCTTCATGACTACTTACAGCCTTAATTAGCACACAACCCTAAGTCATATTTTTTTCCTAATTATTCTTTCCTGCCTTAGATACTGGCATTTTCATGTGGGACATATATATATATATAATTAATTTAAAAAAGCATTTATATTATGTATTCCTTTTATGATGAATATTTCTCAATATGCATAATATAAATATTCTTAGGTGTGTTGCCAGATCTTTTATTAAATGAAATAATTCTTTTTGAGTGAAATTAATTCAATCTCTACCAATTCAAATTTTGCAAAAATTTGGACCCCGTCTCCATTCATTATAGTCTAATTAATTTTTTTGTGTGTAATTTCAGCCTTAGTGTTGAACTTGGAGTTCAACTGAGTTAAAACTGAAGCCCCGTCATCTGCTCACCACTTTCCTCCTAGTCAATTTCAGTCTCAGGATCTGTGACCTAGAGTTTATGTCACTCATCCTAGGACTAAATTCAAATGGGTGATGTTACTATTTTGTCTTTGTTTCTTTCACCTTTTTCCCACCTCCTTTATTTTTTTATTCCCTAAGCCCTGTTGAGCGGCAATGGAAAATCAAGTCAATTTCACCAATTGCTAACCATCACTTCCTTCCATCCTCTGTGTCTGCCACTCACTTCACCCATCACTGCTGGTTTCTGTATATACTGCCTCAGGATTTTGTTAGAAGAAAATCTTGAGGTCAAATATTTTTGGAACTTATGTCTTAGCATTTTTATGCCCTTTTCATTCATTTTCCTACTGTTTGGTGATACCTTGCAATCTCACCAAATAGTGTTTCTCCTTCTGCTTGTTTGCATTTATAGCTTATGTCAAAATGCTTCCTTCTGAACACAGATTTCTGCTTTTCCTTCTGTCTTCTCATTGCCCCACCTCACTTTACTTAGCAGTAATTTGCTATTTCTTGTGATTCAATCATTGTTTAGTTAACAAGATGGTTGTTCCTGGAAATTTCCAGAAAAAGTACTTTTGACATTCAGATTTTTCACTAAAAAACTGACCTTCCCTGCAATCTGTCCAATTTAGTCAGGTCATATTGTACTTATGCATTTTTCCCACCACCTAAAATGCTGTGTAATTAGAACTTTCAAAACCATCTTGTGAAGAATGAAGGCTCATTTTGAAACATACCAAACTATTTTCATCAGATTTTAGAACTTCAAGAGTTTGAAGTCTAACCTCACACCAATGCTGAAATACCTTCTAAAACATCTCTAACAAATAATTTTTCAGCTTCTGCCCCGGTAAATCAAACAATGTTTAGAACAATATCTTACAAGGCTGCAACCTATTCTTAGTCAGTTCTAATTAGTAATATTTCTTCTTTATAATAAATTGGCACTTGTTTTCTCTGCAATTTCCAACAATCAATCATATATGTTTACTCCGGATATATATAGTATAAATATAATGTTTATATTAGATACCCTTCAAATATTTGAAGCTACCATGTCCTAAACAACTCCTTTCTCCTCTGGACTACACATCCCTAATTTCCTTAACTATTCCTTCTTTGGCATAATTTTCATACTATTCTAACTGATCTTCTCAGGATATGCATTAGTTTGCTCGATGTCCGTGTTAGAATGTTGAAAGCTGACATATTCCCTAGACCTGAACATGTGATCTGAACAGTGCAGAATAGTATGCAAGCATTAGCAATCACAGACTGATGAATGAATTATATTTTAGGTCAGTGGGGCTCTGAATTCAGCAGGGAGGTTGAAGTCACAACATGATTAAATATCTATGAGTACTATATATCTATAAACGCAAAAGGTATTCCCGTAGAACATTAGCTCCTCAAAGCTGGGCACTTAAATTTTGTCTTTGAATCCACATCAGCTGGCAAATGGAAATAAATGCTGAATCCATCTGGGTTGGATTGAATTAAAAATCACATTAGCTTTTTCATAATCCATATCATAACATTCATTCATACTGAACTTGCACTCAAAGAAAAATTCCATACTTATTCCTTTGGAAATATTAATATATTTATATAGCCAAAAGTTGCAATTTTTCCCTATTAAGCTTCATCTTGGAGACCTCAGAGATACTTAGCAGATTACACATCTTGATGTCTAGATTTCCTGGGTCTAAACTTGAGCTTCTCTAATAAATGAAGGGAAACACCCTCAGTCATTCTTACAATTTGAGTAGAAAGATGCAACCTCAACCAGTAGGACCAAAAACTAGATTATAATTATTACCCAGTTCCACTCCAGCTGTAAGCATGGGATTTTAATGGGAGAGGGTTGATCAACCCTCATATTTAATTTCTCTCTCTCTTTCTCTGTATTCTTTCCACTTACTAACCTTTGTGATAATCTTCTCTCCTCCTTATAACAGAACTGCTTGGGGACTAGGCTTTCACACTAAGGTATAAATGACCACTAGCTTAAATGTCAACTCTGCCAGAAGGATTTACATATGAATAGTAATGAGTCTTAGAGTAAAAGGATGAGGAATTAATTGTGTATGTTTTGAATTGGAGGAAAGATATGGGAAAACTTTGGAATCTTTCTGAAATTCATAGGGCAGGGGAGATCTATTCAAGTTGGGTCTTCACCAGCATATGTTTGAATAGGTAAGAATGCTCAATAGGAGCAGTGTCAGGATAAAATCTTAGATCCCAAGCCTCCTTCAAATGTTGGAGGTCAAACAATGTCAGGCACCTCATCTCATCTTGACTGCCTAAGAAAAGTTTTCCATTATCTGTAAAGCTGGGGTTCCAGCAAATCCCCAAATTGGTTAAATTGTGGCTGCTTATTTTCTCTTTGACTTTTAGCTCTATGAGTACATTGTGTGGGTCCCTTTGGAAAACCCAGCCCTGGGCAGTCATTTTTCTTCATTCCCAACTACATTAGTAGACCTATATATAAAGTAAGGTTAACATGTTCTGAAGATGATACCTTAGTGAAGAGATTGGCATTCACCCTAAGCTTCTGCAGAGGAAGGCAAATTGCAGCAGTGTAGGAATAAGGGAAGTTGAAGAAATATTTTCTCATCCTCATATTTACTTCTGTAACATCACTATATGTTTTGCATTTATTAAGGTAAAGGCCATGAACCTGTATTCCATTCTCAAATGATTCATCTCAACAAATTCTGTTTAATTATTTATTTGTTTCAGGTTTCCTCGAATTGGTTTAGAGCTGAAAGAGATATTAGACTTTATCTAGTCTAGCTATTTCATTTTACATATTAGGAAATGAGACCCAAAGAAGCTTTTCATTGATTTGTCCAAGACCACATAGCTGATTAGCGGCATAACCAAAACAAAAAGTTGTTCTTCAGATTCCTGGTATAGCAATTTTTTCTACTCTTACACCCAATATCTTATACAAGTTCTGATATGTTAAAATTCAGAAAATGTAAATAATTTTCCTAAAGTGAGAATAAGATAGTTTCCTCTTTCCTTACAATAACTCCTCACTATCTCCCCTCACTTTTCCAGTTCTCCCACCTCTGCAGCTCCCAAACTTTTTAAAGCAATTTATTGGGGTCTAAGAACAGACATGCAGCTCTCTCTTCTCCCACCAAAAGGGTAATGCTTATGGAAAGTGCTAAAATCCTCAAAAGGAGGACTCAGCATCAAATTACCATTTCTCCTTAAATCTCATTCTGCTCCTCCTATTCCAAAGCAGGTGAATGCTTTCTACAGATGCAGGTTTGAAAGTATTATTCTCACCCACACTGTTACAGAATAGATTTCATTTGAAAAAAAAAAAGTTGCTGTGTTCTGTCATCCTTGGAAATCCAGAACATGCTTTGCATTCACTCAGTTAGCAGTGGAGTTTACATTTTAGCTGCATGTATTGCACTGAAGAGATAGGTCCTAGGTACATTCTTACACATATGAATAAATAATGTTAAAGCTAATAAGATCTCAGAGAGAAAATGATGATTGTCTTTAATCACTAACCTTAAGCAGCAGCGAACCATATTATCAAACACCTTCATTTCTTATAAAACTATCTATCACACACAATATAGACCTGATGAAAAAGAAGGTGGAAGTAATCAGGACAGAATGCCAATTACCTCATTACTTGTCATAGCGCATTGTAACTGGAAATTGCTTCTTTCAGGTTCTGTTTGCTCAGGCAATTACAATAAACTCTCTGCTTGACATGTTGTTTGCACAGATGTAGTGCATTAATAAACATGAGGGCTAATCTGAATTATTGAACCAGCCGCAATAATTCCAACAAAGGATTTATAATAAGTCCAAGAAAGCTGAGGTATCACTGGAATTCCCTGTAAGCAACACTGACATACTTTATCACATGTAAAATCCTCAAATTTAATGTACAGTACTGGAATATGTCCCATAGGTATTTTATATTTTCTAGTACTCTAAGCCCTAAGCAACTTCCATTATGAAGGAGAATCAAGGCTGCTAAGGTAAGTGGCAATATCACAGACTTAGAAGGAAATTACTTTATTTGCTGTATATTTTTCCACATCTCAGACCCTTATTACCCTTATTCATTTTCCTCCTAATTTTGCTAAAAAGAAAAACCTCCAGCAGCCCAATTGGTGATATTACAACATTAAACTCTTTGAAATGTCAAAGTGAATGACTTTATGTATTCCAGGAAAAAAGGATGGAGAATATTCACTTTCTTCATTCTGACCTCCCACTCTTAAAGGAAAATATCCTGTTGGCTTCAGCAGAGAGAGAGGTAGTAGTACACAGACAGGAACTTTGTTGTTAAAACATAAAAGTTTTTGGTTTCATGATTAATAAAAACATGCACTAATTTAAGAGCAAAAGTCATAGTAAAATGAGTTTTGCTTTTGTAAGTTTTTTATGTCTTAGTCAAAGAAATATTTTCCAAATCCAAATACTTTCATTTCAAATATCTTATGCCTATATTCCTTCATACAGAAAAAGTCAGTGTTTTCAAATGTTTTTAGTTTTGGCCATTTGAAAAGAAAATAGAATTTGAAATAAGATCAACTTCATAAAGGTTTAGCCAAACTTGGTATGTTGGGTCCATAGTGTCTCCTTGAGGAAAACTAAGATGCTATATCCATACACAATTTTTTGAAGTTAAAGTAAGGAGAAACAGAAAGATTTTCTTCCTTAACATATCCCCTAACCCATTTACAATGTCCCAATTAGGTATAGATTAATAACGAGGTCTGGGTGTATTGGCCATCCATAAGTTTGACAAACTTTATATGCCTTTAATGGAATATAATTTAAACAATGGCATTTCTTATCCCATAACTTACCATTATCTCAATGTTCTAATCTATGAAGTAAATAGAACACAATATATCCCCTTATGGCATTAGATGATTAGCAAACTATTAATTGAATAATTCTTTGATTTTCAAATTAAAATAATGATAAATGTAAGTAGTTATTCTTTTTCTATGTTAACAAAAAATACCTTCTGCCTTCATTTTCCTAACGTCACTATATGTAAACCTTATGTTAGTCTTGCTAGTAATATCTTGTATGATAATCACTAAAATTTTAACCAATTTCAGAAAAAATATTCAGAAGTATTTTTAATTTAATAAATAAAGATTATTTTTGTCAAAATGGAGATGAAAGAATGGAATGGAACCAATGAATATCTCTTCTCAAAAATAATTTTTAAGTATTTTATCAATACTTTCTCCAGGTGTCCTAAGAGAAAATAATCACACATGAAATTTAGGTTTGAAAATCAGACTTCCCTTTCAAGTCCAGCTGACTGACAAGTTGAAAACATGTTAAATTATACCACTGATTCTTTTCTTTTCATCCCAGTCATCCCAACATCCTTGTCTCTCTCTATGTCTATCTTTCTCTGTCTGTCTGTCTGCCTGTCTTAGGTCTGTGTTTGTGTCTGTCTGTCTCCCTCTCTAGCTGTCTGTCTGCCTGTCTGTATTTCCCACCCATGCCCCATAATTTTTCTGCTCTGATGTTTACATATCATGGAAATGGAATTTCTTTTGTATTGAAAACTTCAAAACCAGACCTATCAAAAGGTTGGGGTATATATAGCAAAAATTCATTTAAAATGTATATATCTATTTGATATATAGTATTAAGAAATAGTTTAGATCACATAAATGTGTTTCTCCAGGGCCAAAACAAGTTATACATTAACAACTCTGACCCATACTAAAGTTTGAAAAGTGTGTGTTTAAATAAATATTTGTCTCAGCATATTCTGCTGATGGCTAGAGATAATAACAGGAAGAAAACTTCCTATCAAAATAACTTCTGAAATTCTTTAATAACCTTCCTTAAAACTGTTCTCAAAGTGTATAACTTTTCTTTGCATAGTTAGACTAAATCCCTCTTCCATTTAAGTCCAGTGATAGACCTATAATTTTAATTATGTAAGGAACACACACACACACACACACATACACACACACGTGTGTGTGAGTGTGTGTATGATTATCCACTGAAAGGTCAAAAGGTCTTCAATCATTATGTCTAAATTATACATATACCAGGCGTCCATAAAGAACATGGGATGGTGCACATAGGCCTTTAAAAGTACAAGGAGCAAAACCTACGAATAAAAACTCCTTTTCAGTACATTTTTATCAACATAAGACCAAATAGCACAAAGCAGTTTTAAGTATAAAATAGTTTATCCTATATACTCTATTAAAAGCATAGCTATGTCACGTGGTCATGCACAAGCAGAGGTCGTTTTTATTCTTTTGTCCTTGTTTGACTACTTTTCAAGGAAAATATTGAAAACAAGTGAATATTCAAGAATCCAGGTGAGCAATATAGAAACCAGACTTATTAATATCAATATTACAAATTAAGCTACCTGAAAGTCAGATACTGTAAAACTTAAAGACCCCATCGCATTATTAACTTACCCCACTTGCACCATATCTATTGCTGGTATCTGTCAGTAGGTCTATAAATGATTACATAACCAAAGAATATATATAGTGCTTGTCAGCGTATTGTTAATAAAGTGGAGCTATAAATGATGGCAAATCAAATACTTCATTCTTTAAAGAGTTTGTCCTTGACATTAAAAAGTGAGAGAAGTTAATGTTTATTCAACCAATAAAGGTAGAAATGTGGCAACATCTATGGAAAATTATATACAGATTTGCATAAAAAGCAGAAGAGAGACTTATAATAAATGTAATTTTATTCTAACACCAAAGATGATATTTCAGTTTTTTTAAGAGTTCATTTTGGACCAAATTAAAGAGTGATTTGGATCATTTACTATGTGTTTCACCATTCTTCAAATATTAAAAAACTTGTGGAAGAATTATCAAAACCCAAAGAGCTAGAGAAACCATCAACAGCCACCCCCTCAATGAAAAAACACAATGTTGAGAGTAGAGACTTAAAGAAAACAAGGCCCATTGTTTTATTATTTTGTATGAACATTGTGAGGGATAAAAAAATAAAACATGCAATAGGTTTTGTTTGAAGCAAAGAATATTGGTACAAATTGTATTTTGCCAAAATAATCAGTGTTTTAATGTGAAAACTTTCAAAACCTGAACACTTTTTGCAAATACCTTTTTTAAAGTGATGAGTAGTTTGATATTAAGATACAAGAAAGATTACAGTTGACTAGACCAAGAAATGGGGATTATATGAGGGAAGGTTTAAAGAACATCCATCACTGCTCGAACAGTGGGACCCCACAGTACTCTACCACATTCTCAGGACAATTTCCATTTTCTCTCATTGTACTTTTCCTCATTAAAGACTAATTCTACAGTCATTTTCAGTTTGAAATGAGTCTACCTTTGTGCTACCCTATTTCATCCTACCCAACATCACCCTCTCCCACACACACGCTCTTGTCTCCTTTCTTTACCCTACTGGTCTACACATACAAGCCCTGACCACACACATGTCTCTTTCTATCGAAAAGACACACCTCTTACTGAATAGATTACAAAAAAGAAAAAAAAAGTACAAAACACTTATTTACTTCCCTAAAATATAAGGAAGCAAATGATGAATCATTATAACCCAGTGAGAAATTGTGCAAGTATCACCAATTACAGTTTTATAAAATAATGTTATCTTTGTTGCCACATTTTAGGTTTGATAGGTGAAAAGTAGAAACTATAGAAGGATTTCAAGTTACAGAATAAAAGAGAGAATATTTTCACCAAAGACAATGGATAGAATACTTCCTTCACATCCACCCATTCCTTCAACCCCAAAGCAAGAAAAATAATTTAGATTTAAGTTAAGCAGTTAGCAAACATTTTGTGAAGGAAACAGCGTTTCTATTTTCTGAGTTCCAAGTCCCATGGTTAAAATATGCATTTATACTGTGATATAATGTCAAGGAAGGGGAATTAGATACCATTGAATCACTTCTTTCTAGTGAAATATGATCTTTTCCATCTGTCTTCTATCCCAATCTACTGAATCTACTGAATTTGGACAAAAAAAGAGCTGTATGGACAGTGACTAAATGAATATAACAACTTTTCATAATTTTGTGAATGGCTATGATCATAACAATAACTCCATAATTACTACTAAAATATCATATGTAGGTCTTTTTTTTTCTATTTCTTTGAGTGTTAGAGTTATCATATTTAAACTGTCTATTCCTATAACTGGAGCTATAAAATCATCAGGACTTTACATTTCCCAATCAACATGCTCTTCCCTTTGCTGTAGAGGAATCAGAGAAGGAAATAAGGACCTTCTGTCATCACTTGCCTCTAACATGAGCCCATTTATATGGTCTCTTTCAATGTTGAGGTCAGATTCTTGTGCTTCCAAGTTGCATGTGGAGACAGAACTTTACAATAGGATATCAGGTTCTTGAGGAAGTTTACAAAGTGATATCCACTTTTATAATGTGTATCCTCATTGCAAAGCTATATTACCAAGTTATCTCGTGCAAGTTGTACTATATTTCTACAAGTCATGTACTCATGCTTCTTGAAATTGGCTGTGAAACACTTTTCATTTGTGATCTTTGTCACCATGTGTTTATCTAAATATAAAAATCTGTGGAATTGCTTAGCTATGCTAAGGTCTTGGAACTCAATAACTCCTAGATCTTGTAACTCCATTTCTTTGTGAGAAGGTAAGGAAAAGAAAGGAACAGAAGTCAATGGAATTTTACATTTCCTTTGGTAAGTAGTGAAAGATCATTAAATTCATGACTTCTGTTGATAGATTCCTACTGAGAAAATCAAAATTGAAAAACATTAAGGGACAGTGTGAGGGAAATGTCAAGACAACATAGGAATCATTGTATCACTGAAATATTGACCATCAGCTTTCACAAAATGCCACAGGGAAAGTAATCTGAGAAGGATTTCTGCCTTTAGTTACAAGAAAAACATCATATAATTACAGGATATTTGGAAGAGACAACATGAATTTGGAAAAGAAGGGTTAAAATATTCATCATGCCACTAGATTCTCCCAAGGAAAGAATTCCATCTGCATAGTCAAGGACACAATGTGTGAGCAGGATAGTTAGTGGGGGCACCCTTAGCATCAGGCACCCTCTTTGGCTCTCTTTGTCAATCTCTCTTTAAACTTATTCAAGTTCTCTTAAAGGATATCCATCTTGCAGGGACATGATGAGATGAGGTGCTCTAAAAATATTTCCAGTGATAAAGGCTGTTTTAAGCATGAGTAAATACAACTCAGAAGAGTTAGTAAATATTCATATACATTTGACAGCTCTCTCTTGTGCTCGGAATATGCTTGCAATTTTTTTTCTTCCTGAATTACGTAACAGAGTAGCATCTCCAAATATTACCCTACACAAGATCTGGGAAGTTACACTCAAAATCTTACACAGAGAAAATCTTAGTGAAATCTTCAACATTTCTCTCAGTTAATTATTTCTATCTGGGAACCAGCCAAGCCAGTTACCACCCTAACAATTAGATTGTCTTTTTTTTTTTTTTTAAGTGAAGCACCATTGTTTTCTTTTCTTTTTTTTAAATAGAGTAGCAAAAAGATTTTCTTTTTTTTCTCTCCCCCTCCTACTATTCAAACATAAAGAACAACAACAAGAACAGTTTCTGTAATATGGTATAACCACAGAATCAACCTTCTTTAGCTAAGACAACTTAAATCATCATTAGAAAAAAAAAAAACAAAAACAAAAAACCAAAAAAAAAAATCACTCATAATATTGCAAGGAGGCAAGCTTACCTTTTCCATGCTCTGTAGATCTTAATATTTCAAGTGCTAAAGATGCAATGTCCTGCAAAGCTTTCCCCCTTGGCAGAACTGCACGAACTGTAACAGATTCAGAAAAACAAATAGGAGCTTTACACAAAGAAAATGTGGAAAAATCCAAGAATTAAAGTACCGTTATTTCTATTTGATGAGAGTACAGTCTATTTCTTGGAATATGTGAGTCAGTGCATATTTCTTTGTCATTGTTTTGAGGTTCACTTAACCATAAAAAGGAAACATGACAACAAAAGTAGAAGGGAGTTCACTGAAGCATAGCTGTGTTGATAATAGGCTTTCTTCAGGTTAGCCAAATTTAACTGGCAAAAGCACTCCCCAACCCTTTTGTCTGCTACATTTGCACCATAATGTCGATCTCACTTGAAATATTTCACAGATATGGTCTGATCATTTGATGAGAAAGATGGGGAAAAGTTATTTTGGGGGTCCATCCATAAAAGTTACATTATGAAGTATTATGCAATTCTAGCACAAAAGATTCAAAAGGGGAAAGTGCACTTCACACGGACACAATTAGGGCTTCGGTTTCCGCTCTCCTTCCCTTGTCAAAGCTTTGATTCAGTTTTCCCGGGTTTTGTCCAAGGGTCATTACAGATGTCTACAGATGATTAGCATCCCCCATCCCATCAAACTGAGGTGATTAGCAAATTAAAATCTTTGAATCCTTCTCTGCACAGTGAGTAGTATTGGGGAGGATTAGCAAGTGCAGCTAATTGTATAGTTATGAGACGAGCATCAAGGTGTTTATTGGGGAATGTGGGCAGCTAAGGGTTAAGTAAAAGCAGTCTGAACCCAGTTGTGCCACTCAGTACAGTATTTTAATGAACCATTCAGGTCTGAAATTTGGGAATAATGGTGTCCCTTATAGGGTCCTTCAGGGGCTTCATGCATCCATGCCATATCCCCAAATGGTGCCAACTTGACCCATAATAAACTAGGTTAGATGTACAATGGTGAGCACAACTTTTCAGCCTTTATTGCCAGAATGAGAAGCAAAGCAGCATACGGGAACTGAGCCTGTTTTCCAGAAGCACTAACATTGTCAGGACATATCCTTATGGATATGTGCTGCCATCAATGATGAATTCATATGATAATATGATGGAGACTTCAGCTTCAAGCCACAACTGAGGAAGCAGAGAAAGTTTCTTTCTTGGCTTCAGCTTTGTTTTAGTGAAGCAAATGCTTGATTATGGTGGCAGACGATGGAAAGAAAGCCTTGGCCAGAATTACTCCAAACCACATATAGTATGAAGAAACTACAGATAGACTATGCAAATGAGGTCCTAAATTCAGATTTCTATTTGAAATGTATATGCTGTAGGAATGATTTTAAAACTCTATACCAGAATAGAATATATGAAAATGACTATAAGATCTCTAGTGTTACCTGAAATGAAAGGGCTTGAGTTCTATGTAATCTATTTTTAATCCCTCTTCCTTTGTGGTGGGGATAGAAATTAACAGGGAAAAAATAAATAGAAAAAAATCTTCCCCACTCCTAACATTAATGATAAGTGCAGCAAGAAGAAAGGAAAAGTAGGATACTTGAATGTTCCATAATATGAAGATTTAATAAAAAAGGAAAGGAAAGGAAAGGAAAGAAAAGAAAAGGAAAGGAAAGGAAAGGAAAGGAAAGGAAAGGAAAGGAAAGGAAAGGAAAGGAAAGGAAAGGAAAGGAAAGGAAAGGAAAGGAAAGGAAAGGAAAGGAAAGGAAAGGAAAGGAAAGGAAAGGAGAGGAGAGGAGAGGAGAGGAGAGGAGAGGAGAGGAGAGGAGAGGAGAGGAGAGGAGAGGAAAGGAGAGGAAAGGAAAGGAGAGGAAAGGAAAAGAGAGGAAAGGAAAGGGAAAAGGGAAAGGGAAAACAAGAGAAGCAACACTGAGATAGGTCATAACAAAACGCTTCCACAACAATTGAATTTCACAAATTGCCTCTGACACATAGAGCAGCCAATCTATCCTTTCCAAATTCATCAAGAGGAACTCATGCTTTTGGAAAGATGAAACATTTTCCAGGTGAATTTTTAACAGTAGTGTAAGAGTTCAGGGGACTTGAGGAGAAGGGAAATGAAGGAAAAGGAAGAAGAAAGAAAGAAAGAAAGAAAGAAAGAAAGAAAGAAAGAAAGAAAGGGAAGAAAGGAAGGAAGGAAGGAAGGAAGGAAGGAAGGAAGGAAGGATGGATGAAAGAATGAAAGAAAGAAAGAAAGAAAGAAAGAAAGAAAGAAAGAAAGAAAGGAAGGAAGGAAGGAAGGAAGGAAGGAAGGAAGGAAGGAAGGAAGGATGGATGAAAGAATGAAAGAAAGAAAGAAAGAAAGAAAGAAAGAAAGAAAGAAAGAAAGAAAGGAAGGAAGGAAGGAAGGAAGGAAGGAAGGAAGAAAGAAAGAAAGAAAGAAAGAAAGAAAGAAAGAAAGAAAGAAAGAAAGAAAGAAAGAAAGAAAGAAAGAAAGAAAGAAAGAAAAGAAAGGAAGGAAGGAAGGAAGGAAGGAAGGAAGGAAGGAAGGAAGGAAGGAAGAAAAAGGGAGGAAGGAAGGAGGGAGGGAGGAAGGAAAGAGAAAGAAAGAGAAAAAGAGGTAAGAGAGCAAAGAGTGAAAAAAGCAAAGGAGAAGAGGAAGGAAAGGGAAGGGAAATAATGGAAAGAGAAAGGAAGGGGAGAAATGAGAAGGGAAGACCCAGAGTTGTTGCTTAATATATTTTTGTTGAATTAAATAGAATTGAATGTTCAAAATACTGGATAGTAAAACAGCATACTTATTATAAGCAATCCCTTCTAATTATTGCATCAATAAGAAATCAAATGGAGACTTCTGGGGGCCAAGACGGCACTTATTATCACTCTCTCTTATTGATCTCTTAAGAAAAACAAAAATAGCCCAAAAAATAGCACCCCAGGAAAAATCCTGGAATAGTGGAGCCAGCAGAAAAATGAGGAGGAGCAGTCTTGTAACACAGGAAACTTTGGGGATCAGCAAGAAAGTTCCATCTCACTCTGGCAAAAAGAAAATCCATTCCAGGACAGAAAGCATCCCAGCAAAACAGCAACAAGCTCTACCTCAGAAAACCAGTGGGAGATCCTGAGCTCCAAAGTGATGGAGCAGGTGAACACCAACACCAGGACCCCCCATGTACCTTTGCATAGCCAGGAAAACTGGCTTGGAGAACCATCATGTGTGTTGCTGTAGCCATGGATGGACAAGCAGGCATCCTCCAGTAGCTGGGTCTCCCTTTGCTTCAGTGTAACAGTGGGAAAGCAGGCATTCCCCAGTGGCCAGAACTCTCTGTGCTCAAGGCCAACCCTGGGTGCCTATATCCAGCATCACCTAGACCTCCACACAAGCACAGCAAAGGGCAGGCAAATGTCCTTCAGTGACCAGACCCCCATTCATTCAGTGTAGGCCCAGGGAAATACAGGACAACCCCACCTGGCATCAGCACACAGCAAAAACCACTACTAGAACTCTAACTAAGCATCAGGTAGGCTACAAGACCCTTAGAATCCCCAGCTGCCAGCACCTGAGGTGAGAGGCACATGGAGTCATTGAACAGTCCCCTGGCTCCTTGCATATTAGGATAGTGTCTCCTGTCCTCTAGGAGGGGAACATGACGTTAAAAGTGAGGAAACAGGCAAACAAAATGAGCAAGAAGTAAAAAGAATACTGATGATAGAGAATTATTAGGTTGACTGGGTAGATCAAAACACAAACTCAGAAGAGGACAACATTGTAAATATACCTATAACTGAAATTTCAAAGAGGAATATGAATTTGTCCCAAACCCAAAAAGTCTTGAAAGAGCTCAAGAAAGATTCTAAAGTCAAATAAGAGAGGTAGAGGAAAAATGGGAAAATAAATGAGAGGTATGCAAGGTAGAATCAACAAAAAAAGACTGAAATTGGAAAAAAGAAGACTGAAATTGACTGAAGAAAACAACTCCCTGAAAAATACTATTGGCCAAACAGAAAAGAAGGTAAAAAACTCTCTGAACAAAATGACTCCTTAAAGAGTAGAATTGGTCAGATGGAAAGGGAGGTACAACAGCTAAATGAAGAATACAATAAATTAAAAAATTAGAATTGGACAAGTGGAAGCTAAAGACTCTATGAGACATCAAGAAATAATCAAACAAAATGAAAAACATGAAAAAAGAGCAGAAAATGTAAAATACCTCATTGGAAAAACAACTGACCTCAAAAATGGAACCAGGAGAGATAATTTAAGAATTATTAGTCTACCTGAAAGCCATGATCCAAAAAAGAACCTTAAGAACATCTTTCAAGAACTTATCAAGGAAAACTGCCCTGAGGTCCTAGAACCAGAGGGTAAAGTAGTCATTGAAACAATCCACCACGCTCCTCCAAAAATGGATTGCAAAATGAAAATGCCAAGAAACACTGGAGTCAAATTCCAGAATTAGGAGATTAAGGAAAAATTACTGTAAACAGCCAGAAAGAAAGAAGTTAAATATCATGGAACTATACAGTACCAAGCAGCTTCTACATTAAGGAACTGAAGGACTTGGAATATGATATTCTGAAAGACAAAGGAGCTTGGATTACAAGCAAGGATCAACTATCTAGAAAAAATGAGCATAATCTTTGAGGGGAGGAGATAGATCAAACAAAACAGGAGACTTCCAAAACTTCCGCATGTAAAGACCAGAACTCAACAAAAAATTGAGTCTTCAAATATAAGACCCAAGAGAAGCATAAAAAGGTAAATAAGAAAGAAAAAAATAAACATGTCATTCAATAATAGTAAAGTGTTTACATTCATACATGGTAAGATGATATTTGTAACCCTTGAGAACTGTATTTTTATTACTGAATTTAGAAGACACATACACACATATACATATACATACATACATACATACATACATACATACATACATATATATATATATATATATATATATATATAGAGAGAGAGAGAGAGAGAGAGAGAGAGAGAGTTTAAATTGACTTCGAAGTAATGATAAAATAATAATTAATTAAAGGGTGAAAACAGGATTGTACTGGGAAAAGAGGACAGAAGGAAATAAAAAACAAGTAAATTACATCATATGAAGAGAAGAGGGAAAGAAAGGAGGGAGGCAAGCATTGTTTGAACCTTACTCTCATCCAATGTGGCTCAAAGAGGGAATAACATACACATTCACTTGGGAATAGAAATCCATCTTACTCCGTAGAAAGTAGTAAGGGAAAGGGAAAAGGAAAGGGAGAGGTGGATAGAAGGTAGGAAAAAAGAATCAAGGAAAGGAAAAAGAAAAGAGAGGGGAACTGATAGAAGGGAAGGTAGATTGAGGAAGGTGGTAGTCAGAAGCAAACACTACAGAAGAAGGAAAGGGAAAAAAAAGGGTGAGAAAAGAATAAACAAAGCAGAAAATAGGATGGAGAAAAAGACATATTTAGTAATCATAACTGTGAATGTGAATGGGATGAACTTTCCCAAAAAACAGAATTGGATAGCAGAGTGGATTAAACAAACAGTATCCTGTAATATGCTACCTAGGAGAAACACATTTGAAGCATAAAGATACAAAGTAAAAGTAAAAGGCTAGAGTAAAATATGTTATGCTTCAGTTGAAGTAAAAAGAAAAGCACAGGTAGCAATCCTGATCTCAGATAAAGCAAATGTAAAAATAGGCCTAATTAAAAGAGATAAGGCAGGAAACGGACAATGAAGTAATATTGATACTAAACACATTTTTCAAGTGGTACAATATTCAGATTCTTAGAGAAGAATCTAAATGAGTTACAGGAAGAAGCAGACAGCAAAACTATACCAGTAAGAGACCTCAACCTCGCCCTCTCAGAACTAAATAAATGTAACCACAAAATAACAAAGAGGTGAACAGAATTTTAGAAGAATTAGATGTGGTAGAACACTGGAAAAAATCAAACGGGTATAAAAAAGAATACACCTTTATTTGCCACAGTACATGGTGCCTCCACAAAAGCTGATCATGTAGTAGGGCATAAAAACCTCACAATCCAGTGCAGAAAGGCAGACATATTAAATGCATTCTATTCAGATCATGTAACAATGGGCCTTTGAAAGAAAGACTAAAGATTAATTGGAAACAAAATAACAGTCTTAAAGAAAGAGTAGATCAGATAACAAATCATAGAAACAATAACTTCATCCAAGAGAATAGCATTAATGAGACAACATATCAAAACTTATGCGATGCAGACAAAGCAGTTCAAAGGGGAAATTTTATATCTCTAAATAGAATAAAATAGAGAAAGAGGAGAACAATGAATTGGAGATGCAATTAAGAAGGCAAGAAAAAGAACAAATTAAAATCCCCAATTAAATAAAAATTAGAAATTCTTAAAATCAAAGGAGAGATCAATAAAATTAAAATTAAGAAAACAATTTACCTACTAAATAAACCTAAGAACTGGTCTTATGGGGAAAAAAGCAATAAAATAGATAAGTCTTTGGTTAATTTGATTTTTAAAAAAGAAAGAAAATCAAATTGACAGCATAGAAAATGAAAAGGGTGAATTCATCACCAATGAAGAAAAAAATTTAAAAAAAGTAATCAGAAGCTATTTTCCTAACTGTATGATAATAAATCTGCTGATCCTAGTCAAATGGATGAATACTCACAAAAATATAAATTGATCAGATTAATAAAAGAGTAAATAAAATACTTACATAGCCCCATCTCAGAAAAAAGAAATTGAACAAGCCATCAATCAAGTTCCTTAGAAAAAAGTCTCCAGGGAAGGATGGATTTACAAGTGAATTCTACCAAACATAAATATAGATGCAAAAAAATTAAATGAAATATTAGCAAAGAGATTACAGCAATTTATCATAAGGATAATACCCTATGACCAGATGAGATCTATACCAGGAATGCAGCACTGGTCCAATGTTAGGGAAATTATCAGCATAATGAACCATATGAATAACAAAACTAGCACAAATCATACGATTTTGACAAAAGATGCAGAAAAACCTTTTGATAGAATACAGCACCAATTCCTATGAAAAGCACTAAAACACATAGGAATAAATGGAGTTTTCCTTAAAGTAATAACTAGAATCTAACTAAATCAATCAGCAAGCATTGTGTGTAATGAGGATGAGTGAAAAGCACTTCCAGCAATAAGATCGGGCATAAAACAAGGATGCCCGTTGTCACCGCTGTTACTCAATACTCTACCAGAAATGCCAGCTATAGCAATAAGAGAAGAAAAAGAAACTGAGGGAATCAGAATAGTCAATGATGAAACAAAACTATCACATCATTTATGGGTGATATGATGGCATACTTGGAGAATCCTAAAGAATCAACCAAAACAAAACAAAACAAAACAAAACAAAACTACTTGACATAATTAACAATTTATCAAGGTAGTAGGATATGAAATAAACTCACATAATTCATCCATATTTTTTTATATTATTAACAGAGCTTTGGAGGAAGAGATAGAAAAAGAAATTCAATTTAAAGTAACTATAGACAACATAAAGTATCTGGGAGTTTATTTGCCAAGACATATCCAGGAACTATATGTACACAATTACAAAACAGTTTTTACACAGATAAAGTCAGATCTAACTAATTGGAAAAAAT
This sequence comes from Notamacropus eugenii, assembly GCF_028372415.1. NCBI lineage: Eukaryota > Metazoa > Chordata > Mammalia > Diprotodontia > Macropodidae > Notamacropus > Notamacropus eugenii. The sequence continues at coordinate 198,585,458 of NC_092877.1, read as the reverse complement.
ATCAGTTACATGGGTAGACTGAGCTAATATAATAAAAAAGACAGTTCTATCTGAATTAATTTTCTTATTTAGTGCCATACCAATCAAACTGCCAAAAGTTATTTTATACATCTAGAAAAAAAAAATAGTAACAATTTATCCGGAAGAACAACAGCCTGAGAATATCAAGAAAAAAATGAAAGGAAATGCAAGGGAAGGTGGCCTAGCCATACTAGATCTAAGACTGTACTATAAAGCATCAACCATCAAAACTATTTGATAAAGGCTACAAAATACAGTGGTGGAGCAGTGGAATAGGTTAGGTACACAAGACACATAGTCAATGACTATAGCAATCTACTATTTGATAAACCCAAAGACATCAGCTTCTAGGATAAGAACTCATTATTTAACAAAATCTTTTGGTAAAACTAGAAAACAGTATGGCAAAATCTAGGCATAGATCAACATCTTACACTGTATACCAAGATAAGGTCAAAATGGTTACATGATATAGAAATAAATGGAGAGACTATAAGCAAATTAGGAGAGCAAGAAATAGTTTATCTGACCAATCTATGAAGAACTGAAGAATTTATGACCAAACAAGACATAAAGAACGTTGTGAAATGCAAAATCAAAAAAATTGAGTACATTAAACTAATAAGTTTTTGCAAAAACAAAGCCAATACAACCAAAATTAGAAGGAAAGCAGAAAACTGGTAAGCAATTTAAAGCCAGTGTCTCTGAAAGCCTCATTTCTAAAATATATGGAGAACTGAGTCAAATTTAGAAGTATACACTAATGTATTGTTGGTGGAATGGTAAACTGATTCAACTATTCTGGAGAGTAATTTGAAATTATTCTTTAAGGGCTATAAAACTGTGCATACCCTTTGATCTGGCAATATCACTTCTAGGTCTGTGTCCCACAGAGATCATAAAAATGGACAAAGGACACACATGCACATTTACAAAAATATTATAGTAAGTATTTTGGTGGTGGTCGAGAATTAGAAATTGAGGGGATATCTATCAATTGGAGAATGGCTGAACAAGTTGTGGTATATGAATGAAATGGAATATTATATTTACATAAGAGATGATGAGCAGGAGGACTTCAGTAAAACCTGGAAAGACTTACATGAACTGATGCTAAGTGAAGTGAGAAGAACCAGGATAACATTGTTTTGTTTGTTTGTTTGTTTGTTTGTTTTTATTTTTTAATGTTTAACAATCACTGCCATACAATTGAGATTTTATCCCCCCCACTACCCTCGTCCCTCCCCACAACTGCATATAATTCTGTATAGGTTCTACATACACTTTCCTATTGAGTATATTTTCACTATACTCATGCTATGTAGTCAGACTAAAATAAATGAAAGAAATCATATAACAAATCAAAACGTGATACACAAAAACATGCACATACACAAACATGATCTGCTACATTTTGCGAATGACTTCCATATTTCTTTCTCTGAGTGTGGAAGGCATTTTGCCTTGAGAACCACCATTGGGATTTTCTTTTTTTTTAAAGAAGTTCTTGCGTTATTACGAAATTTCAAGTCTACCAGAAAAAACTCGCACACTGTGGTCGTTGCTGTGCACAGAGTTCTCCTGGTTCTGCTCCTTTCACTCAGCATCAGGTCATTAAAGTCCTTCCAGGCCTCTCTGAAGTCTTCTTGTTCATCATTTCTTATGGCACAATAGTACTCCATTACATTCATATACCATAATTTATTCAGCCATTCCCCAATTGATGGACATCCCCTTGACTTCCAGTTTTTGGCAACTACAAAGAGTGCTGCTATAAATATTTTTGTACATGTGGGACCCTTTCCCATTTTTATGATCTCTCGGGGATACAGTCCTAGTAGCGAAGTTGCTGGGTCAAAGGGTATGCACATTTTTGTAGCCCTTTGGGCATTGTTCCAAATTGCTCTCCAGAATGGTTGGATGCGCTCGCAGCTCCACCAACAATGAATTAGTGTTCCAATTCTCCCACATCCTCTCCAGCATTTATCATTTTCTTGTTCTGTCGTATTTGCCAGTCTTATAGGTGTGATGTGGTACCTCAGAGTTGTTTTGATTTGCATATCTCTAATCAATAGTGATTTAGAGCATTTTTTCATATGATTATAGATATCTTTAATTTCTTCTTCTGAAAATTGCCTGTTCATATCCTTTGACCATTTATCAATTGGGGAATGACTTGTATGATTATACATTTGAGTCAGTTCTCTATATATTCTAGAAATGAGGCCTTTATCCCCGAGCTTAGCTGTAAAAATTCTTTCCCAATTTACTACATCCCTCCGGATTTTGGTTGCATTGGGTTTGGTTGTGCAAAAACTTCCCACTTTAATGTAATCAAAGTTATCCATTTTGCATTTCATAATGCTTTCTATCTCTTCTTTAGTAAAAAATTCTTCCCTTCTCCATAAATCTGATAAATACACTATTCCTTGCTTCTCCAGTTTATTCATGGTATCAATCTTTATACCTAAATCATGTACCCATTTGGACTTTATTCTTGTGTACGGTGTCAGGTATGGGTCTATGCCTAATTTCCACCACACTGTTATCCAGTTTTCCCAGCAATTTTTGTCAAACAGTGAGTTCTTATCCCAGAAGCTGGGGTCCTTGCGTTTATCAAACAGAAGGTTGCTATATTCCTTGCCTACTGCGTCTTGAGTGCCAAGTCTATTCCATTTGTCTACCTCTCTGTTTCTTAGCCAATACCAAGTGGTTTTGATAATTGCTGCCTTATAGTACAGTTTGAGGTCTGGTAGCGCTAGGCCACCTTCCCAAACATTTCTTTTCATTAGTCCCTTTGATATTCTGGACATTTTGTTCTTCCAAATGAATTTTGATATTATTTTATCCAGCTCTAGAAAATAATTATCTGATAGTTTAATTGGTATGGCACTAAATAAGTAAATTAATTTAGGTAGAACTGTCATTTTTATTATATTAGCATGGCCTACCCATGAGCAACTAATGTTTTTCCACTTACTTAAATCTGGCTTTCTTTGTGCAAAAAGTGTCTTGTAATTGTGTTCGTATAATCACTGAGTTTGTTTTGGTAGGTAAACTCCTAAATATTTCATACTGTCTACCCTAGCTTTAAATGGGATTTCTCTTTCTATCTCTTGCTTTTGGACTTTGTTGCTAATATATAGGAATGCAGAAGATTTGTGTGGGTTTATTTTGTAACCTGCAACTTTGCCAAAGTTGTTTATTATTTCAAGTAATTTTTTACTTGAATCTCTGGGATTCTCTAAGTAGATCATCATATCATCTGCAAAGAGTGATAACTTAGTTTCTTCTTTGGCTATTCTTATTCCTTCAATATCTTCATCTTGTCTAATTGCTACAGCTAACATTTCTAGTACCATATTGAATAATAGTGGTGATAATGGACATCCTTGTTTCACCCCTGATCTTATTGGGAATGCATCTAGCTTATCCCCATTGCATATAATGCTTGCTGAAGGTTTTAGATTGACACTGCTTATTATTTTATGGAAAGTTCCCTTTATTCCTATGTTCTACAGTGTTTTTCATAGGAATGGGTGCTGTATTTTGTCAAAAGCTTTTTCTGCTTCTATTGAGATAATCATGTGGTTTTTGTTAGCTTTGTTGTTGATGTGATCAATAATGCTAATAGTTTTCCTAATATTGAACCATCCCTGTAATCCTGTTATGAATCCTACCTGATCATAATGTATTAATCTCATGATAAAATGCTGTATTCGTTTTGCTAAAATCTTATTTAAAATTTTTGCATCTATATTCATTAGGGAAATTGGTCTATAATTTTCTTTCTCTGTTTTGTCTCTTCCTGGTTTGGGTATCAAAACCATATTTGTATCATAGAAAGAATATGGGAGGACTCCTTCTTCCCCAATTTTCAAAAATAGTCTACATAGCATTGAAAGTAACTGTTCTTTAAATGTTTGATAGAATTCACTTGTGAATCCATCTGGCCCTGGAGATTTTTTCCTAGGGAGCTCATTGATGGCTTGTTCAATTTCTTTTTCTGAGATGGGGTTGTTTAAGTATTCAACTTCCTCTTCTGTTAATCTGGGCAATTAGTATTTTTTAAAATATTCATCCATATCATTTAGATTATCGAATTTGTGGGCTTAAAGTTGGGCAAAGTAGTTTCTAATTATTGTTTTAATTTCCTCCTCATTGGAGGTGAGTTCACCCCTTCCATTTTTAGTATTAGTAATTTGATTTTCTTCTTTCTTTTTTTTAATCAGATTGACCAAAGGTTTATCAATTTTATTACGTTTTTCATAAAACCAACTATTGGTTTTATTTATTGATTCAATAGTTTTCTTAATTTCAATTTTATTAATCTCTCCTTTGGTTTTCAGTATTTCTAATTTGGTATTTACTTGGGGATTTTCAGTTTGTTCTTTTTCTAGCTTTTTTAACTGCAAGCCCACCTCATTGATCTCCTCTTTCTCTATTTTATTTATGTAAGCATTCAAAGATATAAAACTTCCCCTAATAACTGCTTTTGCAGTATCCCATAAGATTTGGTATGTTGTCTCACTATTGTCATTCTCTTGAGTGAAATTGTTGATTGTTTCTATGATTTCTTCTTTAACCCAATCCTTCTTTAGAATTAGATTATTTAGTTTCCAATTGATTTTTGGTTTCTCTTTCCATGGCCTTTTATTACATGTAATTTTTAATGCATTATGATCTGAGAAGGATGCATTGATTATCTCTACCTTTCTGCACTGGATTGTGAGATTTTTATGTCCTAGTACATGGTCAATTTTTGTAAATGTTCCATGTACCGCTGAGAAAAAGGTATATTCCTTGCTATTCTCATTTAATTTTCTCCAAAGATCTATCATATCTACCTTATCCAGAGTTTTATTTACCTCCTTAACCTCTTTCTTGTTTATTTTGAGGTTAGATTTATCGAGTTTAGAGAGGGGGAGGTTGAGGTCCCCCACTAGTATAGTTTTGCTGTCAATTTCTTCCTTCAACTCCCCCAACCTCTCCTCTAAGAATGTGGATGCTATACCACTTGGAGCATACATGTTTAGTAATGATATTGCTTCATTGTCTATGGTGCCTTTTAGCAGGATATAGTTTCCATCCTTATCCCTTTTGATTAGATCTATTTCTGCTTTTGCTTTGTCTGAGATTAGGATTGCTATTCCTTCCTTTCTTACGTGAGCTGAAGCACAATATATTCTGCTCCATCCTTTGACCTTTATCCTGTGTATATTCCCCCATTTCAAATGTGTTTCTTGTAAGCAGCATATTGTTGAATTATGGCTTTTAGTCCATCCTGCTGTCCATCTCCGTTTTATGGGAGAGTTCATTCCATTCACATTCACAGTTATGATTACAATCTGTGTATTTCCCTCCATCCTCTTTCCCAACATTTGTGCTTTTAACTCTCCTGTCTCCCTTCCCCTCCTCAATAGTATTCACTTTTCTCCCCCTCCTCCTGCAGCCTTCCCCTCCTTCTTTTAGCCCCCCTCCCTTTTACTCCCCTTTACTCTTATTGCTTCTTCCCTCCCTTTTAGCCTCCCTCCCCTTTTTTCCCCCTTCCCCTCCTACTACCTATAGAGTTAGTTAGGATCATCTGCTTAAGATTATTGTTCCCTCCTTTAAACAAAGCAGATGAGAGTACCTCTCAAACAATGCTCATCTGCCTCCCCTCCTTCCCTCTACTATAGTTTTGTACTTCTTCCTGTGATGTAGTTTGCCATTTTCTGCTTCCTCCTTTTCACACCTCCTATTACAATCCCTTCTCATACTTAAATCATATTTTTGACATGACATCATTTACTTTATACCCGTTCCCTCTATGTATATCCCTTTTATCATAATAGCTGCACAGTTCTCAAGATTAACAGGTATCATCTTCCCTTATAGGGAGGTAAACAGTTTGCCCTAAGTGAGTAACAAGTTTTTTTTTTTTTTTTTCCCCCCTGTTTACCTTTTTATGATTCTCTTGAGACCTGCATTTGAAGATCAAATTGTCTCTTGAGTTCTGGTGTTTTGGTCAGGAAGCTCTGGAAATCCCTTATTTCGTTGAATGACTTTCTCCTTGCCTGAAATGTTATGCTGAACTTTGCTGGGTAGTTGATCCTTGGTTGAAGTCCCAACTCCTTTGCCTTATGGAATATTGGGTTCCAATTCTTTCGATCTTTTAATGTAGAAGCTGCAAGGTCCTGTGTGATCCTGACTGTATGTCCTTGATATTTGAATTGTTTCTTTCTGGCTGCTTGTAGTATTTTCTCCTTCACTTGATAGCTCTGGAATTTGGCAACTATATTTCTTGGGGTTTTGAGTTTGGGATCCCTTCCGGGAGGGGAACGGTGGATTCTTTCAATGACTATTTTGCCCTCTGAGTCTAGTACTTCTGGGCAGTTTTCCTTGATGACATCCTGGAAGATATTGTCCAGACTCTTTTCTTCATCATGGATTTCTGGCAGGCCAATAATTCTTAAATTTTCTCTCCTGGATCTATTTTCCAGGTCAGTTGTTTTTCCAATTAAATATTTTACATTTTCTTCTATCTTTTCATTCTTTAGATTTTGTTTGACTGATTCTTGCTGCCTAGTGGAGTCATTAGTTTCTACTTGCCCAATTCTAATCTTCATCGTATTGTTTTCTTCAGTTAACTTTTGCATCTCTTTTTCCATCTGACCAATTTTTCCCTTTAAGGAGCTATTTTCTCCATTTAATTTTTGTACTTCTTTTTCCATTCGACCAATTTTCCCAGTTAGGTTTTGTGTTTCCTTTTCCATTTGATCAGTTTTTCCAATTAGGTTTTGGGTTTCCTTTTCCGTTTGATTAACTCTTCCTTTTAGGGAATTATTTTCTACAGTTAATTTTTGAACTTCCTTTTCCAGTTGTTCAATTTTCCTTTTCAGAGTGATGTTCTCATCAGTGAATTCTTTTTTTATAATTTTAAAATCATTGGCCAGTTTTTCTTTTATTTCCTTCTTCAGCTGTTCCAGAAAAGCTAGTTGTGCTTGCGAGAAATTCATAGTCCCTTCTGAAGTTTCAGATGGAAGTACAGTCTCAGCTCTGACCTCTTTGGTGTTTGTGTTTTGGTCTTTATCCCCATAGAAAGATTCTATGGTTTTTTCACTTTTCGTCTGCTTTTTCTGATTCATGATGTTGGCTGAGTGTTGTAGCTTCTGGTTCTTTCAGTCAGAAGGTACAGAACTTTGTGTTGAGCTGATGTGTGAAGAAGCTAAAAGCAGGTTTTTGTTTTTTGTTTCCCAGATCAACCCTGGGGTTAGCTTGTTAGGTGTGTGGGAGGAGTGGTCTGGTCACAGGAGATCTCCTCAGCTGACCTGAGGCAAAGGCAAGGTCAGGGGATGGTGATCTCATCTTCCCTATTGTCTTCCCTTTTCCCCTGGAAGGCTGAGACACGCCTACATGCTAATGCATGTTCCTACCCCTCCTGGGGCTCCTCTCTGGTGTTGAGGCTTGCCTGGGTCTCAGTGCGAATTTTCTCTGCCCTGGGTCCTCTGTCCTTCCGGATCGCCTCCGCCACAGTAGGAAGAATCCCCATTTGCTATTTTCCTAGCCTCTGGTGTTACGAGACTATTTGCCCCCTTCTGCTGTTCCCACTGATCCAGGATTTTTCTGGGGAAACATTTTATGGTTCTTTCACAGACATCAGGGGGGAGCAGAGAGCATTTACTGGTCACTCTGCCATCCTGGCTCCTGGAAGTTCAAGTAGGTGACTTACTGAAGTTTAGTCTTCAGGCTGAAGGTTTCAAGGGCTGCTGCACTGATATCTGGCACTCAGCGGCTCTCACAGGCTCGGTTTGGGTTGTCTCCTGCTCCGTTGGTTCCGCCCGCCGCTCTCGGGCTTCTCAGGTCCTTTCCACCCTGCTGCGCTGACCATGCTGCGCTGTGCACTGGGGGCTCACCCCCGCGGAACAGATCCTTCCCGTGGACCTTCCAGTCTAACCTGGGCTCCGAATCCGTCAAAATCTGTCACCCACTGTATTCCACACCTCCAAAGTTTGGTCAGATTCTCCTTTCAGAGGTATCCAGAGGAATTTGTCCAGGATCTTAGGTGAGTCGTTGCTTTCACTCCGCCATCTTGGCTCCGCCCCCCCAGGATAATATTGTACACAGTTACAGTGACATTGTGTTATAACCAACTTTGATAGACTTACCTCTTCTTAGCAATGCAATCTAAGACAATTCCAAAACACTAATGATGGAAAATGCTATCCACATCCAGAGAAAGAAAAATGGAGTCTGAATGCAGATAGAAGTTCATTATTTTCTCTTTGTCAGTTTCTTCTTTCTTGTGCTTTTCCTTTTTTGTTCTGATTCTTCTTTCACAGTTTGACTAATATATTTAATATGATTATATATGTATAGCTTATATGAGACTGCATGCCATTTTGGAGAAGGTAGAGAGAAGGGAGGGGGAATATTTAGGACTCAAAATTTTAGAAAAGTGAATGTTGAAAACTAAAAATAAATAAATTAATTAATCTAAAAAAACCGAAATCAAATGTCTTAAATAGGAAATAAAATATATTACAGATCTAATAGTACTTTAAAAAGTTCACCTTGAAAATATTTCATCTTTCTGAAAGCTAATGTTTCCCTTGATGAATTTGGAAGGGACCAGTTAGTTGGAAGCTTTAAGTGTTGGAGGAAATCAGTAGTCTTCAATTGTTGTGGAAATGGCTTTTGTTATGGCATATCTCAGTATTACTGCTTACCACCAGGGAGAGGACATATAAAGAGATGAACTTGAATAAATAATCTGTAGATAATTCCTACACACTCTTATAAACAAGCAATTCAAAAATCAGTACATTGACTTAAAGATAACTAATGCAGTTGCATGCCAGGCAAAGTGATCGAAACATCCTTCTTCAGCTTTGGAAAATACAAGCTTTGCAAAATATTGGACTAAATGAAGTTTACAAAATCACTTGGCCAGTTATGAACAACGGTTCTGAGTTCTGAGTTACAGTGGAACTACTGCCACATAGGTTTTTGGATTTCATTTTGTACAAAGTACCATATTTTTCAATATCTACATGCAGTAGTTTAGATGCACAAACATATTATTTCAGCAAAAAGAGAAGGAAGAATATTCCCTTCCTCTTCTTTTCTTGGAGTATCTCATGCATGAAAAAGCTGTAATTACTAACTCCCTGAAACCTAGTGTAAGGCAACTTTACTGACCTCGGCATTGGGATTAAAGACCATTTAAAGGAAGCCTCAGCCTGAGTGGTTCATTGTTGTCCTTTGGTGAAATTGGAGTGAGATATTTCTTTACACAAGATATTGTCCTTTTAGCTCAATCTTACCATGATTTTGTTTTACCCATTTTTGTACTTCTGTATCCTTTGCTTTTAGTCTAAATTTTTACTGCTCTAAGCTAAGCAAAAGGGACAAATGACAGAAATATTAAAAAACAAAAATGTAAAGCAAGAGGCAGACTTGATCTATCCATGGTAATTAGGAGAACCAATCAGATCAAAGTATGATATAACCTCAATGTGAGTGAACTGATATTTAAAGTGTGAATGGTCAGGGAGCAACTTTTCTCAGTGTATCCAAATGTTAAATTTGGATTGTTAAAATAGGCCCAGCTTGAACCTGAAAGTATTTCTCATCTCTAGGATTTTATTGAGAATAGACGTTTTACCTGTAGCACAATGCCTTCTCTGCCTTTCTCAAGTCTCTGTTTCCCGTTTTGGACTGTCAAATATGGTTTAATGATATGCCATGCCCTACATATTTCATGAGTGTGTGTAATTGCAAACCAATTGGCTCACAAGTTCCCCAAGGTAGCAAACCCTTTATTATACTTTGATAATCCTCAAAGCATCTTATATAAAATCATCATCATCATCATCGTCATTATCATCATTATTAATCAAGTTAGTATTAATAATAAAATTGTTTCAAAGGAAAAAAGATTCTTAGTAATTGGTAAGACCTAACATTAATATGAGTAGAGTATTCTATGCACATTGCCATTTGATCCAAACAACTTCTATATTGATATGTTGTATTTTACCATTCATGTTTATTATAAAAAGTCTACATTCTTTTATAATAGTATTTGTTCCCAATTATACATCAAGACTAATTTCAGTATGATTTTTACAAGATTTTGTGCTCCAGTTTTTTTCCAGCCACACCACTCCATACCCCCCTTCTGAAAATGGTAGCATTTTTTTATAGATTATGCAAGTACTATTATGTAAAATAGTTCCGTATTAGTCATGGTTGTGAAAGAAGAAACAGATCAAAAGAAAAAAACAGGAAATAATAAAGTGAAAAATTATTCTTTGATCTGAATTTAGAATATATTGCTTCTTTAACTAGATGTGGATAGCATTTTACTTCATGTATCCTTTGTATTTTTCTTAGATCCTTTTGTTGCTGAGGAAAGTTCAGTCATTCATACAGACTTGATCATCACACAATGTAGCTGACACTGTATACAAGGTTTTCTTGGATCTGTCCATTTCACTTGGCATCATTTTCCAGGTTTTTCTGATATCTGTCTGTTTGTAATTTCTTATTATATAATAGTATTCCATTACATTTACATGCCACAGATTGTCCATCCATTCCTCAGTTGATGACCATGTCCTCAATTTCCAATATTTTTCTACCAGGAAAAAGACTGCTATAAATATTATTGTATATGTCGGTCCTTTCCCTTTTTTATGATCTCTTTGAGATACGGATTTAGTAGTGAGATTGCAAAATAAAAGGGTATACATACTTCCAAATGGCTCTCCAGAATGATTGGATCAGTTCACAACTCCACCAACAGTGCATCACAGTCCCAATTTTCCCAATCCTCTCCAACATTTATCATTTTCCTTCTCTGTCATATTAACAATATGATAGATGTGAAGTAGTATCTGAGACTTGCTTTCATTTGCATTTCTCTAATAAAAAGTAATTTAGATAACTTCTTCATATGCCTATATATAGCTTTATTTTCTTCAGTTGAAAACTACCTGTTCATATTCATTGACCATTGGGGAATGACTTGTATTCTTATAACTATTACTCAGTTCTATTTGTGTTTTAGAAATGAGGTCTTTATCAGAGAAACTTACTAGAAAGATTGTTTCCTGGCTTTCCGCTTTTCTTCTAATTCTGGTTGAATTGATTTTTTGTACAAAAGCTCTTTATGTAAATATAATCAAAAGTATTCATTTTACATTTTTAATGCTCTCTATCTCTCATTTGGTCATGAATTCTTTCCTTCTCCATAGATCTGGAGGTGGAATATTCCTTGGTCTTCTAATTTGAAACTATTTATGTCAAAACCATGGACCCTTTTATCGTGGTATATAGTATGAGATTTTGGTCAATGCCTAGTTTGTGTCATTGTTTTCCAGTTTTCCCAGCAGTCTGGTCCAATAGTGAATTTCTTATCCCAAAGTCTGGGGTCTTTTGGTGTATCATACAGTAGGTTACTATGACCATTGACTACTGTGTCCTGCATATTTAATCTACTCCACCAGTACACCACCCTATTTCTTAGCCAATATCAGAGAGTTTTTGTTATTAGTGCTTTATAAGAGATTTTGAGATCTGCAATGCTAGGCCACTTTTTTGTTATTTTCCCCCATAATTGCACTGATATTCTTGATCTTCTGCTCTTCCAGGTGAATATTGTTATTTTTTCCAGCTCTATCAAATATTTTTGGTAGTTTGATTCGTTGGCATGTCACTGAAAAAGTAAAATAGTTTATGCAGAGTTTTCATTTTTATCATGGCCTGACCTAGGCACAAGCAATTGATATTTTTTCAGTTGTTCAGATCTGACTTTATTTGTGTGAAGTGCTTTGTAATTATGTTCATATAGTTCCTAGATTTGCCTTGGCAGGTAGACTCCCAAGTATTTTATATTATTTACAGTTATTTTAAATAGAATCTTTCTATCTCTTACTGCTGGGCTTTGTTGGTCATATGCTGGGATTTATGTGTATTTATTTTATATCCTGTAACTTTGCTGAAATTGTTGATTATTTCAAGTAACTTTTTAGTTGATTCCTTAGGGTTCTTTAGTTACATCGTTATGCCATCAGCAAAGAATGATAATTTTGTTTCCTCATTGCCTATTTTAATTCCCTCACTTTATTTTTCTTCTCATTGCTACCTCCTCAATCACTCTAGGGCTTGGGATCTACTGCTGAGGTGGAGCTTCAGTGTAGCCAGATGATCACATGCTTCAGTGTATTCCTGGAAAAATGCAGAAATACCCCACTGGTCCTCATCACATGCTAAACATCAGCACTAGAACCTCAACTCAGCACCAAATAAGCTGCCAGAACTTTATGGCCTCCAGGATTCCCAGCTACCAACCACCTCAAACCCTTAACATAGCACCAAACACAAGGGTTCCTTGAGGGCCAGAGGGCAGCATCAGTGCAATACCAGGAAAACAGTCAGGGTCTGTAGCCCCTGGCACAACAAGCTAGAGGCAGAGCTCCTTCCACCTTGGAAACAAAGATTAAAATTTTTAAAAAAAGGAAAAATGGGATGCTTCATTCCCTAGAATGTGCTCTCCTTTTACTTGACTGAGACAGACCTTTCTTCCTGATCCATTTCTTGAATCAAAGATTATTTCCCCCTTTGTTTTTGCTGGTTTTGCTCTTTCAGGAATTTTTTTGGGGGTGTCATTTTGTAGTTGCTTGGAGTTGGATATGGGGAAGTTTTGTCTGTTTATTGTTTTTCCACCATCTTGGTTCCCCAAACGCCTCTATTCTTAAAGAAAAAACTCCTAATTGAACTAAAGTTAAACCTCTTAGAGAAAAAGAAAGCTAAAATTAAACCTTGACTCTAGCATGATTAATCCTTCCTGTAATATTATGATTCCTAGGACTTGTACCAACATTTTAGCTCCAGGTTAATATGTTAAATCTATGAAGAACTGAAAATAAAAAGTCACATGTCTAGGTGATATTTTACCACACCTACCTGTTCCACTGCCCTTCATATATATATATATATATATATATATATATATATATATATATATATATATATATATATATATATATATATATATATATATATATATATATATATATATATATATATATATATATATATATATACGATATAGTTGGGGGGAAAACTATTTTTTTGTACTTTAGTTTTCATTTTATAATCATAAACTTAACTCTGTTGTCTTGCCAGACTTGTGGAAAGAAAAAGGAAATGGAATCCCAAGAGAATTGCAGCATGTGAGAGCACAAGGATTACAGGTATAAATAGCAGATGGGATTTGGGGGTGCTCTCTCCAGCTACAGAGGAATTGTTTGATGGTTAAGACAAAAAACAAAACAAAAAACTTATGAGAGTTGTCAGCAGTCAGTGATAGTGATCTTCTTGCTGATGTTGCCCTTCCAAGAACCAAAATACTCCACAGCTTCTACAATGTTCATGCCTTCTTTCACTTGGCCAAAGACCACATGCTTGCCATCCAGTCAATCAGTCTTAGTAGTAAAGATGAAAAACTAGGAACCATTTGTATTGGGTCAAGCATTTGACATGGGCAGGATGCCAGGACCAGTATGCTTCAGGATGAAGTTCTCATCAGCAAATTTCTCCCCATATATGGACTTACCACCAGTGCCATTATTGCGTATGAAGTCACAACCCCAGCACATGAATCTAGGAATGATTCTATGGAAGTAGGTGTCCTTGTAACCAAATCCCTTCTCTCCAGTGCTCAGAACACAGAAGTTTTCTGCTGTCTTTGGAATCTCGTCTGCAAAGAACTCAAAAGTAATCTGGTCCAGGGTCTCGTTATCGACATCAATGTTGAAGTACACTTTGAGGTTTGCCATGGCCACGGATGCCTGGGCTGGGCACCACGTCACAGGAAGAGGCTACAGAGATTGGTATCTGGTGGACAGAACCCAGATGAAGACTCCCTGTGGTGGCGTCTGCAAAGCCAGAAAAACTATTTTTTAAAAAACAACAAAAAATAAAGGTGAAGTGGAAGGTTGAGGAGGGAATGGCCATGGAGAGGACCTCTATATTCTGCTTTGGGCAGCTTGCTGGCACAGTGGATAGAGTTCTGAGCTTAAAATCAGGAAGATTCTTTTTTTCTGAATTCAATTCTGGTCTCAGGTAGCTCTGTGACCCTAGACAAGTCACTTCATTATGTCTCAGTACCTCATCTGTAAAATGATATGGAGAAGGAAACGGTAAATCACTTCAGTACACTTGCCAAGAAAACCCAAAATGGGGTCACAAAGAATCATACATGACTGAATGAAAAAACATATGGCTTTAAAGGTAGGAACCACTTTAAATGTATTAGCTCATTTGATTTCCACAACAGACTTGTGAAGTAGCTACTTTCCTGTTTTACGGGTGAGGAAATGGAGACTTAGAAAACCCAAATGACTCACCAGGTGTTATATAACTAATAAGCTTCATTTTGAATAGGATCAGATACAATAAAAGCAATAATACACCCTAGAAATATTTTTAAGTAATCATAAAGAGATAAATATAAGAAGATAAAAAAACATTTTATAACTCTTAAGTTTTACAGTATCTAACAATATTAAATTGGATTCACTTAGAATGACAGGTCCCAGTATTGTGATGCCACTGCCTTCCTCATAAGACTGATGTGCCTTTCCCCTTAATTAACTCTGACAGTTTCTAACAGAATATCAGAAACAGCAGAGGTGTAAAATATCAGTTACGTAGCCACCCACTCCATTGACCTCAATGAAATGTTCATTTCAAAGCTTAGAAAGAACAATTGAAATGTCGACATTATTGAGCCATGTGAAATTCAACTGAAGCTCATCCACTTTCTCAAATCAATGGTTTTTTTATTCCTTTCCTTCTATTTGGGAGAAGGTTTGGGAATGTTTAAAAGCTCCACTTATTTTCCTATTAGATCAGCCCTTTCATGTATGATAATTTATTTTTATTCATATTGTAGATAAAGTGAATTTTTTATAAAGTAAGATTTGGGGGATCATATAAACCCCCTTTATGATTCCTTATACTATTTTTTATTCATATCTTGCCAATTTAGACTGGGACATTAAAACATCTCCACAATCACTCTCTTCCTCTCATTTTGATAGAGACTTAAGTTCTTAGGTATGCAACATGTCCCCTTGTAAACCTAGCACTTATGTCAATTTTCAGAGTAAAATGATTTCACGTCTCATCATCAAAACCTTTGTTAAATATCAGTAATGTAGGATATTTTGGTAGGATATTTAAAAGGGTAATTTAACAAATACAATTCCTAACTTTCTCAAAGTTATAGCCTAAACATAAATAGACAATTTTTAGACTATTTAAGAAAATACCATTTCATTTGGAGGTATGAATTCATGAAGTATCTAGAAACTTCAGCTCAAAAACACCAGGAGGACAAAATGTGAACCTAACTGAACCTCTAAACCAAGATGGCATTTGTTAAAAATGAACTAATTTACCACTCTATTTCAATCTCTAACAGACCACAGGCTGAAATAATATCCACATTGCATGTATTACCTCCATCTATTATGCCCATTGTCTTGTTGATTTTCCTTCCCCCACCCTGTTCCTCTATTCCAATACTCATTAATTTCCTGGTTGGCCTTCTTTCAACCTCTTTTGTACTTCCTTTACCCTGAAACCTCTAATCAAAAGTCGTTATTTAAAATTTGTCCTTGAATCTTGAGATTCCTTCCTATGTTTCCTCCTTGAAATCAGAAGCATTTCATTTAAGAATTCAGGAGTATTTCTATTCTGCCTTGAAATAATGTTTTCCCATTACATGGTTTTTTTTTTTAGAGATTTACTGGTCTATAATTGAATTCCCCCCACCCTCAAGGTGCTATTAGAGTACTAATCTCCACAGATGTATCTGTCTTTAGCGTATTACTAATGGTCAAGAGGCCAACTCCCACTATCCATCTCTTCAGAAGGCAGGGAAGAAGGCCAATTCTATAATCCAGAGCAGAGCTAGCTGGCAAGGTGTTTTCTCTAGACCCCAGTCTTGGAGTATAGGGACAATCAACTGCTTCTCACTTGTCTGGCCTATTAAATGCTGAAAGCACTCCAGAGTTTTATACCTAAAAGTACACGAAAGGATTGGGAAATCCTCATTCTCAGGCAAGAAGAGATTTTTAAGCCAAATTTTAATTCCATTTTCAATGTATCTGTTTAAAGGCTATTACTATGCACAATAACAAAACTGTAATGAAAGCTTTTGAGGAATGACAATGCATTACAAAAAATTCTTGTTGAGCTATGTAAATGTGACAATAAAAGAAAAAGAACAAATAGATTAGATGGGATTTGATAGTCCTGCACCTATCTATCCCTGCAGTCCCTCACAAGTTTTAGAAAGAAAAAAAAAATTATACATTGTAATGTGGGCTGAGGAGATGTGGAGAAGTAGAAATTACACGAGTATTTTTTCTAATGCCCATGATTGTACATTAATATTTCTCCTCTCCATGGCCATTTTCTCTCCAAAATTCCACTTCACCTTTGCTTTTTAAAAAAGTTTTCCTCCAATTATATCAAAACTATTTTTACCAATCATTTTAACAAGATTCTGAGTTCCAAATTTTTCTCCCTCCCTTCCTGCCCTCCCCTCTTCCAAAAATGGTAGGAAATTTCATATATGTTGTACATATGCTATCATGTACAACATATTTTCATATTAGTCACAGATGGGAAGGAAGAAATAGATCAAAAGAAAAAGCAAAAATAGTAAAGTAAGTAAAAATATGCATCAATCTGCATTCAGAGTTCATCAGTATTTTGTCTAGATTTAGCTGGCATTTTCCTTCAGGATCCCTTTATGCTTGTCTTAGATTCTTGTGTTTCTGGGAATAGATGAGTCATTCATAATTGATCATCACACAATGTTGCTGATGCTGTGTACATTTTTTCCTGTTTATGCTCATTTCATTCAGCATCAGTTCATACAAGTTTTTGCAGGTTTTTTCTGAAATCTGCCTGCTCATCATTTCTTATATTTCTTGTAGTATTTCATTACATTCAAATACCACAGCTTGTTCAGCCACTCCCCAAATGATGGACATCTCTTCAGTTTCCAATATTTTGCCACCACAAAAAGAGCTGCAATAAATATTTTTGTACATGTATGTCCCTTACTTTTTTATGATCTCTTTGGGATACAGACTTGGTAGAGGTATTGCTGGATCAAAGGGCATGCACAGTTTACTTGTCCTTTGGGCATAGTTCCAAATGGCTCTTCAGATTTGTTGGATCAGTTCACAACTCCACCAATAGTGCATTAGTCCCCCAATTTTCCTAAATCCTTTCCAACACATATCATTTTCCTTTTTTTGGTCATATTAGCGAGTCTACTATGTGTGAGGTGGTACCTCTGAGTCATTTTAATTTGCATTTCTCTAATCAAAAGTGATTTAGAGAACTTGGTCATATGCCTATAAATAGGTTTGTTTTTTTCATGTGAAATTGCTTATTCATATCCTTTGACCATTTATCAATCGAGGAATGGCTTGTATTCTAATAAATTTAACTCATATTGGAGTCAATATATATTTGAGAAATGAGGCCTTTATCAGAGACACTTTGTATAAAGAACATTTTCCAGTTTTGTACTTTTCTTCTAATCTTGGTTGTATTGGATTTGTTTGTACAAAAGACTTTTATTTTAATATAATCAAAATTTTTCTATTTTACGTTTTGTAATGCTTTCTATCACTCATGTGGTCATGAATTCTTCTTTTCCCCATAGATCTAACAGGTAGACTATTCCTTGTTCTTGTAATTTGCTTATCATATAACCCTTTATGTCTAAATCATACACTCATTTTTACCCTATATTTGTGTATTGTGTGATATGTTGGTCTATTCTATATCTAATTTGTTTCCTCTTGTTTTCCAGTTTTCCCAGCATTTTTTCTCAAATAGTGAGTTTTAATCCAAAAAGCTGTGTCTTTGGTTTTATCAAACACTTGGTTGTTATGCTCATTGACTCCTGTGTCTTATATACATAATCTATTCTACCAATCCATCACTCTATTTCTTAGTCAGTGATAGATAGTCTTGGTGATTACTGTTTTGTAAGATATTTTGAAATCTGACATTGCTAGGACACCTTCCTTTGTAGTTTTTTCATCAATTCCCTTGGTATCTTGACCCTTTGCTTTTCCAGATGAATTTTGATGTTATTTTTTCTAGCTCTATCAAAATTTTTGGGGGGTACTTTGAAGGATATGACACTGAATGAGTATTAGTTTAAGCAGAATTGCCATTTTTCTTTTATTTGCTTGACCTAGCTATGAGCAATTGATATTTTTCCAGTTGTTCACATTTTACTTTATTTTCCTGAAAAATGTTTTTAATTGCATTTTATTGAGGAGGGCCAGGGTGGAAGAGAGAACAGATTAAATTGGAGGGGGAGAAGAATATGAGGGAGAGAAATATCGTTGCAACAGTAACTGTGAAAAGAATTTTGAAGTGTCTCTGATAAAGACCTCATTTCTCAAATATATGAGAACTTAATGAAATTTATGAAAATAAGGCATTCCTCAAGTATTATATTTTGTTTACAGTCATTTTAAATGAAATTTCTTTTTCTGTCTTTTGCAGCTGGGCCTTGTTGGTAATGTAAAATGCTAATAAATTTTGTGGGTTTATCTTATATCCTGTAATTTTCCAAAAGTTGTTGATTGCTGCAAGCAGTTTTTCAGTTGATTCTCTAGGTTTCTCTAAGCTTACCACTGTATCATCTGAAAAGAGTGATAGTTTTTCCTTGTTGCTTATTTTAATTCCTTCAATTTCTTCTTCTTCTTCTTCTTCTTCTTCTTCTTCTTCTTCTTCTTCTTCTTCTTCTTTTATTGCTAAAGCTAGCATTTCTACTACTATATTGAATAATAGTGGTGATGATGGGCATCCTTGCTTCACCCCTGATCTTATTGGGAAGGCTTCTAGGTTTTTCCCCTTAAAGATAATGCTTGCTGATGTTTTTCGATACATATTGCTTGTTATTTTAAAGAATTTCCCATTTTTTCCTATGCTATCCAGTCTTGTTATGAATGGGTACTGCATTTTGTCAAAAGCTTTTTCAGAATCTACTAAGATAACCATATGATTTCTGTTGGTTTTTTTTTTTTTATTGATTTAGTCCATTGTGTTGTCAAATTAATTTTCCTAATATTGAAGCTACCCTTCATTTGTGGTTTAAATCCTGCCTGCTTATAATGTAGAATCCTTGTGATATTTTGGTGTAATCATCTTGCTAGCATTTTGTTCAAAATTTTTGTTAAGATATTCATTAGAGAAATTGGTCTATAATTTTTTCTCTGTTTTATCTCTTCCTGGTTTAGATATCAGCACACATTTGTGTAAAAAAGAGTTTTGCATGACTCTTTTTTTGCTTAATTTTAAAAATAGTTTATATCATATTGGAATCAATTGTTCTTTAAAAGATTGGTAAAATTCATTTTTAAATCCATGTGACCCTTGGGATTTTTATTTTATTGTATTTGCTTTTGTTTATTGTTTTTATTTTTAAGCTTTTATTTAGTACTTTATTTTTGTCCAGTTACATGTAGAAATAATTTTTAATATTTATATTTAAAACTGAGTTTCAACTTCTCTCCCTTTCTCCCCACCATCATTTCTTATAGTACTATAGTATTTCATCATAATCGCATACCTCAACTTGTTCAGCCATTGTACAATTCCTGGGAATCCCCTCAGTTTCTAATTCTTTGCCCCCCAAAATGAGCTGCTATAACTATTTTTGTACTTATAGGTCCTTTGCCTTTTTTTCAAAATGCCTTTGGGATATAGATATAGCAGTAGTATTGCTTGGTCACAGGGCATGCATGATTTTATAGCCCTTTCATCATAGTCCCAAAAGAGTGAGAATCAGTTCATAACTCCACCAACAGTGTATTGAAGTTTCATTTTTCTCACATTCCCTCCAACATTTGTCATTTACCTTTTCTTTCCCATCACACAATAAGGTATAAGGTAGAACCTCAGAGTTGTCTTAATACGCATTTCTCCAATGAACAGTGAGGTAGATTATTTTTTCATAAGGCTATAGATAGCTTTGATTAAATTGATCATATCTTTTGATCATTTATCACTAGTGGAATGGCTCTTATTTTTATAAAATTTATTCAGTTCTCTATATGTTTGGGAAATGAGGCCTTAATCAGAGAAACTTTCTACAAATTGTTTTCACAATTACTATTGCTAACTGCATTTCCCTCCATTATATTCTTCCCTTCCCCCAATTTATTCTATTCTCTCTCTCTTCTTTCAGCCTGTCTTTCCTCAAAAGTGTTTTGCTTCTGGTTATCCCCTACCCCAATTTTCTTCCCTTGTATGACCCCTCCTTCTCTTATATCCTTCCCCTACTAATTTCCTGTAGGGTAAGATAGATTTCTATGCTCAATAGAGTGTGTATGTTATGCCCAAATCTGATTAGAGTAAGGTTCACTCACTCCCTCTCAGCTCCCTCCTTCCTTTCCTCCACTGTAAATACTTTTTCTTGCCTCTTTTATGTGAGATAATTTATTTCATTCTACCTCTCCCTTTTTCTTTCTTCCACTACATTCCTCTCTCACCTATTAATTTTATTTTTTAGATATCATTCCTTGATACTCAACTTACTCCACTTTCCTCTGTCTATATATGCTCTTTCTAACTACTATAATAATGAGAAAGGTATTATGGGTTTCAAAAATCATCTTCCTATGTAGGAATATAAACAGTTTCAAATTAGTGCATCTCTTATGACTTCCCTTTCCTGTTCAACTTTTTATGCTTCTCTTAAGTCTTATATTTAACATCTACATTTCCTATTCAACTCTAGGCTTTTCATCAAGAATGCTTAAAAGTCCTTTATCTCATTGAGCATCCATCTTGTCCCCTGAAGGATTATACTCAGTTTTGCTGGATAGGTGTTTCTTGGTTTTAATCCTAGCTCCTTTGCCCTGCAGAATATCATTTTCCAAGACCTCTGATCAATTATTGTAGAGGTTCCTCTTTTTTATTCTGACTGTTGCTCTATAATATGTGAATTGTTTCATTTGATTTGCTCGCAAGATTTTCTCTTTTACCTGGGACCTCTAGAATTTGATTAAACTATTCCTGGAAGTTTTAGGTTTTTTTATCTTTTGCAGGAGGAGACTATTTTACCCTCTGGTTCTAAGAACTGAGTGCAGTTTTCTTCAATAATGGCTTGGAAATATGCTATCTAGGCTCGTTTTATTTTTTATCTTTGCTTTTAGGTAGAAGAATAATTTTTCAATTTTCTCTCCTGGATCTATTTCCCAGGCCAGCTGCTTTTCCAGTGATGTATTTTACATTTTCTTCAATTTTTTTTCATTCTTTTGATTTTGTTTGATTGATTCTTGAGGTCTTATAAAGGTATTAGTGACTACTTGCCCAATTTTAATTTTTAATGAATTATTTTCTTCCATTAACTTTTGTACCTCCTTTTTCACTTGGCAAATTTTACTTTTTCGGGAGTTGTTTTCTTCAATGGATTTTTTGCCATTCAATCAACTGCGTTTTTTTTTAAGAAATTATTTTCTTTAGTCAATTTTTGTGCTTCCTTTTCCAAGCTATTGATTCTCTCTTGCGTACCTCTTATTTCTTTTCCCAATTTTTTTCTGTCACTCTTATTTGACTTTTTAAATCCCTCTTGAGCTCTTCCAAGAAGGCTTTTGTGGCTTAAGAGAAATTCATATCGCCTTTGAAATTTTGGATATAGGTATATTGACAATGTTTTCCTCTTCTGAATTTGTGTTTTGATCATCCCTATCATCACAGAAACTGTCTATGGGAAGTATTCCTTTCTCCTCATCTGTTTTGTCTATTTTCTGGCTTTTAAGTTTAGATTTTCCTTCTGTGGTACAGGGGGGTGTGGTCCCAAATTTCTGGTGCTGGAGCCAGGGTACTGGTCACTGTTTCTTCTTTTTGTTTTTTTGTTTTGTTTTGTTTTGTTTTTGTTTGTTTGTTTTGTGCTGGGGTCTCAGGTGTTGGCAGCTGGATGTTCTAGGGGTATGGCAGCTATGCTGGTGCTGATCTGGGGTCCAAGTAATGGTATCTGATGTGTGATGAGGCCAGGTGACTTTTTCCTGTGTTGTCTTGAGGCTACACTAAAGCACATGGAGTCTGCCTGCTAGAGGATACCTGCTCACCTGGGGCTGCATTGAAGCACATGGAGGTCTTGTTGTTGGAGGATACATGGCCATTTAAGGTTGTACTGAAGCATGTAGAGAGGAGTAGGCCTCCTGCTGCTAGAAAATACATGCCTGTATGAGGCTGTGCTAAAACAAAGGGAAGTTTGGACATTGGAGCTCACCTTACCCCCCAGGGCTGCACTGAAGCATGTGATGGCTCTCTGAGCTGTTGTGTGTCAGTTTTTCTGGCTGTGCTAATGTATATGGGGAATAACAGGATGGGGCTTGCTGTTGTCTAGTTGGCATACTTCCTGTCCTGAAATGTGCTCTCCTTTTACCTTATTGAAATTGACCTTTCTTGGTGGTTCTTCAAGTTTCCTGGGCTAAAAGACTGTTACAACCCCTCTTTCCAGGATTTCTCCTGGGGTGCTATTTTCTCATTTTATCAGAAGTTAATATGGGAGAATGACAATGACTTACTACTTACTCTGTAATTGTGGCTCCCTGAAATAACTTATTTCTTTCTTAAAGACCATTCCTGAGACTCAATTCACTCTGGCTCTCACTGATTGGCCAACATTAAGTTCCTGCCCAAGCACTACTTAAGGGTTTTTTTGGGGGTCCTGATGAATCAGAGTGACTATAAATAGTAATTATTTCTCTTTTGGCCAGAAACAACTGTCAGGATCTCCTCCTCCTGATTTGATTTTTTTTTTTTAAAGATTCCATAACTTGATTCATTTCTTAAATAGCTCTAATCACTGAATGGGCATTGCCTCAGTCAAACTGAAAACTCAGAAAAATCCTAGCTTAAAAAGGCTAAGGTCTCCCAATGCATCCTGGGCCATCTCCAGTTGTCCTGATCTATATCTGGTCACTGAATCCAGATGTTTCTGGAGGAGAAAGTGAGGCTAGTAACTTTGTATAACCTTTCTTTACTGTAATCCAATTCCCTTGAAAATCATGTCATCATGTTCCTGATGTCATGGTCCTCTTTGAAAATGAATGATAAACCAGACAACCTCTTAATTAGGTCTGTTTTTGCTTTTGCTTTGTTTGAGTTTGTTTGAGATTAGGACTGCTACCCTCTCTTTTTTTCTCCCTTGGTTGAAGCATAATAGATTATGCTCCAGCCCCTGACCTTTACCCTCTGTATGTCTCTCTGCTCCAAGTGTGTTTCTTATAAACAACATTTTGTAAAATTCTGGTTTTGGATCCATTCTGCTATCTGCTTCTGTTTTGAGAGTTCATATAATTCACATTCATAATTATGATTATTAATGGTGTATTCTATTTTCCTTCTGTTTGTTCTCTCTCCATTCATACTTTTCTTAATCAGTGTTTTCTTCTGTCTACTATCTCCCCTTATTTGCCCTCCCTTCTGTCAGTCCTCCCTGCCCCTTTACTTAATCTCCTCTCCTCCGACTTCCTTGCCCCATATAAGATTCCTATATTCAACTGATTGTGTACATAATTACCTCTTTTCAGCCAATATTGCTGAGAGTAAGATTCAAACATTCCCATCACTCACCCTTCCATCTTTCTCTCCACTGTAATAGATGTTCTGGACTTCATTGAAATAATTTACCTCCTTATATCTCTCCCTGCTGCACCCAGTGCGTTCCTCTTTATCTCCTTTAACTATTTTTATGTCATTTTCTAAAATTTATTCTTTATCTACACCCCCTATTTATACTCCTTCTAGCTATATTATTAGTGATATATTTTTAAATGAAATACACTTTTGATCTTCTCCTGTAGGAATGTAAACAGTTTACCTCTATTGAATTCATTATGTTTTCTTTTTCATTTTTACCTGTTTATATGCTTCTTTTGGTTCCTTTTATTGGAGATAAAATTTTTGGTTTAATTCCTGTCTTCTCTTTACAAAAAAATTAAATATTTCTACTTCATTGAATGCCATTTCACCCCCTTGATGTGTTGTATGTAATTTCAAAAAGTGATTGTTAATTGTGGTCCTATCTCTTTTGCCTTCTGGAATATCATGTCCCAGGACCACTGATCTTTTAATGTTGTAGAAGTTAAGTCCTCTTTAATTCTGATTGTTACTCCCTGATATTTGAATTATTTCTTTCTCTTTTTATTGACCTGCTGAAATTTAGCTATAATGTTCTTTGGCATTTTTATTCTGGAATCTATTGACTGGTAGACTCTTTCAGTATCATTTTTGCCCTCTATTTCCAGGATATCAGGTCAGTTTCCCCTGCAAATTTCTTGATGTTTTAGGGGCACCTAGATGGCCTTTGAGTCAGGAGGACCTGAGATCAAATCTGGCCTCAGACACTTGACACTTACTAGCTGTGTGACCTTGGGTAAGTCATTTAACCCTGATTGCCTCACCAAATAATAACAATAATACTTTTAAGAAGGAAAAATGCTTTCTAGTTGCTCTTTTTGATCACAGCTTTCAGGTATTCCAATATTCCTGATGTATCTCCTATATCTATTTTTGAACTCAGTCATTTTTCCCAATAGGAATTTTACATTTTCTTCTATTCAAAAAAAAAATTTGATTGATTGTTGCTATCCCATAGAGTCACTAACTTCCACTTGCTCAGTTCTAAATTTTGAGAAATTGTTTTTCTCAATTAACTTTTGTGCTTTCTCTTCTATTTGCCTGATTGTACTTTTTAAGGAATTATTTTCTTCGTTGGATTTTTGTATCCCCTTTTCTATTTAATCAACGCTATTCTTTAAGTAATTATTTTCTTTTTCTAAGCTGTTGACTCTTTATGCCATAGTTCTCTTGCATCACTATCACTTTTTGACAATTTTTTTATCTCTCTTATACAATTTTAAGCTCCTTTTCCAGCTCTTCTAAGAGTTCTTTTGGGGTTTTTGACCATTCACATTTTTCTCTGGAGTTTTTCCCGTAGGTGTTTGGCAATGTTCTACTGTTTTGAGTGTGTGTCTTCATCTTCCCTATCACCATATTAACTGTCTGTGGTCAAATTCTTTTTGTTGTTATTTTTTGCTCATCTTTTTTGATCATTTTCCTTTCTTTTAAATTTCAGCTCTACTCCTGGTATAGAAGGGATACTGTCTCAGGCCTGGGATATTTACCTCATGGTGTACTGATGTTGTCCTGAGGACCACAGGGGACCCTTGTGTCTGGTGCTGCAATGAACGGTTGGGATGAACTTTGGCTGGTACTGATGGAGGTCATAGGGATATGGCATCTTATCTGGAGCTGAACTGATATCCTAATGCTGGTGTCCTGTCTGGCTTGAAGTCCTATTCTCCCTGGTTTTACTTATTTATTTTTTTTTAAATTATAATTTATTTATTTTTCAGCTCTCAACATTCACTTCTACAAGAATTTGAATTCAAAATTTTCTCCCCATCTCTCTCCTCACCCCCACTCCAGGATAGCATGCACCCCATACACTCCTTCTTTTGGTCTGTTCCTGTCTTCTATTACCCACCCCCCCTTCTTCTATCCTCCTCCCTATATTTTGCTGTAGGGCAAAATAGATTTGTATGACCCATTGCCTGTGTACCTTATTTTCCAGTTGCATGCTAAAACAATTTTTAACATTCATCATCAAAGTTTTGAGTTCCACATTCTCTCCCTTCCTTCCTCCCCACCTACCCTCATTGAGAAAACAAGCAATTCAATATAGGTCATACATGTGTAACAATGAAAAACACTTCCATTATATTTTATGTTTGGAAAGCCTAACCACATTTCTTTCTGTCCTATCCTGCTCTCCACTTATTCCATTCTCTCCCTTGACCTGTCCTCCCACAATAATGTTTGCTTCTGATTATCATTTTCCACAATTTGCTGTCTCTTCTATTGTCTTCCTTCTCCTATCCCCTTCTCCCTTGCCTTCCTGCAGGTTAAAATAGATTCCCACATCCAAATGAACGTATGTTATTCCCTTAAGTGAAATTCCATGAGAGTAAGGCTCACTTATTTCCTTTTATCTCCCTCCTCTCCCCCCCCCCATAAAAGCTCTTTCTTTCCTTTTTATGTGAGATAATTTGCAACATTCTACCTCTCTCTTTCTCTTTCTCCTAGTAGCCTTAAAGCTGTTCTTTCCTGTTTGCCTTTTCATGTTTCTCTTGATTCTTGTATTTGAAAGTCAAAATTTCTATTCAGCTCTGGTCTTTTCAACAAGAATCCTTGGAAGTCCTCTCTTTCATTCAAATTCCATTTTCCCCTGAAGTATTATACTCAGTTTTGCTGGATAAATGATCCTTCATTTTAATCCTATCTCCTTTGACATCTGGATTATCATATTCCAAGTCCTTTGCTCCTTTACTGTAGAAGTCACTAAATCCTGTGTTATCCTGATTGTATGTCCACAATATTTGAATTGCTTCTTTCTGGTTGCTTTTAATATTTTCTCCTTTGCATGGGAACTCTGGAATTTGGATACATTATTTCTGCAAGTTTTCTTTTTGGGATCTCTTTCAGGAAGTAGTTGGTGAATTCTTTCCATTTCTATTTTACCCTCTGGTTCTAGAATATCAGGGCAGTTTTCCTTAATAATTCCTTGAAAGATGATGTCTAGGCCCTTTGCTTGATCATGGCTTTCAGGTAGAGAAATAATTTTTAAATTACCTCTCTTGGATCTATTTTCCCAGTCAGTGGTTTTTAAAATGCAATATTTCACATTTTATTCCATTTTTCATTCTTTTGGGTTTTTTTTTTTAATAATTTCTCGTTTTCTCAAGAAGTCATTAGCTTCCATCTGCTCCACTCCAATTTTTAAAGAACTAATTTCTTCAGTGAGCTTTTGACCCCTCTTTTCCATTTGGTCAGTTTCTCTTTTTAAAACATTCTTCTCCTCATTGGCTTTTTGGACCTCTTTTGCAAGTGGGTCAGTTCATTTTTAAAGGTTTAATTTTCTGCAGAAGTTTTCTCATTATCCTTTAGCAAGCTTTTGACTTGCTTTTCATGATTTTCTTGGATTGCTCTCATTTCTCTTTCCAATTTTTCCTCCACCTCTCTTACTTTATTTTCAAAATTCCTTTTGAGCTCTTCCACGGCCAGAGGCCATTTCATATGGTTTTGGAGGCTTTAGATGAGGAAGCCTTGCTCTTCCTCATTTGAAAGAATGGAATAAAATACCTTTTTACCAAGTAAATAACCTTCTATAGTCTTATTTTCCCCTTTTGGGGCATTTTCCAAGTGAGTTACTTGACTTTTGCGACCTTTGTCAAATGGAGAGTATACTAACTTAGGCTTCAGAAATTTTGTGCAGCTGTTCTCTGAGATATCTCTAGGGACTTGTAAGTTCTCAGCTCCTTCAAGTTGGCACAATCAAGGGAGAGGAGCTTTCTCCTCTCCTGGCTTGTGCTGTGGTCTGTGAACAACCAAAAGCCCTCTTTTCTGCCCTGGAATGGCAAATAGGATTCCCTCTCCCCAGTCAACAACAGCTGTGCCATACCAGTGCTCTTTCTTACCCCACAACCTCCCCTCAGGACCGAGATTGATATCAGCTGCTTGATTCCCCCAGAGTCTTTAGGCCAAGGGCTCCAAAAGTAGATGCTACTGTTGCAGTATCTGCAGCTGCCCTAGGACCTGGGCTGGGGCCAGACCTCACTCCTCTCTCACCCAGGTGAAAAATCTTTTTTACTGATATTTGAAGCTATCATTGCTGATTGTGGATTGAGAACTCTGGGAACCACAGCATCTACCCATGATTCCATGCCCTGAAGCCTGTTCCTTGCTGCCCACGCTAGGTTTTACTCTGCTCCAAACATGGTGTGATAGAACTTTCCTGCCTGCCTTCAAGGCTGTCTTGGGTTGGAAATCTCTTTCATCCTGTCATTTGGTGGTTTCTGCTGGTCTAGAATTTGTTTAGAGTCATTTTTACAGGTATTTTGTAGTCTGTGGGGGAAGAGATAGAGCAGGTTCATCCTTCTGCTCCACCATCTTGGCTGCCCCTATTCTTACTGGGGCTACACTGAAAAACTTGGTGTTCTGGACTCTTGTGGCTGCCTATTTACCAAGGGGCATGCTGAAGGACTTGCTGGTTTGCATAGCTGGATGCTGCCCATTCCTCTACCTATACTGAGGAATACAGGTTGTCCTGGTATGGTTGTTTCCCTGCTCCACTGCACTATGGCTCATGATCTACCACTGGTTTGTTGATGTGGGGCTTGTGGTTGGCTTGCTGGGATGCTTCCTATCCTGGACTGGGTGCCCCTTTTCCTCACGTAAGGCAGTCCTTTCTTGCCATTCTTTTTTATGGTTTCTTCTATTTCTTTCATTCTTTAGACTTTGCTTGACTGATTCTTGATGTCTCATAGAGTCATTAGCTTCCAGGTGTCCAATTCTAATTTTAAATATATTGTTTTCCATAGTTAGCTTTTGTACATCCTTTTCCATTTGAGCAAATGTACTTTTCAAGAGTTGCTTTCTTCAATGTACTTTTTTCACTATTTTGTCAATTATATTTTAAGAGTTTTCTTCTAACTCTCTTATTTGACTTTTAGAATCCTTCTTGAGGTCTTCTGAGAAGGTTTTTTGGGCTTGAGACCAGTTCATATTCCCCTTTGAGGTTTTGGGTGTGGGTATATTGACCATGTTGTCTTCTATTAAATTTGTGCTTTGATCTTCCTTGTCACCAATATATTGGTCTATGGTCATTGATTTGTTAAAATTCTTCTTGCTCATGTTGTTTGCCATTTTTTCTGGCATTTAAAGTTGATGTCTGCTTCTGGAGCCCAGGGGGTACCATACCATACTTCTTGTGCTGGGAGTTAGGGGCCTGGTTACTAGGTTTCTGAACTGTGACCTCAAGATGCTTGCAGTTGCATTTTGTAGTAGTCTGGAATTTTACCTGCTGCTGAATTGTAGGTGGTGTGTGCCTGTTGTTGGTGCTTGCCTACTTCTCCATCCTGTGGTTCAGAATCTCGTTCTGGTCCACTGAGGTGGGGCTTATTGTTGGCTTGCTGGGACACCTCTTGCTCTGTACTGATCCCCTTAAGCCACAGTCAGAGGGAACTTTCCTGTTAATCCCCTAACCCTCCTGAGCTAGAGCTAAAAGACTGCCTTACCCCATCTTTCTGCTGACTCCACTATTCAAGGATTTTTCTTGGGGCAATATTCTCTGAGTTGTTCAAGGTTGACAAGGGAGGGTGAAAGCACTTACTATTTATTCTGCCATCTTGGTTCCCTGAAGTTTAAATATATGATTTTCAAATGTTCAGTCCGTGCGTTGATACCCTCAGGAATAGTTACTGTCACTGCATCAGGCCCTGTGCAAGACTGTGCTTCTCTCTCACCCATTTCCAATGGACACCCATCCTGCACCGAGAGGTCTGAGAATCACCCCTGCCACCAGGGATTCAGTTTGCTGAGGTCTGCTCCAGCTCTGCTGTGGCTGAATCTCTGCTTGTGCAAGCTGTGTGTTCTGCACTCTTTTCCCAGTGCAGTTCAACAGACCCCTCCTGCCCGTCCTCCAGGCTGACCTGGACTTGAAATCTGCCACACTCTTTCCCTTTGTGGATTCTACCACTCTAGAATTTGTTCAGATTCACCCCTTAGTGGTATTTGAAGGACTTTGTGGGAGAGCTCAGGTGACTTCCTGCTTCCATTCCACCCTCTTGACCCCACGCCCTTTCCTGTTATTCTTCTAAGTTTCTTACTCTCAAAAAATTACTTTTTGTCTATTCTGCTTTTCTAGGTCTTGCTCAGGGGCTCTATTTTATGGTTGTTTGGAAATGAATATGGGAGAATCATTTTGATTTATTCCTTATTCCATCATCTTGGCTCCTGGAAATCCAATAACATGAGTACTGACATCACTGTAAAACATTTACGTGATGGTCATAGTACTATCAATACATCAAGCATAGGTGATTTTACCAGTGTGTAAGTAGTCTCTGTGTCAAGCTTATACTATGAATCCTACAAGGTTTACTACATAGTCTTCTAGGGTTGTGTTTATTTCTCTGCAGTCATCTTAGGAATGAACCTCTCATAACTTAACAAGACTGGTTTCCTCTCTCAGAAGTAAAATACAGAATGAAGTCATATAAAAATGTTCTAAATGACTAATAATTAGAGAAATACAACATAAAACAACTCTGAGGTACCACCTCACACCTATCCAATTGACTAATGTGACAGAACAGGACAATTGCAAATTCTGGAAGGGATGTGGAAAAAATGGGGACACTAATGCACTGTTAGTGAAATTGTGAATTGGTCCAAGGATTCAGGAGAACAATTTGCAACTATACTCAAATGGCTATAAAATGTGCATGCCCTTTGATGCAGCAATACAATCCATAAGTCTGTATCTTCAAAAGAACAAATAAAAAGGAAAAATACATATGAACAAACACATTTATAACAGTCCTTTCCATTGTGGCAAAGCTGAGGAAAAATTGAGGAAATGCCTCTCAAATGGGGAATGGCTGAACGAGTTTGTAGTATATAATTATGATAGAATATTACATCGTGCTGTAAGAAATGACAAAGCAAATGGCTTCAGAAAAACCTGGGAAGATTTGTATGAACTGATGCAAAGTGACATTAGCAGGAACCAGGAGAACATTGTACATAGTATCAGCAACATTGTAGCAACAATCAACTGAGAAATACTTAGCTACACTGTTCAATACAACAATCCACAACAAATTCAGGGAACTCATGATGGAAAATTCTGTCTCCAGAGAGAGAACTTATGATTTCTAAGTGCATATTGAAGTATATTTTTTCACTTTATTTTTCTGCCTTTATTTATTTGGAACATGGCTAATATGGACATATGTTCTGTCTGAATACACATGTATAATGGGGATCATATTGCTTGCCTTTCTTAAGGGGTGTGAAAAAAATTTGGAGGGAGGGGAATATTTGTAACTGAAGTTTTAAAAAATGTAAAAACTGTCACAAAGTATAACCTATTAATGGCAAATTCAATTAATTTAAAGACATATTTTCAATACTTAGAAAAAAGAAAAACATAAGTTAATCACTGGACTAATATTTAAAGTGTCGATATTAGCTATATTTACAATAGCAAGACTTTTGACCATCATGAGGTACTCTCACATAAGCACTGGAATAACACCTCAATAATAATTGATAATTTACTATCTCATTATGGTTTATATATACTTAAAAATCATTAAAATTTCCAAAGAATTTTGTATATATTAAGACACTGAGTAGAAGATTATGTATTGGTGAAAAGAGAGATGAACAAGGAAAACATATTTAAATATCTTACTCTCCTTTAGACAAGACAGGTAGAGTATATATCAAGAAGTCATCTACACACACTATGCACAATCCACAATTACTATGAATGCTTAGAAACTAGCATCCTTAAATAAAAGTTGAACAAGAAGACCATGTTTCAACACTGAAGTAATACCATTCTATCAAAGCATCATCATAGTATAACAGAAAAAAATGCCAGTTTCAAAGCCAGGAAGTCTTCTGATGTGTATTGTCAATGTGACCCTGGACAAGTCCTTTAACTCATTACTCTTTGAAATAACTGCTTAAAATTATAAGTTGCAGAGCATGTTTCAACTTGTATTGGTTAGGGAAGTTTCCTCACCTGACAGTTCCATATACCAATGAAATGACAGGTCAAGTCCTGATTCCTAACTTCAGTTAACATATATTAACATACACTTTGAAACTACAAAATATACTATGACAAACTGAGAAAGCATCTTACCAAAAAGCCCTTCCATATTAGCAAAACACTTGACTCATCACTCTAAAGATACATTAGATAATTAATATGTCTATTTAAAAAGTTGAAGATAATTGATAGAGTTGATTATAATCTGTTAATTAAAGGCTTACAGAAAGACTTGGACCACGTAGGTATTACTTCACCTAGCAATAGTAAAGTCTGTTGTTTTTCTCTAATGTGCTTTTCCTCCAGATTGAACCTATGAAATGACTAAAATGCAAGAGTGGAATCAAAAAATACTCCACAGATAGCAAACTCAATATAAGGTTGACAAAGAAAGATTAAAAAAAATACCTAAGTCATGTAGATTTGTTTTTAGAAATAGAGTAATTTAAGGTGGTGATTTGCTAACAGATCATCAATTACCTGGAATAATCATAAAGTGAGGTCTTTTTCAAGGATCCTGGGGTTAAGGGTCATTGAACATTATTCAAGGAAATACTAGATACTGTGCATCACATAGCTACAGAGAATTAAAAACTTATCACCTACCAGATGTTTTCCAAAATCTGATCTATTTGTCAAAGTTAAATATCAGAAGTTTTCTGTTATTCATAAACGGAAGACAAATTCTCATACTACAAATCCAAACTCCAAAATATCCTTGTAAATTCAAAAAAAATTACCTCTCATGAAACTGGGTCTTTAATACAGATAGAACTATTACCAGCAATTGCCAGGACACAACATTGATAAAAAGAAAAAAGTGACTTATCCAAGGAAATCAAAATCAAAGAAGAGAATGGTCACCTGTGTTCCAACTCTGTCACCCTGTTTGCTTCTGGAGTTGTCCTGAAATTGTTTTCAGTAAGGGAGTTTTAAATTCCCATAATTTAATTCAATTACAAAAAGAGTCCTCATAACAGTTAATAGAAAACAACATAGCCAGAAAGAACTTGGCTCAACCCTTTCTCATGTAAACTCCATCAAATAAGATAAGAATGAGTTCAACTCCACTCCATCTGCAGCAAGAACAGTTTCCAAAGGCACTGATGACTGCCACCTATGACCTCCTTTTCTTTAAAAGAGAGGGTGATGTTAGCCAAGAAAAACATATACATGCCAAAGCAACATGAGCTGGCAGACAAACATATGCCCAATGAAGGCCAAGTGGTCTCAGAAATGCCACAGTTATGTTAAGTTTTCATATAGATACTTATACTGGTATTTTACAAATGAAGGCATTCAATGCTGCCAGGATTACCTTCACCTGTCATTTGAAATTTTGCCTGCCACTCTTCACAGAAATTGATCTGAGATTAGCAGACCAAGTTTAAATATATAAATACCACATAATGTGTCACAATATATTATATATCATATAAATAATAATATATATCATAAAATAACATAATATATAAATATGGCAACTAGGGAAATAATCAAGCAAAAGATGTGCTGTTCCAGTTGCAATGAATAATGTCCATTGTTATGTCATTTCTAAGAGTATACATCAACATGTGACAGACATATAGAAAAGGATATTAATATAGATATGCTCCAGGTGTGAGTTATGATATATACACAGATAAGTATAACCTAGAAAATATTTGTAGTAAATAAGTATGAAATACTCTGGGAGACTGTTATGAGAAGACTGATAAGTCTGAATAGTATTTTGCTAATAAAAATTTAGCATAAATAAAAAGATATATTCACTCAGAAAATATTGACTGGCTACTTACAAAATGAATAGCATTTGATGTATACTGTACTTACTGATATAATAAAATAAATTTTATGCAGATAAGAGGAGGCAATAAAAATAGGGCTCATTTAAAGAAAAAACACAACTTCCTACAAAATGAGTTCTAATATCCCTTCTTTAAAAAACAAAACAACACAACACAAAACAAGCCTTTTCCTCACTTCTGCTATCTCATATTATATCTTCATCTTTTCCCTTGAGTCAGACTTCTTGAAAGAATAGTTTTCATCCTTAGCTTCTTCTTCCTCTGCCCTCACCCTGAGTCCTCAACCCACTGCCATCTGTCTTGCACTCTATCGCCATTGAGAAGCCTCTCATTTATAACTTCCTAACTGACAAAAGCAATAGTCATTACTCCATCTTCCTCCTATGTGATTTTGTTTCATCTTTCCTCCATTGGCTACGCTGTGATACTGCATGATCTTGTGTCCCCTTTGCAGGGTTTTCTTCGTATTTCTATTCCTTGAATGTAGGTTTTACCCAGGTTTCAAAATGGATGTGTGATGTACACCTGCTTATCAGTGATTCAGAATTAATGGAGAGAATGATTACACACTCTATGTTTGTAGGAGGGGGTGGAGCTGGCATAATAGTTTTGGAAAGGAGAAACATAATTCTTCATTCCTGCTTACACTTAGAGAGGATACATATGGTTTCAGATTTTATTTGAGAAGAGACTTAACTAAAGAGGAAAAAGACTTTGGCAAGTGACAGACACATACAGCAAAGCTGGCTAGGTCACACCTATCTAGGCAGGTAGGGGGCATAGTCAGGAAAACCTGAGTTCAAATGTGACTCCAGACACAAGCTGTGAGACCTTGGGCAAGTCACTTAAACTTTGTCTGCCTCAGTTTTCTCAGTAAAATGGAATACTAATATTACCTACCTCCCAATATGGTTGTGAGGACCAAATGAGAAAATATTAAGTAATATTTAGCAGAGTGACTGGTGCATGGTAGGTGTTATCATTTTAATCAATCAATTATTATTATTATCATTATTAGTAAATTAGGTGTTATAGTGGATAAAGAGCTGGAACTGGAGCAGGGATACCTAAGTTCAACTGTGTCCTCAGATATTTACTAACTGGTGACCTAAGAGGCAAGTCATTTAATCTCCTTATGCCCCAGTTCCCTCAGTAGTAAAATGGGTATCACGATAGCATGGAATTAGGATTGTTGTGAGGATCAATGGAGTAATATTTGAAAAAAGCACTAAACACAGTGCCTGGCACATAGTAGGTACTATAAAAATGTTTATTCCCTTTCCCTCTTCTTCCCTTCTTTTCCCCTTTGCACACCACCCCTCAGATGTCACCAAAGTGGAATTCGCCCGAGTCTGATGAGGCAAGCTAGAAATAAGACACAAGTTAGGGACTCAGCTTTCCTCACATGTCTGACACTTCCTAGTCTTCCCGCCTTTTCTGTATGTCTCTTCCCAAAGAGAGTCTGGAATCACGTATCTCAACTTTGAAAGCCAGAATGAAAAATGATCTCTCTTTTCTAAAGTTTTCATGCCAACACCACCTCTCACACAAGCACTTAATTCTCCACCAGTCAGGAATTATGCCTCATCAACAGCACTTCAAATGTCCCATTTTACATTTTATTTATGTTATCCCCCAAAAGCTGTCCTGGGTGCCTCTTCTGCTTTAGAGATCACTCACCTACTGTTCCAGCTTCAACTGTCATCATTGTGTGGATGACTCATAAAACGGTACTTACAGTCCTGATTTCTTTCCCAAGAATTTTTGAGAAATGCCTACTGGTCACCTGTATTTTTATGTTCTCCTGGAGCCTTAAATTCAACATGCCCAACATGAAAATAATCACTATTCTTTAGAACCTCCTCACATTTTTCTCCTCATCTTTGTCTTCTCAGGCTCTTAGCACTGTGACTGGCACATAGCAGACGTTTAATGTTTACTGAATCATTCACTGTATCTGTTAGTGCATCACTGTCTTCCCAGATATTCAGACTGAAAATCAAGAAGTCTAGGGTGATCCTAGCTCAAAACCTCAATAGCTCTTGGCTAAACAACTAAAATAACCTTTTAATTGCTTAAATTAATCTTACATCAATCCTACCAGATTAGTCTCCTAATACACATGCTCTGATTATATAAAACCAAGCATCCTTTGCATTTAGTTTACTCTTTTCTGACAGATATATTTCTGCCTTATGTTACAGGTGCTTGTTACATGTATTATTGGCTGTAATTGGGCATAAGTTGCAGGCAGGCAAGGAACATACCTCATTCACTCTTGTATATAGTTCGTAATCCTTAGCATAGTACCTTACACACTTTGGTAGGTAGTTCATGGTTTGTGAAATTGAATAACATTGAATTGATTGTAGGTAACTCATATTTTATTGAACTTATTTATTATTTTCAACCATCAAAATATTTACTATATTTTCTTTTAGCAGATTTCACTTCCTATAGCAGATTGCAAGTATATAGCCAGCTACCTACATATATCCCAATATTTGTACTGGCCAAATATCATGAAAAAATATTTAATGTTATTTTCCTGGTTTGCTTCTCACATTTGAGAGGCAGCTTGATGTAGTGTTAGAGCTATGGACTTGAATCTGGGGGCCTTTAGTTCAAAATACAACCCCTGCCATCTACTGGTATGGCCACCATCAAGTCACTAAACACATGTGAGCCTTCATTTCTTCAACTCTTATATTGGCATAATTGATTCCTGCAGTACCTACCACAGAAGTTTATTATGAGATGAGATGAAATACACTATGTGAAGCACTCTGTAAACATTAAAACACTATACAAATGTCACTTATTATTATTATCATTTCTAAAGTATTCATGCAAATTGAAATTCAGTGTACTGACTGCCATAATCCCACTGGCATTCAATATAAACTCATAGATGTGTTCTGAGGAAAAACTTTTGGCCCTAAAAAGAAATAAAAAATAACATATTTAAAGGCAATACTGATAATATTCTGATATAATGCTGAAATTAATTCAGAATATAGATGTCAAATAACTAGTCATTTTAAAGCACAATATCTTAAATCTGTAGTAAAAAACACAGCTTAACTGAGCAGAATACGTGGGACTGCAAAGTTATCCCACTCTTATCCAACTCTCTAATATTCTATAATGGGATAATCTATTGTTTAATTTGGTTCCCTTGGAATTTTAGTCCCAACTTCCTGGAATATGGTAAGAGTTACTGGTATTTAAAAATGAAGAGGTTAATCTGAATGGAAAAGGGATTAAGAGATTGAAAAGTAGCAGATGAAGTAATAGAAAAGTTAAGCAGTAAGTGAATGAACACATGTATAGAGCACCAAAAACACTAAATAATGGCATACTTAAAAATATAGCCCAGACATATCACTTTACTGTTATTGGGAACTCGCAGACAGGAAATTCCCTTTACCACTGCAGATCACAAACTGCTCTGAAACTTATGGCCTAGGAGAGCTGACTGGAGCACCAAAAAGTTAAAGCCTTCTCCAATGACACTTAAACTCAAGTATCGCTGACTGCAAAACAGGCTATCTATTCACAACTCAGTGTTCCCTCTTCACACAAACATGTAGAAAAATAAGTGTTTTAATGGAAGCACATTTATAGTATCATTCAGTGAACTGATCAGAAAATTCTATAAAGTGAATAACTAGGTACCTTTTACTGAAATCAGGTTTCCAATTTATAAACTACATATCTGAATCCTAAATATTGAGTATTTGCACAAAGAGGAATTCCTATATTGAAATAGCTATTTGTCCTATATGTGACACTATTATAATGTAGTAATAGCAAAACCGTTTAGTGACAACATCAATGATTCAGGGTATTACTTCTTTCCTCTCAAATCATTTGTTGCTATTACTTTTTCCTTTCAGGTGGAGAGGGCATTGGCTATTGAGGATAAAGTGTCAAGTCACTCTCTTGCAAACATGAATAGAAATGGCTCTGAAGTTTGACTTGAGTAACTTGGTTCCTAGAAGCTATCACTTGATCTCTGGCCCATTAACTAGCTCATCAACCAACATGGCCCCATAACATCCTTAATCCAAAACTAATGAGGATTATCAAAGAAAACATAGGTTCCAAAAGTACACTATAGAGAAGTCTCAGCTCACAGATAGTAAAGGGTTTGAACAAAGTAGTTAGAAGGAAATTATAGGACTTTTTGGATAGCACTGAGTTGGGACTCTGTTGCATTCCCCAGTAGTTGAGCTCCCACTGCTTCAGTGCATCCCCAGGTAAGCAGGTATCCTCCAGCAGGTTAACCTACCCATACTTCAGTGCAGTCCCAGGGAAAGGCAGAAAAACCCAACCTGGTCTCAGCACACAACAGAAACTATCACTATGATCCCAGTTCAACACCAGGTAAGCTACCAGACCAGATGCCAGCACTTGAGGCCCCAGAACACAAAGACAATGACCACACCCCTGGACTTCAGCAAAAGAAGCTAGACAGTGCCGCAGAGAATTCAATTTAAAAAGCCAGGAAATAGGCAAACATCATGAGCAAGAAGCAGAAAAGAATACTGACCATATAAAATTATTATGGTGACAGGGGAGATTAAAATACAAATTCAGAAGAGGGCAATATTATGAACATACCCACATCTGAAACCTCAAAGGGAAATGGATGTTAGTTCTAAGACCAAAAAGCATTCTTAGAAGAGCTCAAGAAGGATTTTAAAAGTCAAATAAGAGAAGTAGAAGAAAAATTGGGAAAGGAAATAAGAAGTACGCAAGAAAGAGTGAACAGTTTGTAAAAGGAAGGACAAAAATTGACTGAAGAAAACAAGTCCTTAAAAAATGAGATTAGCTTAATGGAAAAGGAGGTACAAAAATCCTCTAAAGAGATGAATTCCTTATAAAGCAGAATTGGTCAAATTGAAAAGAATGTACAAAAATAACTGAAGAAAAAGTCATTAAAAACAGAATTGGACAAGTGGAAGCTAATGACTGAGACATCAGCAATCAGTCAAACAAAATCAAAAGAATGCAAAAGTAGAAAAAAATTGTAAAATACCTCATTGGAAAAACAACTGACCTGGGAAATAGATCCAGGAGAGATAGTTTAAGAATTATTGGTTAATCTAAAAGCAATGATCAAAAAAAGAACTTGGAGAGCATCTTTCAAGAAATTATCAAGTAAAATTGCCTTGAGGTCCAAGAACCAGAGGTTAAAATAATCCTTGAAAGAATCCACCATTCACTTATTGAAAGAGATGGCAAAATGGAAACACCAAGGCATATTGTGGCTAAATTCTAGAATTAGCAGGTTAAGGAGAAAACAACCGATAACTTCATCAAAGAGAATTACAATAAAGAGACAATATACAAATAGTTATGGGATGCAGTCAAAGCAGTTCTTAGGCGAATTTTATATCTCTAGATGATTACATGAATAAAATAGAGAAAGAAGAGGTTAATGAAGTTGAGGGAGGGTGAGAAAATTTAAAACTCAAAATTTTATGGAATTGTGTTAAAAACTAAAAACAAATAAATAAAATTTAACAAAGAAAGAAACTCAAGTAAAATTTGTAAAGGAAATATTGG
Source organism: Notamacropus eugenii (assembly GCF_028372415.1). Taxonomy (NCBI): domain Eukaryota; kingdom Metazoa; phylum Chordata; class Mammalia; order Diprotodontia; family Macropodidae; genus Notamacropus; species Notamacropus eugenii. The sequence goes on along the minus strand of NC_092877.1, from coordinate 198,546,320 downwards.
TAAGACAAATAAGTGATGCAATGAAATTGTGAAAAACAAATCAACAGCTTGGCAAAGCAGACACAAATAAAAATACTGAAGAAAATAACACCTTAAAAACAGACTAGGCCAAATGGCAAGAGGTCCAAAAAGTTAATGAGGAGAAGAATGCTTTACAAAGTAGAATTGGCCTAATGGAAAAGGAAGTCCAAAAGCTCACTGAAGAAAATAATTGCTTAAAAACTAGAAGAGAGAAAATGGAAGCTAAAAACTTTATGAGTAATCAAAAACAATATAACAAAACCAAGAGAAGGAAAACATAGAAGACAATGTGAAATATCTCTTTGAAAAAAAAAAAACTGACCTGGAAAATAGATTCAGGAGAGATCATTTAAAAATGATTGGACTACCTGAAAGACATGATCAAAAAAAAAAAGATCCTGGACATTGTCTTTCAAGAAATTATCAAGGAAAACTACCCTGATATTCTCAAATCAGAGAGTAAAATGAAATTAAAAGAAACCACTGATCAACTCCTGAAAAAGATTCACAAATGAAAACTGACAGGAATATTATAATAAGATTCCAAAATTCCAAGATCAAGGTGAACATATTAAAAACAGCCAGAAAGAAAGAAATCAAGTCCCATGGAGCCACAGGAAGGATAAAACAAGATGCAGCAGGTTCTTCATTAAATGATCTGAGGGCTTATCATCTGATATTGTGGAGGCCAAAAGAACTAGGATTAAAACTAAGAATCACCTACCTTCCCCCTTCAGGGGAAAAATGAACATTCACTTATATAGACAACTTTAAGCATTCTTGATGAAAACACCTGAGCTGAGTAGAAAATTTGAGTTTCAAATACGTGACTCAAGAAAAACATAGAAACAGGAAACAGAAATCAAAAGGGACTTCATAAGGCTAAACTGTATACATCCTACATGAGAAGATGATATTCGTAAGTCATAGAAACTTTGTCATTATTAGGGTAGTTAGGATATATATCCATATGGATATATCTATATATCTATATATATTTGGATAGATATTTAGATAGATAGATAGATAGATAGATAGATAGATAGATAGATAGATAGATAGATAGATAAAGGGAGTAGGTGTAAGTTGAATGTAAAGGGATGATATCTAAAAAAATTAAGAGGTGTGAGAGGAATGTGCTGGGAGAAAGAGAATGGGAGAGCTAGAATGAGGTAAATTATTTCACATAAAAAGGTCAAGAAAAAGTTTTTACAGGGGAAAGGAAGAGTGGAAGGAGGTGAGAGGGAGTGAGTGAACCTTACTCTAATCTGATTAGCGAATAGCATACACAGTCATTTGGGCATAGAAATCCATATTGCCCTACAGGAAAGTAGGAGGGCAGAGGAGTAAGAGAAGCGGGGAGAATTGATAGAAGAGGGGGCAGGCTGTGGTAGGGATTAGTAATAAGCAAAACACTTTTGGAGAGAAACAGAGTGAAAGGAGAGAGAGAAAAGAAAAATGGGGGATACAATGGAGGGAAATAGCAATACCAAGTATGAAAAAAATTTTGAAGTTTCTTTGATAAATGCTTCATTTCTCATCAATAAAGAGAACTGAGTCAAATTTATAAAAATAGGAGCCATTCCCCATGTGATAAATGATCAAAAGATAAGACCAATTTTCAGATTAAGTAATCAAAGCTATCTACAGCCATATGCAAAAATACTCTAACTCAATATTGACTAGAGAAAGGCAAATTAAAACAATTTTGAAATACCACCTCATACTTATGAGATGGGATAATAGTATAGAAAAGGTAAATAACAAATGTTGGAGAGGATGTGGGGAAAATGAGACATCAATACACTGTTGGTGAAGTTATGAAATGATACAACCAACCAATAGAGCAATTTGGAAGTATGCCCAAAGAGCTACAAAACCATGCATACCCTTTGACCTACTGATTACCATTACTAGGTCTGTATCCTCAAAGGGATGAAAAACAAAAAGATAAAAAGACGTATATGTACAAAAATATTTATAGTGGTTCATTTCTGTGGGCAAAGAATTAGAAATAGAGGGGCTGCCCACTGATTGTGAAATTGATGAAAAAAGGTATTGTATGTGATTGTGATGGAATATTAATGTACTATAAGAAATGATGGGCAGGATGCTCTCTTAAAAACCTGGAAAGACTTGAATGGGCACAAAGTAAAATGTACTATGTACAATTAACTACAATACTGTAAGATGACAAGCTGTGAATGACTTACCTATTCTCAGCAATACAACAAAGACATCTCTGAAGGACTTATGATGAAAAATGCTATGCATCCCCAGAGAAAGAACTGATGGTGTCTGAATACAGGTTAAAGCATACTTTCTTTTTTCTTGAGTTTTTTTTTTTTTTTGGTCTGCTTTCTTTCACAGCATGACTATTTAGTTCATAACGAGAAAAACATTTGCTTTGGTAGAGTAAAAATAAGTTCTCTCTGTTTTACACACACACACACACACACACACGCATGCATGTATGCACATGCATACACAGTATTTTTTGCATATATGTATATGTATACACATACATGTATATATCGATATAATTTCAACATTCCATGAAAGATTGTATGTGTAGATAACTGTTCACTTATTTGCTCATCAAGGATTGGTATAGTCTCTAGGAATAGATTTCTTTGGTACACTGAACTACCAGCTGAGGAAATTTCCTCTACTAATGTAGGTTGGCACCTACTCAGCAGCTTATAATCTAAGAGAGTTGCTTTGAACACCAAGGTAAAGTGACTTGTCAAGGATCAATACTGGATGCACTTTTACTCATTCTTCTTGGCTCTCTGATCCAGGTGGGACTATTAGAATATTCATTGATCCCCATTGCCACTTCCAGGTTCTCTTCCCCCTCCCCCACTCCATCTCTTAGTAACCTCTCTTCCTTTGATTCTTGCTATTTATATCTACCACCCAATTTAAATCCTGGTATCTGTTATGTACAGGCCCCCTAGTTCACTCCTCTTCCTTCCTCAATGAATTAAATATTTGGTTCAGGGCAGCAAGGTGGTGCAGTGAATTGAGCACCAGTGCAGGAGTCAGGAGGACCTGAGTTCAAATTTCACCTCAGACCCTTGATACTCAGTAGCTGTGTGACCTTGGGCAAGTCACTTAAACCCAATTACCTCATCCTGGGTCATCTCCAGTCATCCTGATGAAAATCTGATCACTGGATTCAGATGGCTCTGGAGGAGAAGTAAGGCTGGTGACCTGCACAGCCCTCCCTCACTCAAAACAAAGTCAAGTGCAAGTCATGTCACCATTTCTCTGATGGCATGGTCTTCTTCAGCAACGAAGGACGAACACGAACAAATTATGGATATGTTTGTATGACTATATATGTAAAGCTAATAATGAACTGCTTGCCTTCTCAACGAGAGTGCGGTGGGGAGGGAAAAAGTGAAAGAATTTGAAACTCAAAGATTTTAAAAGGAATATTAAACTTGTTTTTACATGTAACTAAGAAAAAATAAAAATATATTAAAAATAAAATAAAACAAAATAGGAAGAACCCCGAGAATCATTTCCTACGTCAAATTGTAGAAAGATGACTTTTCCCTCCATTCATAGCATTACAGAACACAGCATAATGCATACTTATTGACACAAAGATCCCCATCCCAAACATTTTGACGTTGCAGGGAAGCCAGGTCTAAGATCAGAGATTAGAGTTTTGCCACAGCAGCCAGAGTGTTCTACTCCAGTCCTCTCTAAATAGTTATTGAAGATTAAAAAGTGAAAGTATTTTTTTTAATTATGACTAGGTTTCATCACTTCATCATAGTCACAAAACAATCACAGCTACTAAATACCCAGAAAATGAAGTTCTTGACACCAAAGTCCTTAACACTTTCAAATGGTTTAAAGTCAGAAACACAATTGATTTTAGTGGAAGCAATAGGAAACATTTGTTTTACACTCTAAGGACCATGAGATCTTTCCATTTTAATTGCAGGTGAAATCTCATATATCTATATCTATATATTGATATATAGGTACAGTCTCTCTCCAATGGAATTGCAAGCTTGAGAGCTCATTGTCTCTGATTTTCTATTTTTATCCCTAGTATTCAGCACAGTGTAAATGCTTAATAATAAACTCATTACAGATGGTCTACTGTCTTCCTTGTCAGCTATACCCTAATATAGTCATACCCTTAATATTTCCATAACCCATGTTTTTCAATTCCATTTTCATGAACTCTGAAATACCTTTAACTAATCATATTTTTTAATCATTCTACCTTTCCCTATGCCTTGACACCTTGTTCTGTTATTCATCTTTATTATAACCTCCTTCCCATCCCCAAACCCCTGCATTCATTACATTCTTCTCCTTTTGCTATCTCAACCACTTAATGAACCAGTTAAACTATGCTGTCTTTTAATTTGTGACTCATTTTCCCTTTACCTTACCAGTAAACATGTCTTTTCAAAGCCTTGCTCTTGATTTCCTCCTACTATTTGTATGAAAAAAAAAGAATTCGTATTCTGCAAAATGAAGAAAGAGAAAGTTGCAAAACTATGCTGACTGGGTCCACTACAAATCTGGTGTTTTAGAATCTCAAGTGGGCCTTCACTTCAGCAAGGCAATCTATTTACTTTGCCCTCATCAATTCATTTTCCTATCCACTAAAATGACTTGTTGAAATCTTTTCATGTCTTCTTCAGCTTTCCATGGGTATCATGTTTATTTAATTTCTTAATTGTAAATCTTACTTCACATTTCATTGATGAAATTAAAGACACTCATCGAGAGATCAGTCTTGTAGGGCATCTTTAACTCTACCTTAAAGAGTTCAGTTTAAGGAACTCCGTGTCTTTCTCCAATAACCTTCCCCTCTTTCTAATTTGTTACTATGGAAGGTATCACTATTCTTCCAGTTGCCCTAGTTCACACCTAGACGCAATTCTCAACTGCTCACTTGCACTCCCCAGATATCTAAAAGATAATCAGATTTTATAATATCAATCTCCACAATATCTCTCATGGATACCTCTTTCTCTACTCTGACAGCTGACATCCTGGTACAGGCCCTCATCCCTTCACACCTGCACTACTCCAACAACATTCTGGCTTGTTTCTCTGCCTCAAATATTTCCAAATTCCAACCTAGCTGCCAAAAGTGGTCTTTCTAAAATGCAGGTGTGATCACGCCAATCCTTACTCAATAGATCCAAGTGACTCCCTATTATCTGCAGGATCAAATATAAAATCTTCTGTTTAACTTTTAAATAATTCACGATCTGGTCTCTACTTATTTTTCTGGGATTTTTTCTTGCTTGTTTTGTTTTGTTTTTTCAATATGTTCCTTTTCACAAAGTCTATGATGCAGTATCACTGGATTTCTTGCTATTTGAGGCATAGCATGCTCTGTCTTCAGTTCTGTATCTACTCTTTGACTGTATCACGTGCTTGTACTATATGCCTGGAATATTCCCTTTTCTTAACTCTCCTCCTTCCTTTCTTTACTTTTCTAAAGTCAGCTCAGACCTTTCTATGACAGTACTTTCCTTATTCCCCACACTGCTAGCTCCTTCCTTCTGAAGTCACCTCCAATTTACCCAGTATATATCATGAATAAAAACATTGCATATTTTATCCCTATTAGAATATGAGCTTCTTGAAGGAAATTGCCTTTTTCTGTAGTTGTAGTACTTTGTATGGTGCCTAGCACAAAGTAAGCACAAAATAAATTTGTGTTGATTTGATTTGACTTACTAAATGGTTATGAAATAACTAAAACAGTTCTGACTAGGTCACCTTTGGAGGATTATTGAGGAGTCAGCTTCTAGAAAAGTGCAACGGAGGACCATGACCTCTGATTTAAAGGGGGCATTTAGTCTGTGATTTTTCCATTAATTTTTTGAGTGATGAGGAAGAGACTTTTAATTGACTACTTTGTGCAACGGGAACATACAAAAGTCTCTGATGGATCATTTTCACTTCCTGCTTCCCAGTATAAAGATACACTTCCATAAGGTCATTAGAGTAGGTGCCCTTCCCTTGCACTGGACCAGCTCAGTTGTTATTGGTATTAGTTGGTCTTTTCTCAATTTTATCAATAAGCATTTAATATTAATTAAATTAATTAATTAAAAAGAGAGGTCCCAGGATTAGATATAGTCAAAATAAAAAACATTTCCTTCAATCAGTGTACCTCTCTCCTCTACCATCTCAGTCCCTGGTGAGAGTGTACTGAAATTTAAAGGAATTGCTACAAATATTTGGTAAGCAATGGAAGAGACACTCCATGGCTTGCAGGGTATGGTGTATTGGCTGTTAGCCAGATCCACTACTTGGCTGAGTTGAACTGGTTGCTGGTCAGGACTGAGAATCCTTAACATCTATGGCTGCTAGACATCTAGCAATTCTTTCAACCTTTCAGAAACTTACAAGGTCTTATACCAAAGGAAAGAAGACAGAAACAGGAGGCAGATCTATTCTAGACACAGACCTAGAAAGAAACTTACAAGGTCTTATACCAAAGGAAAGAAGACAGAAACAGGAGGCAGATCTATTCTAGACACAGATTTGCTCAGGAAGTCATGGGCAACATGGGGATTGGTTGGGTTTGTCACTGTGTATATTTTCTCCTTGTTCTCATTATTTCACTTGGTATAAGTTCATAGAAATCTTCCCATATTTCTCTGAATTCCTTACACTCTCTGTATCTTAATGTACATTATATTCATTCATATACCACAGTTTGTTCATCATTTCCTTACTTGATGGAATCCATTTTGTTTGAAGTTCTATGCTACCACTCACAGAGTGCTGCTGTGGCTATTTGGTATATATTGTGTCCTTGTTTCTATCTTAGACATCATTGTGCTATATGGTCAGTAGTGGTACAAACAGGTTCAAAGAACAAAAAATGTAGTAACTACCCAAAATGATTTGAGAGGCAGTGTAGTTTGGTTTAGAGAGAGGTCTGGCCTTGGAATCAGAGGAGGAAATTACTTAAATCCTTCCTTTGTTACTAAGGTGCCATGGTCAGACAAGTAACCCTTTCATTTCCCACCCCCATAAACTCTTTCACTGAGGGTTCTTAAAATTTTTTTTCTTTTTGGTATCACAGACCCTTAGGCAGTCTTGTGAAGTCTATGAGTATAATATACATAAAAATGCATAAAATAAAATACATAGGATTTAAAAGGAAACCAGTTATACTGAAATATAATTTTCAAAAAATTAATGAACCTCGTAAAGAATCTCTGCTCTTTGATAATTAATATAAAGAAAATGTTGATCTCCTCTGTGAAAGAGTCACCACAACAACAGAATGAAACGTGTCTTCCTTTATCTCTTACTCTGCTCCCCTCCAAAAAAAATAAACAGAATGCAGAGGTCTGAACAGGGTTGCAAGAAAGAACAAGCTCCAAAAATTGGGCACCTAGAGCACGATGGTTATCCTAGCCTGTCTGAAAAGGATCAAGGGATAGAATCCATTCTGATAGGAAGACAAGGAACCACAAAGGAGAGAAGAGTAACTTAACACCTCAATACCAGTATCAGGAGAGCTGAGTATAAAAGAAGACTTCTACACTCTTCTAAATATATATCTGTTGTTCCCTCTTAAACTCATTGCCAATGAAAGTGGGTTACCAAAACTACCAGCTTTGCTCCTCCATGTAATTTCTCTATATTGATTCTTCTTCTTGCATCTCATTTGTATAAAATAATTATTATTAGCTGTTTCTGAATTTAAATTTATATCCCACTCAGGTTTTCCTCAATCATATTTATGAACTACCCAATTATTAATAAGAATCTTAGACACATATTTTACATTTTATCTCTCTGTATATATATATATATATATATATATATATATATATGTAGATATATGTCTATATATCTACATATATACATACATTTATCTATCTGTAACTATCTATCTATCTATCTATTATCAGTCTTTCTATCTATCTATCTATTGGTATGTACCTTATATTTCTCTTGGTACTTGTATGTAAAATCTTCTATTAAGTTCAGGATTATTTTTAACAAAGTTGTAAAAGTCTAAGAGTTTATCAAATGTCCACTTTTTTCCATTCTGGAAGACACTTAATTTTGCAGGGTATGATATTTTTAGTCAGAGCCCCATTTCTTTTGTTCTTCAATATATTATGTTCCAAGACCTGAGATCCTTTAATGTCTTTGTCGCTAGGTCCTGTGTGAGTCTAATTGTCATGCCACCATATTTAAATTGTTTCCATCTTGATGCTTTTAATATTTTACTCTTGAGCTGAGGGTTTCAAAATTTGACTATGATATTCTCATGAGTTTTCCTCATAGTATCTTTTTTAAGTGACGATTGCTGGATTTTTTTTTCTATTTCTAACCCCCTCCCCCATCACCGCCTTGTGTTCCACACAAGGACAATTTTCTTTAATTATTTCTTGTATTATTGTATCAAGATTCTTTATTTGATCACAACTTTCAGTTAGTCTGATTACTTTTATATATTCTCTTCTTGATCTGTTCTCCAAATCTGTTGGTTTTTCTTATGTTTTACTTTCTCTTCTAGTTTTTCATTATTCACATTTTGTTAATTATTTCTTAATCTCTTATAATTTCACTAGTTTTACTTTGCCCACCTCTAATTTTCAAGATGTCATTTTCTTCCTTAAGATTCTAGATTTCCTTTTCTAATTGGTTGACTTTCCTTTCACAACCTTCTTGTTTTTCTTGGATTATTTTAATTTTTTCTTTAGTTTTTTTCCTCTATCTCAGTCATTTGGTTTTTAAACTTTCTTTTAGATCTTCTATGAATTTCTTTTTTGTGCAAGTGACCATTTGACATTATTCTTTGGGGATTTCTTTACTTCAATGTCCTCCTCTGAAGATGAACCCAGGTCATCTCTCTTCCCTTAATACCTTTTTATGGTTGGATTTTTTCTCCTTTGCCTGTGCATTTTTTTGTGTGGTAATAGCTTAATTTTTGTAATCACCTCTATCCTGGAGTATGGAAAATGGTGCCTCTTATCCCACACCTTTGATTCTTTCCTCTTGCCTGCCCCACCCCCACCCATAGCCCCTGGGGGAATTGAGCAGCTGATCTGAATCTCAGCCCTGAGCACTATCCTTGGGGGAGGAAGAGTACTAAGACCATTCTCTTGACAAAGGATTCAGAAGTCAAGAAACTGGCTGGGAAATGCCCAAAAAAATGTGAAAAAAATAAGACTGTACAAGGTTACTTTCTTGATGAACAGGTATCTCCTTCCATCCTTTCAGATGAGGAAGAAGAATGCATACTGTCAGAGAAAGTCAAGGCTTCTGCCTCCAGTATCTCCAAAATGAATAAGAAATGGATTCAGGTAATAGAAAAGCTTGAAAAGAAAGTTAGCAGCTTGCTAACAGAGAATCAAAAAAATGCTGAGGAAAATAACATCTTTAAAAATAATCTAACTCAATTGGAAAAAGAGGTTCAAAAAGCCAATGAGGAGAAGGAGACTTTAAAAAGCAGAATTAGCTAAATGTAAAAGGAGGTTCAAAAGCTCACTGAACAAAATCATTCTTTAATTCAGGGAAGCTAATGACTATATGATATGATATGATATGATAAATCAAGAAGTTACAAAACAAAACCAAAAGATTGAAAAAAATAGAAAATAATGTGAAACATCTCATTAGAAAAACAAATGACCTGGAAAATAGATCCAGGAGAGACAATTTTAAAATTATGAGATTACTCGAAAGCCATGATAAAAAAAGAAAGGAGTCCAGACTTTATCTTTCATGAAATTATCAAGGAAAACTGCCCTGATATTCTAGAACCAGAGGGCAAAAAAAATATTGAAAGAATCCACCAATCACCTCCTGAAAAAGATCTGAAAAAAGAAACTCCTAGGAATATTGTGGCCAAATTTCAGAGTTCTCAGGTCAAGGAGAAAATATTGCAAGCAGCTAGAAAGAAACAATTTGAGTATTGTGGAAATACAATCAGGATATCACAGGATCTGGCAGCTTCTACATTAAGGGATCAAAGGACTTGGAATAAGGTATTCCAGAAGCCAAAGGAACTGGGATTGAAACCAAGAATCACCTACCCAGCAAAACTGAGCATAATACTTCAAGGGAAAAAATGATCATTCAATGATATGAAGGACTTTCAAATATTCATGATGAAAAGACCAGAACTGAATAGAAAATTTGACTTTCAAATACAAGAAGCAAGAGAAGCATGAAAAGGTAAACAGGAAAAAAATCATAATGGACTTTCTAAAGTTGAAATGTTTACATTCCTACATGGAAAGGTAATATTTTTAACTCTTGAGACTTTTCTCAGTATTTGAGTAGGTGGAGGGATTACACACACACACACACACACACACACACACACACACACACAGAGTACAGGTTGAGTCGAATCAGAAGAAATAATATCCATTAAAAAAATAAAACTAAATTAAAGGGTGAGAGAGGAAAATATTGGGAGGAGAAAGGGATAAATGGAATGGGGCAGACTATAACTTACAAAAGGGATAAAAAAAATCTTTTTCAATGTAGGAGAAAAGGGAGGAGCTGAGAGGGGAAAAGTGAAGCTTACTCTCTTCACATATGGCTTAAGGAGGGAATAACATGCTCACTCAATTTGGCATGAAAGTCTATCATACACTACAGGAAAGTAGGGGAGAAGGGGACAAGTAGGGTGAGGGGGATGATAGAAGGGAGGGCAAATGGGAGAAGGGAGTAGCTAGAAGTATACACTTTTGGAAAGGGACAAGGTCAAATGAGAGAATAGAAAAAAAGGGGGGATAGGGTAGGATGGAGGGAAATAGAGTTAGTCTTACACAACATGATTATTATGGAAGTCTTTTGCAAAAGGACACATATATAGCCTGTATTAAATTGCTTGTCTTCTCAGTGGAGATGGGTGGGGAGGGAGGAAGGGAGAGAAGTTGGAATTCGAAGTATTAGAAACGAATGTTGAAAATTGTTATTGCATATAATGGGGAAATAAGAAATACAGGTAATGGGATATAGAAATTTATCTTGCCCTACAAGAAAAGAGAGAAGTTGGGGATAAAGGAAGGATGGGGTGTGATAGAAGGGAGGGCACATTGACAGAAGGGGTAATCAGAATGCAAGATGTTATGGGTTGGTGGGACAGGAGAGACAGGGAGAAAAATTGGAACTCAAAATTTTGTGGAAATGAATGTCAAAATCTAAAAATAAATAAAACTAATAAAAAAAACAGATCAAAAAGAAAAAACGATAAAGAATAAAGTAAGTGGAAAAAATATTCTTTGGTCTGCATTCACAGTTCATCAGTTCTTTATTTGGCTATGTATAATATTTTCTTTCAGAAGTTCTTTGTACTTGTTTTGTATACTTGTGTTGCTGAGAAAAGCTGAGTCATTCATAGTTGATCACATGATGTTGCTGGTACTATGTACAATGTTTTCCTGGTTCTGCTCATTTCAGTTTGCATTCATTTATACAAATATTTCCTGGTTTTTATGACCTCTGCCTGTTCAACATTTCTTATTGCACATTGGTACTCCAATATATTCATATGCCACAGTTTGTTCACACATTTTCCAACTGAGAGGCATTCCCTCAATTTCCAATATTTTGCCACCATGTACATCCTTTTTTATGATCGCTTTGGAATATAGACCTAGTAGTGGTATTGCTGCATCAAAGAGTATGCACACTTTTAAAGCCCTCTGAGCACAGTTCCAAATTGATTGACAGAATAATTGGATCTGTTCACACCTCCACCAACAGTGCATTAGCATCCCAATTTTCCCACATCCTCTCCAACAATTATCATTTTCTTTCTTTTTTTGTTATATTCACCAATCTTAAAGGTGTGAGGTAGTATTTCAGAGTAGTTTTAATTCCTATTTCTCTAATCAAAAGTGGTTTAGAACACTTCTTCATATATCTATAGATAGTTTTAATTTCTTCATCTGAAAACTGCTTGTGCATATCCTTTGACCATCTATCAATTAGGGAAAGGCTTGTAAATAAATTTAATTTAGTTGTGTATGTATTTGAGAAACAATGCCTTTATAAGAGACGCTTTCTCTAATGCTTGTTTCCCAGCTTTGTTTTCCTTCTAATCTAGGTTGCATTGGTTGTTTGTACAAAATATTTTCAATTTAACATAATTAGAATTATCTATCCTACATTTTGTAATGTTCTCTGTGTCTTGTTTGGTCACAAATTTTCCCCCTCCCCATATATCTAACAGGTAGCCTATTCTTCACTCTTCTAATGTGATTCCTTCATTGTCTAAGGTACCTTTCAGCAACATGTAGTTTCCTAATTTATCTCTCTTAATTAGGTCTATTTTGCTTTTACGTTTTTTAAGAATAGAATTGATACCTGTGCTTTTTCTTTTAACTTGAGCTGAAGCATAATAGATTCTACTCCAGTTCCTTATTTTTACGCTATGATTGTCTTTCTGCTTCAAATGTGTTTTTTGTAAACAATGTATTATTGTGTTCTGTTTTTTTGTTCCACTCTACTATCTGTTTCCATTTTATGAGGCAGTTCCTCCCATTCCCATTCTCAGTTATGATTACTACCTGTCTATTTTCCTCTATCCTATTCTTCCTCTTGTTTGTCCTTTTTCTCCTTTCACCTTTTCCCACCTCACCAGTGTTTTGTTTCTACCACCTCACCAGAACTGCCCTCACTTCTGTCAGTCCCCACTGTGCCCACTTTACTTAATCTTCTCTCATTCTACTTTCCTATAAGGTAACTTAGATTTATATATTCAGCTGATTTATAAATTATTCCTCCTTTGAGTCAATATTGATGAGAGTAAGGTTCAAGTGATGCCCACTGCACACCCTCCCATCTTCTGCTCCACTGTAGTAATTCTTTCTTGCCTATTGGTGTGAAATAATTCACCCTATTCTATCTCTCTCTTCCTTCTACACATAATGTACTCTTCTTTTTCATCTCTTATTTTTTATGTCATTCCCTCAAATTCACCTTATACCTATACCCTAAGTCTGTGTATATTATATCTATCTGTACTATTGGTGGTTCAATATTTAGGAATTGCAAGTATCATCTTCCCATTTAGGAATATAAACAGTTCGGGTCCATTGAATCCCTTACGTTTTCTTTTTCCTTTTTCCCTTTTTAGACTTCTCTTGGATCTTGATATTGGAGATCAAATTTTTTGCTCAGTTCTAGTCTCCTTCCTATCAAAGTTGAAATCCTTCCATTTTGTTGAATGACATTTTTTCCCTTGAAGTATTATGCTAAGCTTCTCCAGGTGATTCTTTTTTGTAATCCTAGCTCTCTAACCTTCTAGAAGGTCATGTTCAATAACCTCTGATCTTTTAATGTTGTAACTGTTAAGTTCCCTATAATCTTGACCGTGACTCACCAATATCTGAATTATTTCTTTCTGGCTACTTGCATTATTTTTTAGTGGACCTGGTAGTTTTGAAATTTACCTATAATATTCCTTGGGGTTTTATTTTGGGATCTATTTCCTGAGGGGATATGTGGATACTTTTGATGACATTTTTTGTCTTTTGGTTCCAAGACATCACAGTAATTTCTTGAAGGATGCTGGCCAGTTCCTCCATTTGATTATGGATTCCAGGTAGTCTAATGATTGTGATATTGCCTATCCTGGATCTATTTTCCAGGTTAGTTGTTTTTCCCATGGAATATTTCAAATTTTCTTCCATTTTTCATTCTTTTGATTTTGTTTGATTGATTCTTGGTGTCACTTCTGCTTGAAAAATTCTAACTTTTCATAAAAGTTCTGTTTTGTTTAAAAAATATTTTTAATAGTGTTTTCCTTAATTAGATTTTATACTTTTTTTTTCACTTTGGTTGTTGTAAACTTTAAGGAGTTGTCTTCTTCAGTGGATCATTGTATCCCCTTTTCCACCTGGTCTTTTCTACTTTGTAAACAGTGTTCTGAGTTGTTGATTCTTTTTTTCATAATCCTTTTTCATCACTTGAATTTATTTTCCCAATTTTTCTTCCTCTTTTATATGATTTTTTAGCTCCTTTTTGAGCTCTTCCATAAGTTTTTTCTGGGCTTGAGACCACTTCCTGTTTTTTCTGTGGGATTTTGCCTATAGGAGTTTTGAGATTATTGTCCTCTTCTGAGTTTATATTTTGGTCTTCCCTGTCACCAAAATAGATTTCTATGATCAGAATCATTTTCTGTTGTTGTTTTTTTTCCTTTTTTTTTTTGCCTTTTCCCTTTCTTTTTAAGTTCTTCTCTTGGAGCAGAAGAGGCTTTGTATCAGTCTTTTTGTGCTAGTGGCTACAGGCCCTGGCTGGGATTGGGGCTTTGCTGATGTTGTTTTGAGACTCCCAGCAGACCCTTGTGTCTGTTACTGTGCCGAGCAGGTGGGGTGGGAATTGGTTGGTTCTGCTGGAAGCTGTAGGGGGTCTAACTGATTCGGAGTTGGGATCCTAGTGCTGGTGTCTGGCATGTGTTGATTGCCAATGGAGTGTTTCCTTGTTTCCCCATGGCTATGCTAAAGCACATGATGTTATGGCCTGTGGATACTGCCTATTTTCTTGGGGCTATTCTGATGCATGGCAGGACTCTTCTGACTGGCAGTTTTTTGTTTGTTTTAGGCACCATAAGGCTGATGTCTACCTGTTTGCCTGGGGCAGTGCTAAAACATGTGGAAACTTGTCCACTGGAAGATCCTTGTTTTCCCATGACTACACTGAAGCACATCATGGTTCTCAGAGCTGGAGTCTGCCTATCACCCTGGCATATGGGGGAGTCCTAGTGTTGATGTTTGCCTGCGCTACCACATGGGAGTGTGATTTGTATACACACACAAATATACATACATATATATATACACACACAGTATATATGTCCATCTACATGCATGTTAAGAATTTCAGTTTTACATTATACTGTAGTCAGCAGAAAATGTGGTTTGCCATCAATTTTCTTGGGTGTAAAAGACAGAGATAAGCTATAAGGAGTGAGAGAATCTGTTCTAATATGCTCCTAACTGTCAGAGGATCCCTGTCCAAAGGGGCATGGGGTTCACAGCCCTTTCTACCAAAGGGTTCTTAACACCATGCTCTCCTTTGATGGGTGTAGATGCCACTCTCTAGTGTCTGTCTCAAGGGCTACTGGAAGGGCCTCAAACATGTCTGGTAGGGACAAGGTACATATTCAACCCCAGTTCTTTCAGATTCTGTCCAGGAAGACTTCCCAGCAGAGAAACACAACAGAATTGTAATACTTGCACATTTTATCGGACTTACAACATTAAGAACACAGATGACTTATGTTCTTGTATTATTTGGAGCTCTGGGTGATGAATGACAGGGCATGGATATCTAGAGCAAGACTGTGTGTTCTTGGGTACCAACACCTACTTTTATATTCTTCTGTGTTAGAGACAATCCTAGAGATAGTGTTAGGGGCGGTGCATTTCTTATTGGTGCGACCTTAGCATTGCTTCTTTGGCATATTCTCCAGGAAACATGTACCAGTCTTGGTCCAGCCACTATTTGGACCTAGTAGGCTTTTACAGTTTAGCAGAGTTTCTCCTTTTTGGGCTCATAGGCTATACCTAATGTAGTAGAATTTCTTTCTTGAAATCTACAGGCTTCAGATAATCTAGCAAGGTTTGGCAGCTTGTCTTAATTTGGCAGCTTGTCTTAATGCTGAAATGTGGGCCAACTTTACTTTAGGCATCACTTACTCTCTGTACATTACCATAACATACTCTGGTGTATTACTTTATTACATATTATCACAATACAGTCTAATATTTTTCATACATATTCACTTTCTATATACACACTTTGAGCTTGTGAGGATTATAGAACCACTAGTCCAATACATTATCTTACTACAGGATCAGTTACTGGAGTGTCAACCTAAAATACAAAGCAAAGAGAGCTAAGAATAAAGTGTGTTTGGAGAAAGGAAGAGTATTTCCCAATGATATACATGCAAGGAGATATATAAGCAGGAAATAGAGGCTGAGATCAGATGAGAATTTAAGGAAATCTAATGTTTCAATAATGTTGATCAAAATTAATGCACAAACTACTATAGTCAGTGAGGTGAATTTAACTCTTTCTGAAGCTTAGGTTTAGGCATGTTATGGTAGTCTCTCCCTTTTTTTCCTCTTTCTAACAAGTTTCAGCTGTGTTTTCCTCCATGAGGGATTTTTTTTAACATTAAAAATACCATCGGAGTTATGGAAGACAGAATAAGGCACATAAAAGCAAATTTGGGACAGGCTGATCATGCCAATGTACAAGTTGCTGACCAAACCAAATATCAAGCAAAGACACACAGAAAGGAAACATGGTGGGATGAAAAAATGTATTGACATTGGAGTCAGAGGACCTGGATGCTTGCTGCCTATACAATCTTGGACAAGTCACTTAATTTTCCTAAGCCTCAGTTTCCTGTTACAAATGAGAGAGCTATATGAGATGACTTTGAGGGCTCTTCTGTCTAGCTTCAGAACTAGGATCCCATGCTTCCCTGAGTGAGAAGTTCTGCTACTTACTACCTGTAGACATTAGTAAATTTCCCTTGACTTTTATTCCCCCCTATGTAGATTAAGGAGAATGGACTAGGTGGCCTTTAAAGTCACTTTCAACTTAAAATCATGTTTCCCAGAGGACATCCCTCCTATTCTGTAATACCTTTTTGAGCTATAATATAAAGCTGAATTGCTTTAAATAGCTTAAGCCAGAGAGATGGCAACATTTGGAAATATTTCAGCATCACTGGATGCTGTAATTACGTAATGAAGATGCTGCTCTGATTTTCCTTGAAAAAGATCTTGAAAACATGCTGAAATCAATTCCCTAAAAGCACCTGGTGAGTTGGAGCCATTAACAGTTCCTTACATCTTTTTATAGCCACAAGATGCATTACTTCTCTGTATGAGGTTTTTACTCACTGCCTATGAAGACCTCTCATGATTATAAGTTGCTGCTTTCATTGAGAAGACCAGGATACACTAATTCACAACTGAACTTCTAACCAAACACATTTTCCCATACATGGCATACTTTTATTCCTACCCCACTGTTAGATTTTATTTTTATGTGTTCCACTTCATTCCATTAACATGGGGATTTTTCACCACCCCATGCTGGTTAGAGGACTAAAGGCTGGATACTACAAAAGTCAGTACATAACATAACCCATAGAGATTGATCCAAAAGAAAGGGAGGGGGCAGGGGTTGAGTAGTACAAGACATTATTTTGTACTTTGAATCTCTTTTCACAATGTTTCTCCTATTTTCCATGTTATACTCAGTCCAAACTAGACTTAAAATTGTTTTGATTGGGGGGGAGAAGGGGAAGAAACTATTAAAATGATGAAACAAATGTTTCATTGCTGAATAAATATAACCTTCAAATTTTGTGATACAGTATAATGTTAATCTCTTCTTAAAAAGTATACATAATGCAGAATGAAAACTTTTAAATGTCAAAAGAATGCCCCCCCCCCCCCGTAAAAGATCAGTAAATTTACAACCGACTCAAAGTCATCAACACAAATTTATAAGAACTGGGTTAGTCTTTCACGTATCTGAAATTTCCAAATAAACACTGATGTTTTAAAAAATAAATTATATAAGCTATTTCCCAACCTGGGTGGGTGATGGTGGAGAGGGATGGCTATTTCTAAATTGCTAGACAGATATACTCAATTATGCTTAGGTTCATAAATTTAGAGATAGAAAGTGCTTCAAAGATCATCTAATCCAACTGTCTCATTTTATAGTGAAAAAAAAAATAAATGTTAAGAGACTTGCCAAAGGTCAAACAAAAGTCATAAATGGTAAAGTCATATCTTGAACCTCTGTCTGATGACTCTAGCATTTTCACTAGTCCCATTATATTATAATTCCTCCAGCGACACATTTAACAGTCTCTCATCCTCTCACCCTGGACTAGACAGAATATTGTGCTTCAAAGTGGTGTTGGGAATGTACTTGGAACATTATCTGGACAAAGAATAGACCCTCCAGTAGCTCCTCCCTCCAGACAGTAACTACAAAAAAGGACTGAAACTCTTTTCCTCATGAATCTGAGACTGTTCCCACCAAAAAGGACCTCGTGCTAGTCAGGTATAGAAAATCTCCCAGAGAAACCTAGATCAGAGTTCATGCAGAACCTAGATCAGAGAACAGAAGACTGAAAGCAGAGATTGACAAGCTAGCCGACAAGTATATGAGCAGCACTCACAACCTCAATTCAGAGGAAAACCTGGCAAGAAATTTGGGGATGACAAGGTGCAGTTCTCCATGCACACATATGAGATGGTGAATAAGCATATTCAAAAACTGGACCTGGATCTAGCCTGCTTTGAGATTGAAAGAGAAACAAATTGAGTCAAGTGACTATGAAAGCTCTTCCATCAAACAAAAAAAAAAGTCTGAGTTCAGAAGAAAACTGCCTGTGCTCATTCCAAGGGTTAGAACTCAGATGAAGAGGCTCCCAAGGCTTCCCATGAGAAGATGAAATTTGTGTACACAAGGCCTGAGTATGGTGTACCCTCAGTGACTTTTGGGAATGTCCAACCTTCAGGAATCCCAATGAACCTGCCTATGGTCTTTGCCACTACTTTTCCTACAGGGATTTGGTTGGCTGTGATATCTCTGATTGTTTCATTGAGTGGTTCCACTTTGCTCATGTCAAATTAACAACCATGCCTCGAGGTAAAATGGTTCTGCCATAGATCTCCCAGGAACAGAAGAATAAATAAACAACGGCCTTGGATGCATCATCACAGTTTCATCTCTTCTCCTCACCTAGGCTGTGGCATGGGGTGGAGATACCTGTGTTGGGGTGCTGGGACTCACAGAGAAGGGAACTTTACAGAGAAGTCATTCCCTTCTCCCTCCTGCCTTCTCTACACACCTACACACTCTTGGTGCTGAGGCTGCATCTGAACTGCAGTGGGACTAGTGGTATATGCCCTCCTTTAGAATATGTCCTTCTCCTACTTGGAGTTGGTGGAGGAGAGGTCATCCCCACTTCACCTTTGCCTCCGTGGTGAAGTTGATGCTATATCTTGGAGAGATAACTTTCTACTTCTCTCACTGTATACAGGGGATGGGGCAGCAGTACAGGGGTACTTCCCTTCCCTCCCATGGTGGGGGTTACGATATGTTTATCTTCCTTCTCCCCCTGGGCTTCATCTTTTGTTAGGGCTCTTTCTGCTATCCTGTGGCAGTTTGCAAGAAATTTGGGGTTGACAAGCTGCATGGCAGGGAAGTTGTTAGGGCTGTGTATTTTGGAGGAGGTAGAAACCTTCTTGTAAGGGAGGAATGGGTGGGAAAATAAAAGTCATGACATGTGAAAAGAAATCAACTTAACAAACACGAATATGTTGAAATACAGAGAATGGAAGAAAAAAAGGATGGTATATGAACCTGGGTATTCTATATACAACTTTTTTAAAAAAAGTATATATTGAATTAAATAAGAGAGTGCCAACAGTGTCCTACTTGTTTACCCTTTATGAAATTCATCCCACTCCTTTCTGTGAATTTTTAAATATTTTCCTGATGCTTTTTTCTTTGATACCATGAACAGATTGCTGGATTTAGGTTCAGGAAGATCTGTGTTAAAATCCTGCCTCAGACATTTACTAGTGGAGTGACTCCAGGGAAATCTTTCTCATACTCAGTTTCTTACTTGTCTCTAAAATGGAAATAATAAAAGGACCTACTCCATAGGGTTATTGGATCCAAGAAGATATCATATGTAAAGGGCTTTGAAAATGTTTAAGGGCCATATAAATACTAACTATTATCAACTCCATCACTAATTCTCTATTCCACCCTCCAACTGACACCCTCTCTCCCCAAAAAGGCTCTTCTTTATAACAGATGAGTACAGTCAATCAAAACAACTTTATATATTGGCCATGTCTGAAAAAGCATGCTCCGATCTGTATCTCCTCCTCTATATCTGTCACCTCTCTATCAGGAGGGAGAATGAGGAATTGGCATCGCCGGTATTCTAGAACCATGACTGTTTGCACTGATCAGAGTTCTTAAGTCTTTCAAAATTATTTTCCTTTACATTACTGAAGTTATTCTATATGTTTTTACCCTGAGTGTTCTCTCCTTACTTTATATCACTTCATGCAAATCTTTCAAGATTTCCCTATCCATTCCTTTCGTTGTTTCTAATGGTATAATCATATTTTATTACATTCATATATCATATTTTATTCAACTATTTCCCATACTAACTGATGGACACCTACCTTATATAATTCCAATCAATTTTCAAGAATCTTTGGACCAATTCAGTTTTAGCACATTAGCCCAAGGGCCCATAGCCCTTCCAAAAATGTTTTTTTTTTTTAATTTATTAATTAGATGAGTATAAAGTATGAAAATCTGTCTATATACTTTAAACATTTATCAGTTGGAGAATGACGTCTGTCTTTATCTGAATACTTGTATCAACTCGCAGTATATCCTAGATGTCAGCCTTTTCTTCAGATGTATTTTCTGCAAAATTTTTTTCACAGTTATTTGTTTCCCTTCCAATTCAAACAACACTGTTTTAATTTATGAAGAAACATTTCATTTTTATGGCATCAAAATTATTCTTTTTGTCTTTTATCATCATCTCCCCATCCCTCAGAGTAGTTATTTGTTAATGGGTTAATGTCAACATGGAATAATGTCTTCAAGGGAGTGCCCTGGGGATCTGTCCTTGTCATTGTCCTATTCAACATTTTCACCAACATCTTGGTTGAAAGCATAAAAAAGAACCTTGTCAAATGTGCAGATGATATGAAGGTAGGGAATATAGCTAGCACATTGGATGACAGACACAGGAAGCAAGAAAAAATGTCTGACAGGCTGGAATTATTGGCTAAAACAAATGTGACTAAATTTGATAAGAATATAGGTAAAATGTATACCTTTGGGTTTAAAATAATCAGCTTAACAAGTATAGAATAGGAAATGTATGCCAAGAATAATGCATATAGAAAATGACATGAGAGTTTTCATTTTTGAGTGGAAGGGGGGAAATCTGATCTTTGATTTGATGAGAAGCATCTCTGTTGAAGGGAAAGAGCAGCTATTCTGGAAAAAGAAGTTTAAACCCTGCCCATACTAATATAGGCAAGTGACTTAGCCACCCTGGTATTCAGTTCTTTCTCTATAAAATAAGAGAGGAGTTAAATTACCTCTGAGGTCCCTTCCATCTCTAGATGAATGTTCCTATTCTCCTTCAGACCCAAGTTAGGTCCCTCCATGAAGAGAGTTTCCAGTGATGTCCATCTCTCTACTGATGTAAGTTATTTTGTTTGCTGTTCATTCATTCAGTTCAGTCCTGTCCAGCTCTTCATGAACCCATTTGGAGTTTTTTGGCCAAGATACTGGTGTGTTTGTCTTTTATTTCTCCTTTGTGTCCCTGCTTTACAAATGAAGAACAGAGGCTAACAGTATTAAGTGACTTTGTTAGGATCACACAGCTAGTAAGTGTTGGAGGCTGGGTTTATACTCCGGTCTTCCTGACTCCAGGTTCACTCTATCTACAGATCCATCTCGGTGACTGTAGGTTATTTAGTGGATTACAAACTTGACATGGTAGCCAAAAGAGTAAATTTAGTCTAAGATAAAGATTATTCAGGGTTGGCATAGAGAAATCTTCCTAATAACTACAAAAAAAAATAGAATTATTTTGCTCACTGTCACAAGACAGTGAGTTCCTTTTCACTTGACATCTCCAAATGGAAGAACATTTGTTGGGGTTGCTATAAAAAGGATTTTTATTCAGGTACAGGTATAATAAATAGTTACTGAGTTCCTTTTTATTTTTGGATTATTTCACTTTATAAATGAAATTTTTTAAGGTCAGTGTTCACTTATGATGATCACAATCCATAGTGAATCATGTAATATCAGCAGTTTTTCTTATACCAACTCATTTCACTAGGATGATTCTGTATATACTGTATATAATATATTCACTGTATGATCCTAGAAAAGTCACCCAACTTTTCCAAGTCTCAGTCTCCTTATCTGTAAAATGAAGGAGTTGGACTAGATGATATCTAAGGTCCTTTCCAAATCTACATTTATGATCCCATGATCATTATGCTTTTAAATCCTCCTCTTCTGTCACTCTATTTCTTATGTTTCTGTTTCTCTTTTTTGTCTTCCTGTCCCTTGAATTCAGTTCAACACAAACACAGAAACACATTATTGCATAAGGAGACAAAATCATGATTTCTCCCCTTTCATCATTCTACATGTGATTTACCAACAACCAGGATGACTCTGCTATCAATTCCACACTATTAATGACTTCACTATTAATTAAGCTCTGCTTTCTTACAATGTCACACAGTGAATAAATTAATATCATAAGACAAACCATATACTTACATAAATAGATACTATCTGATTTCACTGGGTAATATGCCTGTCCCACATACATAAGAAGAAAATCAGCACAGTCCTTGAATATAGGTTCCAAGAATTTGCAATCAAATAGAGCGATAAGACTTGTACATAGGTAACTATAAAACAAATTAGAATATGATTAAGTCTACCAAGAAGTCAAATAGAAATGGATAAGAAGCTGGGAAGGGAGAAACATTTCTACCAACAGAGTACAAGAGAAGCTTCATGAAAAAAAGAACTATCTGAACTAGGTCATATAGGGGGAGAAAGAAAAGATTTCAACAGGTGGACATTGCTATCACAGAGGACAGCTTAAAAAAAGACATTGAAATCAAGTGTATTAGATTCAGTTAGGCCATCAGGGTTCTACTTCTCCCATTAATCAGCTGTGTGACAAACCAAATCATCCTATACTTTGTTCTCTCTGTCTCTATCTGTCTCTCCCTTTGTCTCTCTCTTTGTCTCTGTCTCTGTCTCTCTCTTTCTCTCTCTCTCCTCCTCATATTTTCCCTCTATTTTCTCTCTCTATTTCTTTTCATTTCCCTATCACTCTTTCCTCACCCCATTACTGTTACTGACCATGCCTTCTGTGGTGCTATCAAGTCACTGATTTTCCCTTTTCTTCCTCTCTTTCTTCTCCCTTTAGGACTTTTTCCATGCCTCTTTTTCACTTCAAAATTTTCTGTCCTTTTTAAAGTTATTTTTAATATGCTGTTGTTCAAATGTGATTTCTCCCTCATAGATTAGTAGTTTTTCCTTGACAGAAAAAAAAATTATCCTGCCTTGTCTTAAGTTGAATAGGAAAAATAATAGGAATATTCAGGATGTGCATTCCCTAGGAAGAATAGAAAATGAATCTTTGACAATTGTTTATTAGCAGTTTTAAAGACATAAACAGTTGTGAGTGACAGACATCTGTCACTAAACTTGTCCCAGTTCATGGCGGAGAGCTGCAAACTCTGACACCTAGTGACAGGTATTATATTCCTATGTAGCCAGTCTCTTGTCTCACTGAATGCTAGTTGAATCCTCTTGGATGTAGGCCCTTTCAGATATAATTTGAAAAGAGCTTCATCTGCAAGGTAGAGTGTTCCTACATGCATGGGGAACCATATTCAGTTCCTTCCCAGTAAGGAAAAGGAAGGCTTTTGTCTGAAGACAGGCAACCATGGTGGCAGGTGGAAGTCACAGCAGCATTTCTCGTCTGGGTCCTGGGACCTGATACCTTTGGATTCTGTGATCTTCTGACTTCTGTGAAACAGCAGAAAGCAATTATGAATGTAAGAGATCACGATTGGCCACGTACACTATACAACCTACTGCCATTAACAGTGGGGATTAGGAGAAGAGTCATCAGAACTGCGATTAATTCACATGTAGTCAAATGAAGGAGAAACAATGATGGCCAACATGTTGGGAATTACCTCTTTGTGCCATTTAATGATATTTTGCCTGCAACCTTTCCTTGTAGATTATACTCACTTTAATAAAATGTGACTTCAACATCTGATTCAGCGTAAATGTCACCCAAATTCACTGCAACAATAAGAAAGCCAAAACCTATTACCTCCTAATATTTTAAATATAAATGTGAAGCTTTCTCAGGAAAGGCCAGGATCCTGGGACATTTGCCACAGACACACAGCCAAACAAAGGAATTCTGAGAAATGGAGCCATTATTTCCACTTAGAGCTGGGCTGTATGTCTGGACAAGTAATTGGATATTTAAATGTCAAATAACATGAAACCAGGTCTGCATGCATGTATTCTCATATGCAAAACTCAAGACCTTTGTGTGACACATCAACGTACACGCTGGAGGCTGGACAGCTAAATTCCACATTTGTGGAAAAAAACGAAACTGCTGGGTTCTTATTTTCCTGAATTCTAG
The DNA here is from genome assembly GCF_028372415.1 of Notamacropus eugenii. Taxonomy (NCBI): domain Eukaryota; kingdom Metazoa; phylum Chordata; class Mammalia; order Diprotodontia; family Macropodidae; genus Notamacropus; species Notamacropus eugenii. The sequence continues at coordinate 198,522,013 of NC_092877.1, read as the reverse complement.
GGAATGTTTCAGTCTCTGCTTTACAGTTTATTAAAACATCCTTGAGTAGAAGAAATGTTTGGATTACAAGCAGCATAGCATTCCCTGTCAATGTCATTTCAGTCCTGTAATGATTTTCCTCATTTTGCATTCTCTCTCAATGAATGACTTATTATGCCTAAAAAGTAAGTCCTGGAAGCCAGGCAAATAGCTCTTAAACCTTCTGAGGTTTTTCTGTCATTAAAAGGAATTTCAGACATGAAGAAATAAGCTAACAAAAAAAAATATCTACATAAGCCCTGTTTTTCAGGCAGCAAGAAGAGCTGCATTCTGTAGCTTATTCTGCTTCTGCTACTTTGAACCCTACCAGGAGCAAAAATTGATCCTTAGCCTATCAGGCGTTTCTTCTCCCATTGACACCATTAGTCAAAGGAGTTCAGCTGGTCTTTCATAGCCAGAGGATTCTCAGCAGACTTTACAAATCATTTCATTCTTCCTCTAGGAAGTACCTGTATACTTTGTTTGGGGCTTTTGCAGTCAGGAAGTGTTTCTTTTCAGAAATGAAATGTGCAAAGTTATTCTCGTCATAATCCCTTCTCCCTCACATTCTTCTCTCTAACTTTCCTTCTCCCTCCCTCTATCTTTTCTCTAATCTGCATTTTTCCTAACACCCTCTCTCCTCTAGCTTGCATTTTCCCTCACTTTCTTTTCCTAATTTGTCCTCTCCTTCTTTCTCTTATATACTCTCCCCTTCTTTCCTCCAGATCTCAGTGTCATATTCTCTGTGTGTTTCTTTTTGTCTCTCATTACTTCTGTTTGTCTCTTTCTGTGTCTGTCTCATTCCTTCTTTATCTTTCTATATCTCATCTATCTCTGTCTTAGTCTCTGTCTCTCTATCGCTCCCTTTCTACATCTCGATCTCTCTCCCTGTCTGTCCTTCTCTGTGTATCTCTATGTCTCTCCTATTCTACATCTGTCTCTATCCCTGTTTCTCTGTCTCTCCTTTTCTCTGTCTCTATCTGTCTCTCTGTCTGTGTCTCCCTCAATCTCTATTTCTCTCTCCTCTCTCACTCTCCCTTCTGCCTCACTCCTCCTCTTTTTACAATGCAGCTCAAGTATCTTTACCTTTCATGATCAGTTCTACACAGCAGGAAAATAAAATAAAGCATTTCTTTTTAAATGCTGTGTATTCCTCTGAATTTTATAGTTAAGATCCATAAAATCAAGGCTCCTCAAGAGACCAAACTCCTTCTCCCTTATTAACATTCTTGCCACAATTATTATTTGAAGCAGCTCCTCTTCCTCACTATTGCCATTCCCAAAAGGATTGACAAAACATTCACTTGTCTGTTAGACTCTCTACAAGGAAATTTAATTGACTCAGTCCCTGACCTGAGCCCAGTTTTAACCCGAGATCTTTCTTAGATCTGCACTTGCATAGAACAGTTGTTTGTCATGGGGTACAACCAGTATGGGATGATAAGTAATTTTTCCCCATAGAGTTCCAAAAGACAACAAAATAGCAACGATGGAAATGCAATTATATACACACAAAGAGTTCTGTGATAACAGTCAAAGCCTCCAAGAATATTCATCTAAATTTTCTTCTGCTCTGAGGGAGTTTCTCAAAAAAAGTTTGATTTCCCCTCCCACCCCATTTTCATAGTTATCTCAAAAGGAAGATACAACTTATTTAATCCAGATACTTATTTAAGTGATTGTGCTATTAATGTATTTTTGTTTAATGGGAAGATCATTCCCATCCACTAATAGGTCCGTATGACCTGCTTGAGTCACATGGGAAGCCTGCATCACATGAGTCTGTGGTGGGAGGAACTTGCCAAATGGGTAGAGCATGAAGGGGTAGAGTAGGAATGGTGAAGCAGAGCTGAGAGGAAGTTGGACACAGCAGTTAGAGCTGAGTGAGAGAGAGAGGAAGCAGGCAGCAAGCTGTGAGTGTTTGTGGGAGGGCTCTAGCAGGGGGAAGGCTTGGATAGTGGTGCCCCAGGCACTGTTATAGTGTATAAATTTCTTTGTTGCTGTGATAGATTTGGATTTCTGTTATTGGGATTTCACTTTCTGGTATTTAGATAAACATTCCAGTTCTGTCTTCGATGTAGAAAATCTGTTATATTTTGAGATTCAGAATTACACTGGCATATGCATAGCCTCTGTAGGTTCTGTGAATATCATGTTGTCACTACAGTTGTTACTCTATTTTCCCTTTGAGATGGGCATTTCTTTTAATATTAGTCATTTTCAATTTTTCTCTAGAACAAGTGTGGAAATCAGACCAATCTTAGATAATATGTTAAAGTGGAAAGGAGTTAAGGCTTCATTGGTAGCATTCTTCTGTCATGGAGGTGATTCTGGGCTCCTTTTATAAAACATGGAAATAAAAGAAAAATGTCTGGCAGGTAGGCCAAGTGGCAAGTGGTTTAAATATAGGCTGAGATAAGACCATTTTATCTATTATCTCAAAATTAGCTTAACTGAGTTTGTGACAGCTCATCAGCAGATTGGCCCTTAAGATGATGAAATTTCTAGCAAATAATTAACAAACCAATTTTTTTAATGTGCCAGGCACTGTGCTAAATGCTGGTGGTACAAAGAGCTTACATTCTAACAGAAGTGAAGATAACATGCACACATGTAGTTATATACAGAATACATACAAAGCAAATGCAAGAGAAGTATAGCAAGCAAGGCACTAGTAACTGCAAAGGGGGCTGGTAGAAATTTTCTGCATGGAGAGCCACTTGAACTGAGTCTTGAGGGAACCTGGGATTCCCAGAGTTAGAAGGATGCTGCTCTAGGCATAGAGAACAGCTAATATAAAGGTGAAGGAGATAAAAATGCAAATAAGTCAGGATGACTAAAGATAAAATTGTTTATAAAGGAATAATGCATAAAACTAGATATAAGTAGCGTTCAGGTGGTCCAAGCCACTAGAATTTGTCAAGGAGCAAAGTGCTATGGTCAGGCTTAAACTTCAGAAAATCAAGTTGGCAATTCGAGGGGGGGAGGGTTTGAATTGGGCAGAGATTTAATGTATGGAGATCAATTAGATGCTGAACCAGAGTAGTGGCTGCATGAATGGAGAGAAGAGTATACACATGAGTGATGTAGAGACAAAAATGAAAAAAAAAATATTTCCACTCAGTATTTATGACAAGTTCCAGCAGAATTCATTTCTTCTCCTACATCCTATATGTAACGACATGCAGAAGCACCAGCAAAACTTGTTGTCCTGCCCTCAGCTTCTGTTCTGTACTTTAGAATTCTTGCATGGTGAGGATCATAGAATCACATATCATGAGCTGGATATAGCCTTAGACATCATTTAGCTCAACTCCTTCTTCTTAAATAGGAGGGAACTGAGATGCAGAGAGATTTAACTCAGTCACTGTAACATTAGCTTCACAATGGAACCAGAAATAGGCTATGGTAAATAGTAACAAAAGGACATAATAGCCTAATGCTTCCATGAAGGATGAGGAGGCCCTCCTACATTGTCTCTAGGATAAAAGTACCATAAACACACATACACACAGACATGCACATGCATGCATGTACACATGCTCATGTGGACCTCGCTAAGGTTGGATATATGAAACATCATTTTTTTCCTTTGTTGATATTTTCAACATATAATCACAGTTTGGGAAAGATAGTGAAATTGTCTAGTCTTACCTTCTGGCTTGGGCAGACTATTTCTCATCTGAAAGATCTTCAGGGATCCAGAATCTAATAGAAACTAATGACAGAAGCATTTTAAAGGGTAGTTGGAATTATCAATGAAACTTGAAATATTATTCTTTATATTGATCATATCAGTGAGGAGACTATCCATCTTATACTGAACTAGTTACTTTAAACATTAAAGTCTCTATTCATAGGATGAGAGAATCTTAAAGAACAAATGGACCCTAAAGGATATGTAATAGAATCCCCCCGTTCATCTATCAACCAAAAATCTTTTGCTGCTACAACTTATCTGAAAAAAAAATCATTTTTTTAAAACACATCCAGGTCAGACTCATTCTTTTACAAAGCAACCATGCCATTACTGAAGTTCTAATTAAGAGATAATTAATGCTTATTGAATTGATTTTCCTTTGTAAATTGTGATTCCTGGAACTGATCATGCTCAGAATAAGGCACAGTGATTTAACACGTTCTTTGATCTAAATACTATATTTCTATTATGTAGCCTAACATCTAATTTATTTCTTTATAGATATATCACATTATTGGATCATTTTGAGTTTGTGGTCAACCATGTTCCTTATAGGGTATTGGATACCTATACCTAGGACAGCTAGGTAGTATAGTGGATGATGTGCCAAGCTTGGAGGCAGGAAGACTCAGGAAAATGAGTTCAAATCTGTCTTCAGACACTTACAAGCTGTGTGACTCTGGGTAAATTGGTTAATCCCACTTGCCTCAGTTTTCTTATCTGTAAAATAAACTGGAGAAGGAAATGGCAGACTCCACTATCTTTGCCAAATGAGGTCATGAAGAGTAAACCACAATTGAAAACAACTGAACAACAACAAATACCCCCTATGTCTTTTTCTATGAACTATCATTTTCTAGTTTACTATCATCTTGTAGATGCACAGAGGAAACTAGTGGCATTGTGGTAGATGGAGTGCAGGACTTTGAGTCAGGAAGACGTTAATTCAAATCTTTCTTCAGACATGCACTAGCTGTGTGATCCTGGACAAGAAAGCCTTCCCAGAGAAGGTAGAATTTTAACTTGGTACTGCAGGAAATCAAGAGAGCATTTCAACCAGGGGGAGGCATCCAATGAAAAATTCTCAGCCAGGCCATGGAGTCATTTAACCATTCTCAATCTCAGTTTCCTTAATGTAAAATGGGAATATTAGTAGCATCTAATTCACAGAGTTCTTGTGAAGATCAAAGGAGATAATATATGTAAAAAACTTAACAAACTTTGAAGTACTATATCTTCATGGGTTACTATAATGACTAAGTAATGGCCAACCTATTGTGAAAAAAGGAGGAGAACCAGACAAACATGTAGAGATGAGATCTTTAGCACTAGTATGTAGAAATGTTAAATGGAATTGAAAACAGTTTCCAGCAATTTGGATGATCCCCTTTGGTGAATTTATTGGATCACATGAACAAGAGTTTCACAAAATGGTGAGCTGACATTACTCTTGTACAAGGAGTGTACACACTTAAAAGATCATAGATGCAGTGTTGCATTAAATCGCATATTTAATTGCTATTTGGCCCCATCATTCCTTCCAGTTGAGATAATTTTATATCTTAGTTCCTTCTTTCATCAGAATAACTGTCACTCCCAGTTTTATGTCATCCACAAAATTGATAAGCATGCCATTTCTCAGTATCCCAGTCACTGAAAGAAATGCTGACTAGGACAGGGATGATGATACAGTACTGTGGCACCATAGAAGACTTCTCACTAGTATGACACTGATCTATTGATCAACAATCTTTGGACATAGTTGTTCAGTCTGCTACAAATTGAACTATATCATCATCTAACTATTATTTCTTTATAGGGTCCATCTGAATATCATAAAACATGATACATCACTTGATGAAATATAGATGCACTTTGTCTATAGCCTTTCCTTTTTCTATTGATCTAGTGTACTTAAGAAATGGGTATAGAGATAGATCTATAGGTGTTGCTGAGCTTCCTGAATCAATTGGTGAGAAAGATGGAAGTTGTATTTGTGTCTCCCATGATGGCTACAAGTCAGAACTCACAAAAAATGACAGAAGGTGAAAGGTGTTGGGGGAAAAGTTTCTTATCCTCACTCCCTTTCCCTTCCCTTGCCTTGCTTTGCCTTCTGTCCTTCCTTCCTCTCTTTCTTCCCTCACTCAGAATATCAGAATTAAGTGACTTGCCCAGGTCCTCTACCTCCATATCCATTGTTCTTTCCTCTGCACTGCACTGAATATCAGATAATGATGTCCATAAGATGGAACTAAGTATTCCAAGCAAGGGTAATCTTAAGCAAAATAATGATATTCTACTATAAATATCGCTCGACCAGGAGTCAAGAAATAGAGTTAAATCGTGACTTGGGAATCTCTTGGTTTTGTGACCATGGGCATGTTATTTCACCTTGTATTCTTTATTATTATTACTGTTACCTCATCTCAAAAATGATGATTTAAATATACCAACTACCTCACAAGGGCTCTGAAAGGAGCTATGTGCTTTAAAAAATGTGAGTAATTATGACCGAGCACAATAGGGACAGAGATATAGGGCAAGAAATTAGAACTTGTTTTAGGAAGATGTGGAAAGCCTAACGAGTCCAGAAAGAGCACTAAGTGGTGAGAATATGATAACATAAATATGGTGGAACTCACACATAGAAAACAATGGGTACCGGTTTAGGGAGGTTTTTTTTTCTTTTTTAATACTTGGATACTTGAATCATCCCTAAGTTTACCAATGGAGGGACTTTCTCCACTAGGGACTATCATAACTGCTTCCATGACATCTTATCCTGCATATTCTTGTCTGTTTTTCTTTAGGTCCTTAATAGGTGTTCTACCCAATGTATTATTCACAGAGGTTGATCTTTTGTTCCTTTAATATTTCATAGGTACCACTTGGACCATCCCTCTGTTATCTCTTATTTTGCCTAAATGACTAATCCATTTCCATTTTTAGTGAAAAACATTCTTGGTGAAACCTTTCATACAACATCTCTCCTGCAAAATATTGCTAGTAATATGATACAATCTACTTACTCCTAACATGGGTCTTCTCATTGCTTTTTGAGTTACCTGCCCCTTTGATGACCATTTTCATGATGTACAACCACATGGTGCTGTTAAATGGATGGATACTCTCTCCACAGAACTTAAAGCTTTCCTGCAAACAGTTTAGGAACTGTGCTGTCAGACTTTATTTAGGCCTGTGGATGACTCTATGGATGACAAATGCACAAGCTCTCACCATCAGGACTGTACTCAGATTTTGCAAGGACCATGGGATCTGATGCTCTGGGATAATCTTAAAAATCTGGAAGAATATTTATGTCAAAAGTTGGGTTTTTGCAGTAGGGGTTAGTGAACACGCTTGTAAGATTACCTAAACACCATTATCTTAATTCAGTTCTAGGTCCAGTTAGTCATCCATCTGCAGCACCTGCTTACATATAAACATATACACAAACACATATATCAATCTGTGCATATGTATGTCTATATGTATATATATGTATACACACACACATATATATATACATAAACACATACCTAGATACCTATCAATATGTATGTACATATGGATATGTACGTGCATGTACATACACACACACACATACATATTGATATTGTTGAATTTAGAGGAGCTTTTGAGATCTGACATCATCAAACAATCCAGAACTCCAAACTAACAAGCCTAAGTCTTAGGTCGCATATTAAAATCAGTTCCATTATGATCATTTTTCAGATAAGCTTGTCTTCTTTTCATATTTTTCCCCCACAGGTTTTGAACTATTATATTGATTATACATACATTTACATTTGCATGTAGCTATGCTTAGCAATTATCAAAAATCCAATTGTCAGATTTATCATTTTTCTTTGAGTTTGCTCTTTGTCAGAGTCTGGGGATTGTATCTCTAATATCTGTCCAAAATTACTGCTTTTAACATGTGCTTCCCTCATACACACCCACTGCCTAACCTCCAAAGAGCCATGCTTTCATTTTTTTTTTTCAAACCTGTCAAAACCATTTCCAAATCTCCCCATTAGACTATCTGACTATGCAAAGGTATCTTTTTGTGCTAGTTCCTCCCAACAGTAGCAAGTCAGGCTGGGTATTTCACCACACAGTTCTAATTATGTGTATTCACCATGGTTTATGAGTACTTTGGGGAATACGTTTACTTATAATATTTCAGGGCTTTAGAAAAGCTTTATTGACCCTGGCTGTTTGTCATTTTTTATAACTGTTTCTCTTCGGAAACACTGTGCGTACCTAATGCTGGTTTGAATTGCTTGCTAAAAATTGTTGTCAAGAAAGAAATGAGTATTCATAATAGATTAAAATTTTATTGCAGAAAACAGCCATATAAAAATTAGGCTTCTGTCTTTTTTACTCTTAAGGGGTTATTAAAGTGAGGCTTCTAGCTATTTAATTTAATTTGTGAAAGCATTGGCCAGACTGGCTCAGAGTCCTTAAGCAGTTATCTAATTCTGGCTTTTTCATAAATGCCTATCTGCTCATACTGACTACAGATAAAACCCTGTTTCAAAGGATATCTGACTGCTTTTTAAGATCTGTTTTTTTTTAATTTCCTTTTTTAAAACAAGTATTTATCCAAATTTTACTTGTGGACATATGGATTTTGATGACATTCTTAAAGAGATAAATTTTCCCAACTCATGGAAGATATTCCAAGAATATCTCTGAGTATCAAAGTTTTATAATTATGTTTACATATGTTAAAATTCATTTTTCCGTATCATACATTTACACCATAAAAAAAAACTGGTATGTTCCATCAATCAACAAGTATGCACCTGCTTATGACCTTCATTTTCTCTTTTTCTCCATCATGTCAGTTTGGGAGTGCTGATTCTGCAAAGGTATGTTATGTTGATCTGTCATTATCCTCCTCTCAATTAGAATAATTTAGAGGAGTCTCCCAAAGCCTCCCCTTTTACAAAGGAGAACATTTACTATAACTTGCCTCTTGCATCAGCTTCTTTTGAACAAAATGCTTTAAATTAACTACAGTCAATATTATAAAATTATCATTTTTAGGAAAAAGTAAATAATATTAGGAATTCCCATTTACATTTCCCTAACACCCTACTAAATATTATTTTTTTCCGAAATCAAGTGAAACAAGTTGAGAAAAATTTCTGAAGAACAGTTTTCAGAGTCACTACTCAGTAGAGAAATTAACTGCCACGTAAAGCTATTCAGACAGAAGTCATAATACTTCAGTGGCTGATTACTATACGGGATGTATTTATATAAGGTAGAAATGAAGCTTGTTAGGGTTTTCTTAAGAACCAAATTATAAGTAAATATTTTTCATAATGAAATTAAGTTTTCTGTTTATAGAGAATATTAACTCTTCCTCCAGTAGAATATAAACTTTGAAGGCAAGGGCTTAACACCTTAGTAGATACATAATAAATAAATGCTCATTGCATTTAATTGAAAGGGGGAAATGAGTTTTTAATATAGCCAAATGAGGTTTTTTCAAATCTTTCCGTATTTTCAATATTTTATACAGGTTTCTTGTCTAGAAACTACTAATCAAAGATGCCATCTTACCTGGAGGATTGATCTTAAGCTTTACTAAACATGAAACATCATGGCTTGTGAATTCATACAGATAATATCACAATGGCTTTCTATGACCATAGTTTTGCAATACTTGGCATGTTGGTAGGTTCTGAAGCAATTTTTCATATTATCTTTGCAATTTTTAATAGTTTTTGTGACATTATAGTAGCCATTATTTAGATTTTTTTTTCCATTTGGAGCAGCAATAATCTAGAGTCCTTAAATATTAAATGTTTGAAACAAGTGTTGAGAGGAAATTGCCATGAAATGGACACACAAATGTACTGTTGGAGAGGCTGAGACTTGGCCCAGTCATTCTGGATATCGATATGGAATTATGCAAGTAAAGATACAAATAACTGTCCCAATCTTTTTGGTTATTGATCTTGTTGGGCATATACCCTAAGGAAGTCAAAGTCAGAAAAGTACGATATGTACTAAATATTCATAATAGTGCATTTTCCGTTAGGGAAAAAAAAAACAACAATGAGGGGGGAATCCTTACTGATGGAAAAACTGCAAAAAAGGCACATGAATATAATGACATGTTATTTAGAATGACAAATATGAAGAAATCTATGGAAATGATAAGCAGTATTAAAATACCAATATACATATGTGTATTCTCACATAAATGAAAAGGTAACTAATAGGAAATTAAACTCCAGGTAATTAAAAACATAGTTGTGATAATTCCAGAAAAAAGATAATGAAATAGATTCCTTTCTTATTGTAGATAGCAGGGAGACAATAAGGGTTTCATGGGTTACTTCCACAATCCACTGCCTCCACTCCTATGTATATGCTGTTGAATAAAGGTCAAGAAAATAATAAATCCATACTCATTTGGTCCACTACAAATTTATACATAACAAAAAATTATAAATATTTATATTTTATATGACTTCAACTGAGCCCTCACTGCTGTAGTACAATACTTTTAAATCTCCCAAATTAATTTATTTTACTTAATCTCAGTGATTCTTCTAAATCTTTTCACTACTCTTCATACCTCTCACAGCTCCTTCTATTTCATGCTATAAATTAAGAATTTTACCTCATTATTTACTTTTAAAATTGAGGCCAATCTCCAAGAATTCCATCTCCTTCCTTTCTGCTCATCTTATATTATCTATGTACCTTCTGCTATTATTTTCACCTTCACCACTATCTCACATGAATAAGTCACTTTTCTTGCTAAGGCCAAACTTACTAAACTCTTGTGCTGCCACTGAGGATCAAACTGAAACTGGCCAGTTGGGCAACATGGCCTCCCTTCCTCCTTTCCTTCCTTCCTTTCTTTCTTTCCCTACTACCTTGAGGTGCTCTGCCCAAAAGGTTGTTGTGTTTGTCCTTTGTTTTTGAAGAGGACCATGACATAAGGGAAGTGATGACATCACTTGCAGCTGACTGATGTGAGTGAGGAAGGACTTTGCAGGGTCACTAGCCTCACTTCCTCCTCCTGAGCCATCTGGTTCCAGTGACCAAATATTTATCAGCGTGACTGGAGATGGTTCCGGATGCAATGGGAGAGAGACCCTTGCCTTTTAGACTAAGGCCTTTTCAGGAACTCACTTAAACTGAGGTAATCCCATTTGGGGAATAGGCCTCACCTCTTTAAGAAATGAGTTAAGGGTTGGCACCTTTAATGAAAAAGAAAACAAAACAAAACAAGTAAATAAAGCTGGGAGGGAAAGACCCTCAGGGTTGCTGTTCCAAAAAGAAACAGTTACACGGACATTCACTCTAAATTCACTCAAAGACAGGAGGCCCAAAAATGAAGTCATTAAGGGCAAATGTATGAACTTCAGAGTGAACTGGAAGGAAGGAAGTAAGGAAGAAAGGAAGGAAGGAAAGAATGAAGGAAGGAAGGAAGGAAGGAAGGAAGGAAGGAAGGAAGGAAGGAAGGAAGGAAGGAAGGAAGGAAGGAAAAGAAGGAATCTAAGCAGTAAACCCCAAGTTAACTGGAAATGTGCCTCCCTTTGGAGAGGAGGAGGAGAGGGAAAGGGAGAGGGAGAACTGAGTTACCCAATTAGCTGGGTCCCCATTCAGACAGCTTAGTCTAGTCACAGATTCTATTTGTCCCTCATATTTTTAATAATCATTTTATTTGTTTACAGTTTTCTACAATCACTTCCATATATCTTAGATTTTTCCTCCTCCCTCCCCTTCATGGCCCCCTCCCTAACCTCTCCCTCCTGGAGATGGCATGCAATCTTATATAGGTTCAAAACATATATTCTTATTAAATACATTTTCACCATAGTCATGTTGCATAGAAGAATTAAAAATGAATGAGAGAAACCATAAAATAAAACAAAACATAACACAAGAGAAAATGGTCTACTTCATTATGTGATTCAATTGCATGGTTCTTTCTCTGGATATGGAAAGAATTTTGCCTCAAGAGTCCATTGGGAATTTTTAGTTCCTTGCATTGCTGGGAAGGAGGAAGTGTACCAGAAGAATTCCTCACCCATTGTGGTTGGTGCTGTGTACAAAGTTCTCCTGGTTCTGCTCCTTTCACTCAGCATCAGTTCATATAAGTACTCCAAGGCATCTCTGAAGTCTTCCTGTTCATCATTTCTTATGACACAATATCCATTACATTCACATACCACAGCTTGTTCAGCCATGTCCCAATTGATGAGTATTCCCTTGATTTCCAATTTTTGGTCACCACAAAGAGTGAGGCTATAAATATTTTTATACATGTGGGATCCTTTCCCATTTCTATGATCTCTTTGGGATAGAGTCCCAGAAGCAGTATTGGTGGGTCAAAGGATATACACATTTTTGTAGCCCTTTGAACATAGTTCCAAATTGCTCTGCATAATGGTTGGATCAGTTTATAGCTCCACCAACAATGAATTAGTGTTCCAACTCTCATCTTATCCAACATTTATCATCTTCTTGTTTCGTCATGTTAGCCAATCTGATAAGTGTGATGTGGTACCTCAGAGTTGTTTTGATTTGCATCTGTCTAATCAATAGTGATTTAGAGCATTTTTGCATATGACTATAGATCCCTTTAATTTGTTCCTCTGAAAACTGCCTGTTTATATCCTTTGTCCATTTATCAATTGGGGAATGACTTGTATTCTTGCACATTTGACTCCATTATCTATATATTTTATAAATGAAGCCTTTATCACAGGCACTAGTTGCAAAAATTCTTTACCAGTTTTCTCCTTTCCTCCTAATATTAATTGCATTGGGTTTGTTTGTTCAAAAACTTTTCAACTTAATATAATCAAAATTTACCATTTTGAACCTCATAATGTTTTCTATCTCTTCCTTGGTCAAAAATTTCTCCATTCTCCATAAATCTGACAAATTAACTATTCCTTGCTCCCCTAATTTTTTTATAGTATCATTCTTTATACTTAGATCATCAATTCATTTGAAATTTATTCTTTTGTGTGGTGTCAGACATTGTCATGCCCAGCTTCTCCCACACTGTTATCAAGTTTTCCTAGCAATTTTTGTCAAACACTGAGTTCTTATTCCAGAAGTTGGGGTCCTTGTGTTTGTTAAACAGTAGATTGCTATATTCATTGACTACTGTTTCTTGAGGACCTAACATATTCCACTGCTCTACCCCTCCTTTTCTTAGCCAGTACCAAGTGGTTTTGATGATTGCTGCTTTATAGTACAATTTGAGATCTGATAGGGCTAGGCTACCTTGCCTCTTTTCATTAGTTTCCTTGATATTCTAGACCTTTTGATCTTCTAGATGAATTTGAATATTATTTTTTCTAGCTCTAGAAAATAATTTTCTGGTAGTTTGATTGGAATGGTACTGAAGAAGTAAACTAATTTAGGTGGAATTTTCATTTTTTTTTTTTAATATTACCTCGGCCTATCCATGAGCAACTGATGTTTTTCCACTTACTTAGATCTGCCTTTATTTGTGCGAAAGGTGTTTTGTAATTGGGATCCTATAGTCCCTGGGTTTGTTTTGACAGGTAGACTCCCAGATATTTTATTGTGTCTACTGTAGTTTTAAATGGGGTTTTTCTTTCTATCTCTTGTTGTTGGGCTTTATTAGTAATATGTAGAAATACAGATGATGTATCTGAGTGTATTTTGTAACCCGCAGCTTTGGAAAGTTGTTTATTATTTCAAATAGTTTGTTACTTGATTCTCTGGGATTCTCTAAGTATATCATGATATCATCTGCAAAGAGTGATAACTTAGTTTCTTCTTTGTCTATTCTAATTCCTTGAGTTTTTTTTTCTTCTCTTATTGCGAAAGCTAACATTCTAGTACCACATTGAATAACAGTGGTGATAATGGACATCCTTGTTTCACCTCTGATCTTATTGGAAATGCATCTAGTTTATCCCCATTGCATATAATGCTTACTGATGGTCCTGTTTATTAGTTTAGGGAAAGTTCCATTTATTCCTATGTCCTCCAGCGTTTTCAATAGGAATGGATGTTGCATTTTGTCAAAAGCTTTGTCTGTATCTATTGAGACAATCCTGAGGTTTGTTGGTTTTATTGTTGATATGATCAATAATGATGGTAGTTTTTCTAATATTGAACCACCTCTGATTCCTGGTATAAATCCTACCTGTACATAATGTATTATTCTCATGATAAGTTGCCGTATTTTTTTTTTTTACTAATGTCTTATTTAAAATTTTTGCATCTATATTCATTAGAGAAATTGATTTATAATTTTCCTTCTCTGTTTTGACTCTTCCTGGTTTAGGTATCAGAACCATATTTTGTATCATAAAAAGAATTTTGGAGGACTCTTTCTTCACCAATTTTCCCAAATAGTCTATATAGTGTTGGAATTAATTGTTCTTTAAACGTTTGATAGAATTCACTTTTAACTCCATCTGGCCCTGGAGACTTTTTCCTAGGGAGTTAATTATTGTTTTTTTCAATTTCTTTTTCTGTATTATTTAAGTATTTAAGTTCCTCTTCTGTTAATCTGGGTAATTTATAATTTTTTTACATATTCATCCATCTCATTTAGATTGTCAAATTTATGACCATACATTTGGATAAAGTAATTTCTAACTATTTTTTAATTTCCTCTTCATTGGAGGTGAGTTCACCTTTTCATTTTTGATATTGGTAATTTGGTTTTCTTCTTTCTTTTTTATAAGCAAATTGAGCAAAGGTTTATCAATTTTACTGTTTTTGTCGTAAAACCAATTCTTAGTTTTATTTTTAGTTCAATAGCTTTCTTAATTTAAATTTTATTAATCTCTTCTTTGGTTTTTAGTATTGCTCTTCTGGTATTTACTTAGGGATTTTCAATTTGATCTTTTTCTAGCTTTTTCAGCTGCAGACCCAATTCACTGAACTTCTCTTTCTCTATTTTATTCAGGTAGGTTTTCAGTAATATAAAATTTCCCCAAGAACTTCTTTTGCAGTATCCCATAAGTTTTGGTAGGTTGTCTCATTATTGTCCTTCTGTTGAATGCAGTTGTTGATAGTTTCTATGATTTGTTGTTTAACCCACTCATTCTTTAGAATTAGATTATTTAGTTTCCAATTAATTTTTGCTTTATCTTTCCACGACCTTTTATTACATATAATTTTTATTGCATTATAACCTGAGAAGGATGCATTGACTATCTCTGTCTTTCTGCACTGAATTGTGAAGTTTTTATGCCCTAGTACATGGTCAGTTTTTGTATATGTGCCACACACTGCTGAGAAGAAGGTATATTCCTTTCTATCCCCATTCAGTTTTCTCCAGAGTTCTGTCATATCTACCTTATGCAGAGTTTTATTCAACTTCCTTAACTTCTTTCTTGTTTATTTTGAGGTGAGATTTATCAAGTTCAGAGAGGGGGAGGTTGAGGTCCTCCACTAGTATAATTTTGCTATTTATTTCTTTCTGTAATTCCCTTAACTTCTCCTCTAAGAATTTGGATGCTATGCCTGCTAACTACGGGTGCCTCAATAGGCTCTGTACTGCATTCTCCTCTTTCCCCCCTCTATATTGTTTCAATTGGTGATTTTATCAGCTTCCATGGGTTCAATTACCATATTTGTCAGATTCTAAAATCTACTTATTTAGCCCTAAACCCTCTGCTGACTTCTTGTTTGAATCTCAATCTACTTATCCTATAGGCGTCCTCAACCTAAGATATCACAAACTCCCCCCCCCAAAAAAAAAATCTCTGCTTTTCTATCTTCTTTATTACTATTGAAGTATCTACTATCCTTCCATTCACCCAAGCTCAAAATCTAGGTGTTATTTTTAACTTTTTACTTTCTTTCTCCTTGCATATCTAATCTGTTGTCAAGGCCTGTTGATTTTATCTTCATAATCTCTCTCTACATGTCCACTAAAGTCCTTTGATACTTTCACTACTCTGGTGCAGAACCTCATCATCTAAGTTCTGGATTATTATTATTGTTGGTTGCATTGTCCGCCGCAAATCCCTCTCCATTAGTGTCCATATTCTAGTCTACTGTCAAAATGATCTTTCAGAAGTACAACTCTAATCACGTCTCTCTCTCTCTTTCACATACACACACACACACACACACACACACACAGCACAAACATACACATAGCTCTGAGGTCTTTGAGATCAGAGATTATTTTCTGTCTTTCTTTTTATCCCTAGTGCTTAGCACAGTACCTGGCACAGAGTAGATATTTAATAAATGTTTCCTGACTTATTGACTACAATGATGGCTATATTATCATTATATTTAGTGTTTTTGCTTTTTTCTATTGCAAATAAGGATTCAGTGGGGAAGGGCAGGGAAAAGATACCTTCTCTCTTTCCTCTCTCAAATAATTGATATAAAGACAAAATTCCTAATTAGATTACATGAAATAAAATTAATTTTAAAACAATAGACAGGCACTCTCTACACAATGAGGTAAATAAGTCTTCCCTAAAATTAGCAATTAAGATGTTATTCAAGTTATGAAACTGTCCCCCTAATGATGGGAGAAATGAACTATTCAGTAATAGAGTGAGTCCAGAACACATGTAAGGCTGAGGTTGATTACCTCAAATCATGCCTCGAAATTCTGTATCTAGTTTGCTTCTAGGATTCCACCAATATTTGATGGTAAAGTCCCAAGATAGGGCCAGGTACTGGATATCTGTTTTGTCACTGAAGACCTACCACCTTTCCACGTCTTCTTCAGGGATTTACAATTAAATCAACATTATTTTTGCTAGTATGAAGGGAGTGATGATCTAATAACCACTCTATAGATTTATTCCCCTCCACCTAGTGATTCAGTTGTAGGCTGCCTAGACAGAAGCTCCTTTCCTTGATCATCAGTCTCCTTCATATTCATCTATTCATTCATTTTAGTTCTATCTCTCTCCCATTCCTATCACACTCTTTCTTACTCTCAAAATAAAACTTCTGTAACCCATGTATTATTGTTAACAAACTTTCCTTCTTATTATATCTGTGCTCATACCCTGAAATTATTTTGTACGTAGCACATAATTAATTATATTAAACCAGAGGTTTTGATATAAAAAAGGGGTTTCTTTACTGACTAACCACTCCTTCAAAAAGAAAAAAAATAAGCTTCTTGAGGGCAGGGACTATTCTAATTTTTATCTTCGTATCTCCAGAATCTTGTACATAATATGGAACATAATAAGTACTTAATAAATTATTACTGAATTGAACTAAATTGAGTTGATCATAAAAACTCAATCTTTATGGAACTGCAACTTATATAAAACTGGTGGTGTAACTTATCGAATCAAAGTTTCCCATTTGATTCTAAACATGAATATTTCTCTATAATCTCCCACAGTCAAGAGATTCTACATATAGACATTTGGTGAAAATCTAATTCCCTATCCTTTCCTGCAATGCCATTGTGCTCTTATAGTAATTATTAAACCAGGCACAAAATGTTTTGTGTTTATGAAAGAGAAATGATATTGTTGTTTTAAAAATATTTAAGGTATTTTCTACTTTGCCTAATAATCTTAGAAATCTGCATTATAGTAAGTCTAGTAAATGCACACTTATGGCAGATGAAGTAGAAGAAATGTATATTTAAATATAATTCAGATACCTTTGACAGATGTTGTGGGGAAACAAATATACAAAAAATAAGATGGAAATAATTAATCACTGAAAATGGAAATGATACCTAAAGATGGTTATGTTGAGTATATTAATCAAATAACATTTTAAATATTTAAAAAATAGAAATAGGATGCTACATATAAATTTAATAAAGAGCATTGAGAAAAGTTGTTTTTATAAAGTTTTATTTTATTCCTCCTCCTTCCCACTTCATCCAAGAAGCCACAAGGAAATTATATTTGGAATAATTATCTTTTCATCCCTTTTGGTTTTAATTCTTTGTTTTTTCTATTATTTCTCTTCTTGATAAGGATTTATGTTTTCTAAAACTATCTACATATTTCTTTCAATGAATCATAAATCCCATACTTTAGGAGTATGATACTCAGTATTGACTCTCATCTCTTTTCTCTCTATACTATTTCACTTAATCATCTTATTAGCTCCCATGAATTCAGTTTTCATTTCTATGCTGATGATTCTCAAATGTACTTTGGAAGTCCTAACTTCTCTGCTGACCTCCAATCTTGTATCTCCAATGGCCTTCTAGACATCTCGAACTAGATGTCCTACAGACATCATAAACTCAGCACATCCAAAACTGAACTCGTTATTTTGCCCCCAAACCCTCCTTTCCTCCTCACTTACCCATTGCTGTGGAGGGCACCATAATCCTCAGGCTCATAAACTAGGTGTCATCTTCCACTCCTTACTTGCACCCTCCATATACAGTCTCTTGTTAAGATCTATCAATTTCACCTTCCTATTCCTCACAATGTTCCCTTGTCTCCTCTGACACTATCACCCTGGTACAGTCCCTGATCACTTCATACTTGTACTATTTAAATTGCCTCCTATTTGGTTCCCCCCTGCAATTTTCTCCCCAAACTAGTTCAACCTCCACTCAGCAGTCAAAGTGATGTTCCTAAGGTGATCCTCCTAGAGCACAGGGCTGACCATATTACTCAATTATGTAATAAATCTCAGGTGTTTCTTATCACCTCTAAGATCAAATCTAAAATTCTCTGTTTGGCATTCAAAATCCTTCACAAACCTACATCCCCCTCCTTTCTAATCTTCTTCCACTTTATGCACTTCCACCCACACCATGTGCTCTGAAACACAGAAGTATTGGTCCTCTAGTTATTCCCTGCACAAGACACTTTGTCTTCCAAAACAGGAAACTTTCACTGACTCTCACCAACACCTGAAACATTTTCCCTTTTCATCTTTGCCTCCTAACTTCATAACTTCCTTCAAGGTCCAGTTAAAATCCCACATTCTATAGGAAGCTTTTCTCAGTCATCCCTTAATGCTATTGACATCCTTTTTGTTGATTATTTCCAATTGATCCTGCATATGACTTGGTTGGACATAATTATTTATATGGTGTTTCCCTCATTACACTGGGAGTTCCTTGATGACAGTAGCCACTTAATACATGTTTATTGATTCATTGACTGTTTTTATGAATAAAATCAAGATTTCATTGTAGACCATCTATAAAAATAAAGCTCACTAAGTAGCCTGCCCAATTATGCCCTTAGCAAAGGCACAATTTAAACTCAGGTCTTTCTGTCTTTGGGTCTAGCACTCTATTCACTATTCGACAATACCTCTCATGATATACTACACAATCCGGTAATAATGCAGGAAACATTCACAGGTAAACTAAGCTAAATGAGGACAACTTGGAACAATAGGAAAAGAGACAACATGAATGTGACTTATCATCCTAGGATGAAAAGCTTTGGCCACTAATCATTGTCCAGTTAGTTTATACATGTTTCTTGCTATGTTGTTATTACTTCTGTCCTTTTTGTAATGAAGCAGACATTAAAGTATTATTATTTCAGTGGAGGGTTGGTATCTATAGCTTTTACCTTGTGATGTTAATTAAAAACATAATTTTTATGTACTTATCACAAAGGAAATATCATTTCATTAAAATCCAATTAGATTCAGACAATATCTGTAAAGACTACTGAATAACTGCTGTTTGAACACAGACTGCTTTGTTCTATTTTCATCACTTGAATGAAAGCAACCACAACAAACAATCAAAGAAAAGACTTTTTTTCATCAATCTCTAAGGTTACAGACACACTTGCATTTTGAGTAGTGTTTTACAGGGGAAAAAACATACAGAAGATTTAATGTTTCACAGACCAAAACTAGCTTGACCTTATTCCCAAATGTTCTTATTTTGTTTTCTTCCATTCTGAGAACATAAATCACATTCATGTCTTCAAAAAGGGTATTTTGCCTAACCTCATTCAATATTCCTAGTAGTAACATTTTATGATGAACATTAAATTATATTGATGAGTGGTTTTTTTTTTAATCCTGATAAGGACTTTATCTTTTTACTTCACTATTGATAATGAAAGAGATCATAAGTGACATTTTTGGTGTTTCAAAAGTACTAGATTTGTGCCTCCTTCTAAACTGTGAGTTCTTCCAGGTCAGGAGAGACAAATAACTTAAATTTGACTTGAAAGTGATGTTTTCTCTTCATTTACTAGAGCTTAGCACAGTGTTAGGAAGGGAGGAATGAGGAAAGGAAGAAAGGAAGGAAGGAAGGAAGGAAAGGAGGAAGGAAGAAAGGAGTGGCATTGCCCAACTGAAAAACCACTATTTGGATCCCATGTGGGGCAGGCAGCTCCTACTACTCACTTGTTGCTGTTTGTGTTTTTTTCTCTGAAAGGACCATGACATCAGGAAAGGGCTGAATTTCTTTCTTAAGGATAATGCATTAAACCCAAATCACTTTGGGTCTCATTGATCAACAATAACTCCAAGTCCAAGTTTCACTTGATCATTGTTGGGGCCCTGATGGCTCAGACTGACTGTAAATAGAAATCGCTTCAGTTTTGGCTAGAAACCATGAGGGTCTTCTCTTTCTAGAATGATTTTTTTTTAACTAGGTAAAAGAGAGCATTCTTTGTCTCATTTCCTACCTAGCCTTAATCACTGAATGTATTACCTGAATCAATCTGAGCCCTAAGAAAGACTTTAACTTAAAAAAGCCAAAGTCTCCCACTGCATCTGTGGCCATTTCTAGTTGTCCTGTTCTGTATCTTGCAACAGAATCCAGATGGCTCTAGAGGAGACAGTGAGGCTGATGGCTTTGGATACCCATCCCTCATTTAAATACACTTCACTTGCAAGTTATGGCATCACCTTCTTGATGTCATGATCCTCTTTGAGAGTGAAGGATAAATAAGCAATAACAACAACACAGTGTTAGGTGGTAGCAAGTACTTCACTCAGTTACTAATTGATTGATATACAGGAAATTTTGAGTGCCCAGCTATAGATTGAATTTACACTATTGTAAAGAGTAATCAGTGCAGAGTGACAGTACATGTAGGCTGTCTAAACATGCAAAGAGAGCTGAAAGATGAAAGTCATTATTTCAACCTCAGTCCAAAACAACTCTATCCAGAAAAACACTGATAATTGAGACAGAAGTGTTCAGATTTTTATGCTTGAATTTACCAAATAATTGCATCAATTTATCAAATCTCTACTTCAGTTTACATGGGTAGATGCATCTATAAACTTCTATCTCCCTCTGTATACCTCAGGTAATACTGAGGTAGAGGAACAGAGGTTATGGGGACCATTTTTCAATATTCCTTCATTTCATGAGTTAATAGTCCATAGCTAGGTCTTTCCATACCTCCTCTTAGTGAAATGTGATGTATAAGCAATCACTAAGGGAATGAAAAGTTGCTGCTTCAAAGATAAGGGGAGTCACACAGATGACCACATGTAAGGAAAATTCACTTCCTGAGGTCCTTGGTGCCAACCTGCTGAGACTTAATTTTATTTAGACCAACCTTTCATATAGAAGTAGTAACACTTCTTCCTTTGCGATTAATAAAGTAGCCTTAAGGGAGGGGAAAAATTGGGATGAAATTTGAACTGTCTGCGTCAGGGCAGCTATTTCCTCTGATTCAGCACTTAAAAGTGAGTGGCACAGAAAATCAGATGCCCACACAGGAATAGCAGTCACAGCATTTCCTATCGGGGGGAATCTGTAATCATTGAGGCAGGAATGCTGATTTCAGGGGTTTGAAAAGAAAGGTACTGACTGATAGGTTTGTTTGTGCTAAAATTACTGAAATTACATCCAAATAAAAGTGAGAAAATCAACAAAGATCAAAAGATGTCTCAGGATTTGCACGCAGCTAATAAAATGTTTGTTTTGAGACTTTCTTTATCTATAATTTTAGGAAAAATACAGTAATTTGTATGGAAAACAAATTGTGTTTCTATGAATCAAATCATCAGGGAAAGGAGAAAAAAAAATTGCTGCTTACCTTCTGGTGGTTATGCAAAGAAGAGCCGAGTTTTAGTAATGTAAATGTTGAAGTTGGAAAAACCCACTTACTGAGTGGTATAAACCTTAAGGCTTTTCAACAGTCTCAGGCTTTGGGCCTATAGGATAAGCAACAGTCACCTCTCCTTGTTCAGGAACTCTCTATAGCAATACTATAATAAGACAGAGAAACTGAACAACCTAGATTACTAGAGGTTACATTAGGTCAAACATGAAAGATGCCAAGATCATCCACTTGCATCTTGAGTTATCACTACTCATCTTGACTTTAATGACTGTGGAAAAGAGGTTGAGGCTAACTACTTTGTGCAACATTGCTTCATTCAAAATAAATTCACCTGCAAGTTAAGGCACCATCCTTTATGTAATTGGTCTTCCAAAATCATAGGAAAAACAGCAATATATAATAGGTTAAATGCCCTTAGACATTTATACAAGTGATTTTGAACTGCAAATATTTCTTGGTGGGATAATTTGGTGACGAGAGACTAAGGTCTAGAGCATCATACTTAAGATAGTATAAAGTCGGACTGTACTATCCTAGCTTCAATGAAATTGGTTTGACCAAAAAGAAAAAATCAGGATTTTCAAGAATTCATGGCCTCTCAAAATCAACACTTTGTTCTGTGGTCCAAGGACAAGTATGTCATGAAATGCAAAGAAAAGAGCATGGTTGCATAAAGACATTATATAACTGAAGTCATAGGGCATTAAACCAAACATTAAACCTCTTTCCTCTCTATTTTCCCCTTAAGAGAAAGTCCAAGATCCATTAGTTTCAGTTGTAAAATCCACATGACTCAGTTTAATTTGGCCTTTTTATTATTAGACTGTTATATGGTACTGCATATTTTATAATTATTTTAATTGATTACAAATTCTGCCAGGTAAGTTGATATTAAATGCAAATTTCTTAAAAAGTAGAAAACAGGCCTAGAAAATTTGTGACTTTATAAATCAGGAACTGTTAATGGGATTTAGCACATATTTCATAATTTTTAAGTCTCTGATCATAATCTAGCTCTTAAAATGACAAAAGTATTACAAACATAGCATTTTTAAACCACATTACAGTTCCTCATACACAATAATTCTGTAGTAAATGTCTAGTTTTTGCATGAATAAATCAATTAACCAGCATTTATTAAGCAACTACTAGGTGCCAGTAATTGTACTAGATACTGGTTTTACAAAGATAAGTAAGCTTACATTTAATCAGTGAAGACAGTTGTGTATGCATATACATATATGTAAATACACACATGTGATACGTATACAAACTCATGCATATTATACATGTATGTAAAATTTGAAAAGATCAGACATAAGGTCACCTGGCAAAGGAAGGCACCAATAACTGAGCAGACCAGGAAAGTTCTACTGCAAAAGTTGGTACTTTGAGATAGTATGGGAATAAAATACAAGTCAAAGAAAATTCATCCAATTTAATACTAATGATCACTCCCTAATTTAGCTACCATCTCCTTGGGTGTACTAACTACTCAGCTTCATAAAGAAATACATAACACTCTTTCAAGTCACATAGCCGAAGGCCACAATAGGGATACTCAGCTAGAGAAGAAACACAACCTTGAATTGACCTCAGATTAATTCTAACCTGTTGACCAATTCTGTATTATCACTTAAAACTCCTGGCCTTATCCAGCTATCTGACTTAAGGGTTGGAAAATTCCTTTTCATTCACTCTGGTCAAACTGCTGACTGATGGTTTCCATCCCCTTTATTTATTTAAATAAATAGCTAACATTTATATATAGCTTGCTAAGTTCCAGGCACTGTGCTAAGTGCTCTGCAATTATCATTTCATTTGATGCTCACAACAACCCTGGGAGATAGGTGTCATGATTATCTTCATTTTCCAAATGAGGAAACTGAGGCAAACAGAATTAAGTGACTTCTCAGGGTCATATAGCTAGTAAGTGTCTGAGTTTGGATTTGAACTCAGCTCTTCTCGACTCCAGGCCCAGTGCTCTATCTACTGTGCCACCTAGAAGCCTCATTAAGGGAGAATCTATTAAAAAGAAAACATAAATTCGTGTGTGACTGATGTGGTAAGGATCTTCTCACTCACTCTAATGTTTCTGTTGGCTTACAGATGAAACTTCAGACAACGAAAGAACAAAAAAGCTAGGGTTGACTTCTATGTTTCTCTTCATGATTCCCATTATCTTTCCCATTATGATTCAACAGAAGTTTTTATGTACTTTGTATCTTTGGAATTAAAAGATTATTGCTTTAGAGCTGGAATATCAGAAGTTATATAGTCTCATCTTACACATAAAGATACAAAGGACCTGAATTCAAATTCTGTTTCTGACATCTGCCACCTTGAACAAGTTTCATTGTGTATAAGTGGGGAGAGGACTAGATGGCTTCTAAATCCCTTCCAATGCTAGATCTCTGATCCCATCTGCTGAGGAAGAAGACTCATTGCATCTTCTGCCTTTTACCACCCTGAGCACAGTATCTTGGAGAAGGTCACAGAGTAAGCAACTAGAACGACCTTAAACACGTCCTCTCACACCCAAATGCTATCCTTTCCACTGCATCACACATAATTATATTTTCAATTCATAGATTTTATGGAGATCTACAGAGGCCTACTATGTGATAGCATAGTGAGTAGAATTCTGGGCTTGGAGTTAGGAAGACTCATCTACCTCAGTTCAAATCTACCTTCTTACAGCTTACTAGCTATGTGACCCCTTGGCAAGTCACTTAACTCTGTTTGCCTCAGTTTCCTCATTTGAAAAATGACCTTTAGAAGGAAATAGCAAACCATTCACAAACCTTAGTGAATCCTAGGGTTCAATAAGAGTAGGAAATCATTGAAAAATGATTGAACAACATATTTATAATGAGTTAGGAATTTCCCAACAAAGACCTTGTGTTTCCTAAAATCTCGCTTACCTTTCTTTGCAGATATAAACACTTATTTTATGCACTTAAAATCATTATGAAAAGGGAGATATAGGTTTCACTAGAAAAACCAAAGGAGATCTATGGCACCAAAGAAGAAAAAAAGGAAGAAAAAAGACAAATAAAAGGTTAAGAGTCCGCATTAAAAATAATTGGAGCAGATGGTATTGGAAAAACACAGAAGGAATTTGATAGTTTGAGACTGGAATTCATGAGATAGTTTGGGATTGTAGTCATTAAGTTATAGTATCATTGATGTGGAACTGGGAAAGACTAACTCTAACCCATAGGGTCAATCTAAACATATTTTTCATTATTAAAAGGAAATTTAATCAGAGAGAACACAATCTTTAAAAGATCTGATAGGTAAGCTGTGGCCAGTGACATTAAGGTGGGGGAAAAGAAAGGGTATAGGGGTTTAATGAAATTAATCAATCAATAAGCATGTATTAGCACTTATTCTACAGTAAAAGTCAGGAACTAGGAAAAAAAAGAACAGAATATTCCCTGCCCAAAAGGAGCTTATATTCTACAGTAAATGTAAAATGTATGAAATGTAAATGCAAAACAGTTTACCAGGTGAAAGGAAAGTTTCAGCATATAGAGAGTTCCAGTAAATGAAAATAACTCATGTAGGAAGAGCTGTATGAGCTGAGCTTTGAAGGAAGATAATGACTCCAGGAGGCAGAAATGAAGGAGAGAGGAAGACAATGAACACGTGCTAGGTGCTGTCCTGAATGCTTTTCAAATAATATCTCATTTTAACCTCATAACAACCCTGGGAGGTAAGTGATATTATAATAGATTATATTATATTTATCATATCATATCGTATGGTAGGTGATATATTATAACATGTTATGTTATATTTATTGTATCATGTCATATATCATATAGGTAACTGAGACAGAGGGTAAGTGCTTTGCCCTGAATCTCACAGCTAGTAGTGTATGAGGCCAGATTTAAATTCAGGTCTTCCTGACAAAGGCATAGCAGTGAGAGGTGCAATGTCAAATGGAAAAAGAAATAAAATCCTAGAAAGCATATTGAGGAGTCCTGTGTAGCAAATTTTGAAAGGTAGGTTGAAGCCATATTATTAAGGACTTTAGATAACAAATAAGATATGTTGCCTTAGAGTCAGTTCATATACTGGTACTTAAGAGTGGATTGTTAAATTTTCAGTCTAAGCATTTATGCTTCAGAAAAAAATATTACAAATCAGAGCCCAATTTATTTTCTTACTTGTCTAGCTGTAAGAAAGTGACAGATAAAATGTTGGTAATGAAGATTACACTTAAAAGCATATCATACATACTTTCCCCCCCAGAGAGTCACTTGTTAAACATTTACCAGCACTCTCTTACAAATAGCTCACTTTTTTTCCCTAGAGGAAGGAGAAGGTTACTTATTGAGCAAGTAAGTATTATGGTTATACCCATGCTTTACGAATGCCATTTGGGTATCTGTGTAGAAAAAAAATCGAGAGAAGGATAAGACTTTAGGTAGGGAGATCATTTGGGAAGTGATTGCAATAGTTTACAGAAAAGGTAATCATTGCCTGAAATAAGGTACATGATTAGGAAGGGCTGAGTAGAAGAGATGTTGTTAGAGTTAGCATCAACAAGACTTGGCAAATGATTAGAAATAAGAGATGAGAGAATAAGGAGCTCTTAATAAATGGTGGGGAAAAGAAAGAAGAAAATGAGGTGAATGGTTCAAGTAAAATGGTTTATGGAAATGGTAGGGATATATTTTCTTATGTAACTAGAACAGGATTTTTAACCATATTCCATATTTCTTTTACAAATAAAAACCATGATAATTGTATTTCAATATAATAAGATTCCTTCACATATTTTTTCTCTTTTCTTGCTGTATTTTACCTTATTCATTTAAAATCATTATTTTGAGAGGGGATATAGGATTGTTATCATACTGCTAATGGGGTCCATATACAGAAAAAGGTTTCTATGAACCCTGTGGACTACGAAGAGAAGACAGAGAAGATGGTGATAGAATGGGCACTCTTACCCAATGGCTTCCATCTTCTCAATAAAATAAGAAGGTTGGTTAATGAAAGGAAGAAATAATTTCAACAATCCTTGTGGCTAAAGAGATAGGAGAAAGATAAGGAATGAAAAAGTGTAGAACTCAAGGTTTTCCTACAAAATGAGATCATGTACTATGAATTTGTAGGTATATGTGACTTTTATCTATTTCTATAGTTTTTTTTTTTTTTCTAGTCCAGAGGCCCTGGAGTAGGAATGGATAAATCAGTGCAAGCTTTCTAGGAATGAGAACTTGTAGATCAGAGAAAGAGGGAGATCACTGCATTCAATATACCCATATGTGTTAGGGTTGGTACTTTCTAGCTCTTTATCAGTGATACTCTAATTCAATGACTACAATCTCAAAATGTCGCATTAAGACCTGTCTCATATTTTCCAATTCCTTATGTGCTTTTCCAGCAGAATCTACTAAAATTATATTTAACTAAGATATTAAGTTTTTTGTTTCCTTTTCTTTCTTTTTTGTGTCATAGATCCTTTTGGTTTTCTAGTGAAGCCTATGGTTCCATTTTCATAATGTCCTTAAATGCATAAAATAAAACACACAGGATTTTGTAATTTATAATTTGTAAAGGAAGCCAATTGTATTGAAATACAGTTATCGGAGCCTCCAAAAAAGGGAGATGACAGAGCAGATCTAGGCAAAAAAAAAGTATGTCATCTTGAGCATACCCAAAATCACTTTGGGACAAACTTATCACCTTATCCTATCTCAAACCCCCAAAAAGCTCTTCCTGATCATTTCCCTATTTCCCTTAATGGCACCATCATTTGCTTGGTCACTCAGGCTAAAAATTGCAGTCATTTTTTACTCCTCCTTCCTCACTTCATACATCAAATGAATTACTAAAATTCTGCTGATTCTAGCAGCACAGCATCTCTTATGTCTGTCCCTTTCTTTCTATTCCCAATTACAATACCATAGTTTAAGCTCTCTTTACCTCTTTCCTGACCTATCTGCAATTGCTTCTTATCTGATCTCTTTGCCTCCAGCTTTCCTCATACCCCATCTAATCCAGCATATATACTGCCTTAATATTAATCATCTTAAAAATAACTCTGATGTCATTTCTGTTTTTTTAATCTTCATTAAACTTGTATTGCCTGATGAAAAATGTTCAGACTCTTTAGCTAAGCATTCAGAACCTTCCACAATATGGTCTCAATCTATCATTCCAGCTTTTCTATCACTACTCCTCTACATACACCCTTAACTACAGCCAAACTGGCCTACTCCCATTCTTTATACATGCCCTGCAGTACTTGCCCACCCCTTATGCTTTTGCTCATAAAATTTTCAGCCTGGAAGTCTCTTTCGACTATGATGAATCTAAACTTCCTTGAAAGCAAGCTCAAATGTTACTTCCTTCATGAAGATTTTCCAACTGTTTCCTAGTCTATATTTCTTCAGTGATATTTTCCTCCACAATCAATAAATCAACAAATTCCATACTCTTCCTATTATCATACCTATTTATTTATATCTTATCCTACTATCTTAATGGTCTTTTTCACTTCTTCTTTGTGTTTCTCATTGGACCTAATAATATTCTTCTCAGGCATTCCATAAATATTTGCTGAATAAATGAAGAAACAGATGACAACAAAATAAGTACTCACTGGACAACATGATACAATGATATATAAGGAAAATAAACTTTTGAAGCTTTTACATTTCTTAAAGTATACTCAGAATTAGAAAGTTAATGTGTAAATGTGCTATGGGACTCCATTCTACTTCCTACTCCCTCCAACAAATAATAGTTCCAGAAGAAGACTGGAACTGACCTGGGTACATTTTCCTGATCAGACACTCAGAGCACTGTATTGCATTCTGAGCAATACATATTTGGAAGGGCAGTGATAAACTGGAGAAAATCCAAGGAAAGGCAAACGGGATGGTGAAAGGCTACAGATCATGATAC
Source organism: Notamacropus eugenii (assembly GCF_028372415.1). Taxonomy (NCBI): domain Eukaryota; kingdom Metazoa; phylum Chordata; class Mammalia; order Diprotodontia; family Macropodidae; genus Notamacropus; species Notamacropus eugenii. The sequence continues at coordinate 198,493,369 of NC_092877.1, read as the reverse complement.
ATGACAATTAGTTGAAGGAACTGGAAATGTTTAGTATTGAGAAAATTTAGGGAGAACATTATAGTATTCTTTAAATATTTGATTAGCTGCCCTTGAAAGAAAGATTCACTTGTTTTGCTTAGCTGCAGAAATCAGAAAAACAAAAATATAGAATTGCAGATCCAGATATAGCCCTGATATAAAGGAAAAACCCTACCAACTAGAATTGTCCATGAATACCTCACAAAAGTCAAACAAAGACCGTGTGACCACTTCTAAAATAGGTTTGAGTATGTTTAAAATATGTCTGAGTAACTCCTTTGAGGTAAGGCTAGAGGACTTCTGAGGAGGTCCTTTCCAAGTGTGAAATCCTAAAATTCCGTGATTATTTCCTGCTCATGTTGTCTTTATTCTCTAAAGCAGATTACTATAAGATTATAGCATTTGGAGTTAGAAGAGAGCCTTGTTGATAATTTAGTCCAATGTCTGCATTTTTCAGGAGAACTGAACTTGGAGAGGTAAAGGAATTTCTTTGAAGTCACAGAGTTAGTAGTCATCAGTTATGGGATTTGTATTTATGTCCTCTGATATCAAACATTCTTTCCATTGTGGAGAAATTTGTAGTGGTGTGGCTCCAATGCAATATTCACAGCCCCAGTGGTGACTACGAATATGCTGGCATAGTTTTGAATCTCAAAGTATAATAAACTCTCCATATAGAAGGCAGAAGAAAAACAATTATTCAGACACTAGAAAGCCAAATCCCAATACCACAAAGCCAAATTCGTCATAGTAAATATAAGTCAATACTCATTAGCACTGCAGAGGACCAAGTTATTCCCAAGCCTTCCCTGCTACTCCCTGCTGGGACCTTCCCACAAACAAACAAACACTTAGGAACCCATTGGTGCCTGCTTGTCTATGTCCTCTCCTCCATCCATCCTAACTGCTCTCACCAACTTCCTCACAGTTTTGCTCCACTCTTCCTATTCCACCTATTCAGCAAGTTCCTCCTATCACATGTGATTTAGGCTTCCATGTGATTTAAGCAGATCACATGGGCCTATTAATGAATGGGAAAGATCTTCTCATCTAAATTGCCTTTACAAATGGGGGTAGGCAAGAGACAAACTAGTGATATTACTCATCCAGGGAATTACCAGTGTTTCTCTGCATTTGGCAACTGTATATCTGTAGTCTGGCAAAGTAGACAGTTAGCTGTTCTGTAGTACATACTCTCAGAGAGCTGACGCTGGGTTGGGAGGTTCTGTGAATTGCTCACAGTCACACACTACCACACATGACTAACATTCATGAGAAACAACCATGACTGAGCTAGTATCTGTCCGGTGATATGGTCCCTCTTTCTATTACACCAGCTATAAATCAGTTCTCCTAACTAGATCTAATTCAGCTCCACATAATCCATTCATTAAGTGAAAGTCTATAGAAATACCTCCAGTATTGAGAAGATGCCTGTATAGTCAGGGTGGTCTTCTTAGTCAGCTTTTGACTTTGAGAGTAAATCAAAGGTAATAAAGATTCCTTTAATAATGGTACTTAGCTCTAAGATTGGTATTTGAAGAAAAGGTCATTGAAATGTCAACATTTTTTTAAAAGTCCTTTTTAAGTCCTACCAAAACTCAACAGTTAGAAGGAAACAACACTATTTTAGAACTAAGCCATTTCCTCTGGATCAATTGATTGACCAGTCCTATAATTGCCCTCATCCACACAATGGAATCTAGACTCTAAATTCTAAATTAAATTAAGAATTAAGGATGTCAGTAACAAGTGTTTTTTTGAGAAGTGTTGGGGTCTGTAGGCTTCAGCAGAAAGTCAGATGGGTCAATGACACAAAAGAGGTTAAGAATCTTTGGCATAGGACCTATATGATGAACCCTTAGTAGCATGGGAAACAAAGGGAAAGAAGGCTTTAGGTTAGAGTCAGCCTTTGGGATACTCACACTTAGTAGGCAGGCTGAGAACTCCTTAGAAAAGTAGTATGATTAGTAGCATCACAGAAGCTAAGAAGCAATGGTAAATAGTATAAAAAGCTTCAAGGCCTAGTAGGAGGATGGATGAAAAACCTTGGTCATATTTATTCTTTAGAAGATTGTCAGAACTCTTTGAGCAGCATTACAACCAATCCTAACTACTGAGACACAGGGGACCACAGAGTATGAAGTATAAAGGGCCCACCCTAACAGGATTACCCTCTCCGCTCCCAATACTTCCTTCAACAGGCCATTACTTCACAAAGATCCCATTATGACACGCTTTTCTCCCTGGTACTGTCCTGGCATGTCTACATCTGACCACGGTATACTAAGAGTATGTCATTTAGCCGAAGGAACTGTGCTATACAGGATGCTGCAAATGAATGGAAGGATCAGTGCTGACAGAATATGCACTGGTAGGAATTTGGCTCAGTGTGTTTAGAAGATTACAGATTTATAGCTGGAAGGGAATTTAGAGGTTTTATTTTTATTTACTTACTTTTAAATTAATTTTTAATTTAATAATTTTAATTGCATTGATTGATTTATTTACTTTTTAAAATTACTGTGTCAGATGAAATCTGAGGAAATATGAATAACTGAGGAAACAAAGGTTCTAGCTTCTGAGCATTTCAATTTATTAAATAACGCATGCCAAAATTTCACAACAAATCAGGCCAGGTCTTCTCATCTTGCCACTGGAAACCAAATACAAAGGGAGACAGATTTTATGCATTAAAAGAAAGCAATTTACAGGAAGTAAACCAGGATTAGGTAATATGATTTCTAATTTGAAGAAAGGTTAGGGGTTTTATTAGTTGTAAGGGGAAACGTGAACAGGTGTAATTCCCTGAAATCAGAAAAAGAGATGTCCCACTCTCCCCAGGTGACTTTATTCAAAGAAACAAAGAAATAATAACAAATTAACAGATAAGGGATCAGTTTTCAGATAAGACATATATGTAGCTTGAGATGTACAACTGTGAGAAAAATAATTGCATCAGTCTTCAGATCCAGGTGTCTGATCAGCACAACCTACGTCTTTAGTTGAGGGTCTTTACACAAAAGGTAGTACTGGGTCCTGCTTCCCAGTCACTTAGGGTTAGATTCAAATAAAGCAATAAATTCTTCTCACAAGTCCCATAATTGTACAATATTTTCTCCCAAGACCAAAAGTGGACTAGAAAGGGAACTGAACTAGATCTGGAATTGAGTAAAAAAAAAATGGAGTCAGTGTGGTTCACTTGATTCCCACGATTCTCTCAGTATACCATAAATTTATAAATGCAAAAAGGTTAAGTTACCCACCCAAGGTCACATGGATAGATAGATCTGTTATGGAATTTTTGTCTGTGTTCCTTGAGAACCTAAGGAAAATCTTACTCATTCACAAGTCAGTCAAATAAAGTGAGTAGACATGCTGAAAGGAAAAGAATGGAAGACTGCTTACTGATAGCTAGGGTACAGATTTGACTTACATAGCTTTCTCAGATCTGTACATAGCCAATTAGTAGTACTGAGGGATTTGAACTGACCAACAGGATTCAGATTATCCCTTTAGGAAAGTTAATCTGAAAAGTACCCGTGTTTGGGTACATTTGTGAGTTCAAAGAAAGCTAAAGGATGACATGTACCCAGACTAAGCTGGATGGAGGTAATTGTCTCAGATTTTGTTATTCAATATATAGCAGAAGGAACACAATATATAGCAGTCAGGGGAAGGAATTTAATCTACAGGAGAATGAGGGGGTAGTTCAGTCAAACAGCATATTTTCATAACAAAGCTGCTTTTCCTCTATACCATATGGAGGCAATGGAGTAAATAGAGGGGATATTTTTTGTGTCCAGTTTAGAGTTTGGCATAGAGGGACTGGTAGGTCTTCCTGACTCCAAGTCCAAAGTTGTATTGATTACACAATAATGCCGCTATACTGCTGAGTCTGCCCACCCCGACCACTACTGAAATGTAGTCCTATATCCTAGATTTTCCAGTTTGCTGTTCTTTTTTTTTTTGACTGGCAGGTTCAGATGCAACCACGCAAGATGCTAAATGAATGGAAGGTGAGAAAGTAGAGGCAACTAGCATATATGATTCACTTTAACTGTTACTCAACGTGGCTAATCATTTCCAAATATGTTACAAACCCGGGGGGGATGAAGGGTTAGAATGTACAAGTAAAAATCATATTGTTTTTTGAAAGATTAACCCCAAAGTTAAACTTGCACTCTGAACAAAATAACCCCTTTCGTTAGATAAAGACTACTAAGTTTTTTTCAGTTAGTCTGGACTACAAGTAAAATAATGAAATAAAACCACATATAATTTTTTATATTAAGCATATCTCTGAGTCCCCATCTTTCATCCTCATTCCAGTGTATTGAGTAAAAAATAAAAAGATCTCATAAAGAAGTATTAAAAAGCTTAAGGGCAGGGAACTAGTGAGATTTCACCTTCTCACCTCTACATAAGGTGGTGTAGATTGGGTCAGAGGTCTAGAAAAGAGCAATCCTTCCCAGATGTTTCACCCCACCAAAGTTTCACGGCCTGGGTGCTCCTTAATAGCCCCTAAAATCTCCTCTCTGACCTACCCTCAAGGCATATTTCCCCAGAAGGAATGTTGCTTCTACATAAACCTGGCCAAATATAAACTCTCAAAACATTTTATATTAAAAAAAATGATTAAGATCATAGAGCTTTTAAGGCTTGAATATAGAATAGTATTCATCCAATCCAATTGTTTCTCACAACAAATGAAAGAACTGAGACTTGGGGTGAGGAAGTGACTTGCCCAGGACCTTAAATCAAATCAGTAGCAAAGCCAGAACAAGACTCCAATCTCTTGACTCCAAGGCCAAGTATATTTTCAACTCAACCCAACTGCTTCTCTTTCCTTGATAATAACTTAATATGCCAATTATTCTAGGAAATTCAAGAAAGCTAAGCAATATTTGCTTTCATTTCACATGATTTATATTTTTGTTGAGATTATTGCAGCCTCTGTTTCTTCTGTGAAAATCTTAAATTTGTTTGAAAAGTTAGGTAGGAAAGGGTATTAAATGGGAGCCTGAACTATGAGGAGTAGTTACACTTTCTCATGAAGATATAACATAATCCTTGCAATAACAACATATTTTGACAGATTTATCCCACTGCTGTACTAATAGTCATATTGGATTAGCAATATACAGTGGTTTTCAATAAAATGTCAACACTTATCTTATTGCCGTGTGTTTAACTAATAACGATATTTCACTTGAGGAAAATATTGTGACTTACCTCTATAAGGTATATAACACAAAATGAGGTATAATGTTAGCAGCTTAATGAAAGTGCTGTAACATCTCATTTTTCACCCTCTACTAACAAGCTTCACTTAGATGTGTGTGCAACTATTAATTTTCATTCCTAAGGATTGATGTACAAGTGATAGTTTTCATTAGTATTCCTGAATTAAATCCAGATCAAAATTTACCATTTTAATCAGCAGTATAAAAATGGTGGACTTCCCTCATTTGGAGGGGGTGAGAAAGTCATGATTTTTTAAGAATTAGCCCTGGCTAAAAGGACCACTTGGTAAGAGAGGGAATTGAGGACAGTGTATGTAAAAAAAAAATTTCTAGGATAACAAAGAAAAAGGTATTTGAAGCCTAATTATCCTTTTGGTTCACAAGTAGTCAAAGAAAGTCTGAAAAATGATTCTAAAATTAAAGCAAAGTAAAATTGTTTTTAGATTATAATGAAGTTTCTTACATTCCATTTTTTGATGTCTTCAAGCTAAGAACTTCAAGGTAGGAGGAGCCAAGATGACGGAGTTGAAAGATTCACATACGCTAGCTTCGAACCCACAGCCCATAAATTACCTGTGAGAAAGAGCTCCCAACAAGTTCTGGAGTAGCAGAGGCCACAGAACAACGGAGCAGATGAGATTTCTGTTTCAGGGAGCCCTGAAAGGCTGACGCAAGGAGTCCGTCTCGTCCTGGGCCCAGAGCTGAGCCCAGCTCTGCCTTGGCCCCTCAGCACCAGGAGGAGCAGATCCGAGCAGGCTTCAGGGATAGGAGCTCCAGCAGCTGCGCAGGTCCCTCCACCCATAGGCCCCAGAGGTTAGTCACAGGGTCTTTTCAGCTTGAGAGGGAAGTGGGGTGTCTCCATGGCTCAGGTCCCCTCAGGAGGCAGCAGCAGAGGCAGCAGCAGACCAGGGCTCCCAGGGCAGGCAGGAGCTAGAATAACATTGTTTAAGGTCTCTGCATAAACCCCCTGAGGTTACTGAGCCCTGTGTGTCAGCAGTGCCCCGACCTGAGCACCTAAACTTACTCTCACACTGAATAGCAGCCCCACCCCTGCCAAAGCCCTAAGGCTGGGAAGCAGCATTTGAATCTCAGACCCCAAGCTCTGGTTGGGTGGATCTGGAGGTGAAGTGGGTGTGAAGATAACACTCAGAAGTCAAGTCACTGGCTGGGAAAATTCCCAGAAAAAGGAAAAAAAAATAAGACTATAGAAGCTTACTTTCTTGGTGAACAGATATTTCCTCCTTTCCTTTCTGATGAGGAAGAACAATGCTTACCATCAGGAAAAGACACAGAAATCAAGGCTTCTGTATCCCAGCCCATCCAATGGGCTCAGGCCATGGAAGAGCTCAAAAAGGATTTTGAAAATCAAGTAAGAGAGGTGGAGGAAAAACTGGGAAAAGAAATGAGAGAGATGAAAGTAAAGCATGAAAAGCAGGTCAACACCTTGCTAAAGGAGACCCAAAATAATGCTGAAGAAAATAACACCTTGAAAAATAGGTTAACTCAATTGGCAAAAGAGGTTCAAAAAGCCAATGAGGAGAAGAATGCTTTAAAAAGCAGAATTAGCCAAATGAAAAAGGAGGTTCAAAAGCTCACTAAAGAAAATAGTTCTTTCAGAATTAGAATGGAACAGATGGAGACTAATGACTTTATGAGAAACCAAGAAATCACAAAACAATACCAAAAAAATGAAAAAATGGAAGACAATGTGAAATATCTCATTGGAAAAACAACTGACCTGGAAAATATATCCAGGAGAGACAATTTAAAAATTATGGGACTACTTGAAAGCTATGATCAAAAAAAGAGCCTAGACATCATCTTTTATGAAATTATCAAGGAAAACTGCCCTGATATTCTAGTACCAGAGGGCAAAATAAGTATTCAAGGAATCCACCAATCACCACATGAAAGAGATCCAAAAAGAGAAAATCCTGGGAACATTGTGGCCAAATTACAGAATTCCCAGGTGAAGGAGAAAATATTGCAAGCAGCTAGAAAGAAACAATTCAAGTATTGTGGAAATACAATCCGGATAACATAAGATCTAGCAGCTTCTACATTAAGGGATCGAAGGACGTGGAATATGATATTCCAGAAGTCAAAGGAACTAAGACTAAAACCAAGAATCACCTACCCAGCAAAACTGAATATAATACTTCTGGGAAAAAATGGTCTTTCAGTGAAATAGAGGACTTTCAAGCATTCTTGATGAAAAGACCAGAGCTGAAAAGAAAATTTGACTTTCAAACACAAGAATGAAGAGAAGCATGAAAAGGTAAACAGTAAAGAGAAGTCATAAGGGACTTACTAAAGTTCAACTATTTACATTCCTACATCGAAAGACAATATTTGTAACTCTTGAAACTTTTCAGTATCTGAGTAGTGGGTGGGATTACACACACACACATGCACATGCACACATACACACACAGAGAGACAGAGTGCACAGAGTGAATTGAAGAGGATGGGATCGTATGTAAAAAAAATGAAATCAAGCAGTGAGAGAAATGTATTGGGAGGAGAAAGGGAGAAATGAAATGGGGTAAATTATCTCTCATAAAAGAGGCAAGCAAAAGACTTTTTAGTGGAGAGAAAAAGAGGGGAGGTGAGAGAAAAACATGAAGTTTACTCTCATCACATTTGACTCAAGGAAGGATTAAAATGCACACTCATTTTGGTAAGAAAACCTATCTTACAATACATGAAAGTGGGGGAGAAGGGGATAGGCAGGGTGGGGAGGATGATGGAAGGGAGGACATTGGGAGGAGGGAGCAATTTGAGGTCAACACTCATGGAGAGGGACAGGACCAAAAGAGAGAATAGAAGCAATGGGGGGCAGGATAGGATGGAGGGAAATATAGTTGGTATGATACAACACAACTATTATGGAAGTCATTTGCAAAACTACACAGATATGGTCTACATTGAATTGCTTGCCTTCCAAAGAGAAGGGGTGAGGAGGGAGGGATGAAGAGAAATTGGAACTCAAAGTTTTAGGAACAATTGTCGAGTACTGTTCTTGCTACTAGGAAATAAGAAATACAGGTAAAGGGGTAGAGAAAGTTACTTGGCCCTACAGGACAAAAGAGAAGATGGGGACAAGGGCAGAGAGGGATGATAGAAGAAAGGGCAGATTGGTGACAGGGGCAATTAGAATGCTCGGTGTTTTGGGGGGGAGGGGACAAAAGAGTAGAAAATTTGGAACCCAAAATTTTGTGAAAATGAATGTTAAAAGTTAAATAAATAAATAAATAAAAGAACTTCAAGCTAACACTTCCACAAAAGAAGCAAAAGTAATTACCGGAGAGATAGCAGTTTTCAGTTTGCAGCCCGAGAACCTGGGTATTGAGTGACCCTTACTAATCTCCACGACGTTGGGGCTAGTACGTTAACCTTCTTGGCTTCTTTTTTTCTTATTCTGTAATATGCATGATTTACACTTTGACTAGATATTCTTTAGTCTCTTTCATTTATAAATCTAGACTCTTATCTTAAATATGGCAGATATCTTTAAGCAAATCTTTTTTTCTACATATGTACAGTAAGTAAAAATTCTTAGACGTTTTAAATCTTAGAGAATGTGCCAAAAGTTCTCTAACTTTTTGTACTGGACAATTTTGTTTTTAATTTAAAAAAATTGTCTTAAATAACTGCAAGATATTAAATGTATGAGCTATGATCCAAATCCAGTTCTTCTGACTGCAAATCTAGCACTCCTACTGTACCATACTGTCATCATTACTGGCATTGGTTTTTTTCCTCTTTACTGAAATGTATTATCTTGAAGTTCCATTGTAAACCTCAAAGACTTAATAATAGTAAACTTACTGAGCAACAATTGCAAATTTCTATGCAGTCAAATTAACCTAATGGAATTACTTGTTTAAATCCTCATTTTGAGATTCAGCGTTGGCAGGACTGTGGAAAAACTGGTATTCTTTTACTTTACTTTTGGAACCGTGTGCCATTAGTATCTTAACAAATGATTTGGCTGATGAACTTGCTCTAGTTGATGTAAGAGAAGATGAAGTAAAGGGAGAAATGATGTATCTCATTAAGCGAAGCTTGATTAGGGGAGGCTCACACCTTTTGTTAATTTGAAATACACTGGGTTGTGATGCCCTCTGACTCTGAAAAGTATATAAATTCTCTGAAGTGAGGTTTTACTTTAGGGCTTATTCATTAGAAGTGTTTGTTTGGCCAGACAAGACTCTAGGCACTGGCTAAGGAGCCCTCTGACTTTGAAAACTCAGAGGGTGGTATTTATCTCTCTGGTAACTGTGTAACTAGTTGAATCTGTCTGTTGATCTGTGATGTATGCATTGGTTATAGTTAGACAGTTGGAAGCCCCATGTGTTGATTATTGTTTCTTTGTATTTTCTCTGAAGTTCGGGGTGCTGACTTTTTCCCCTGAACTAAGTGAATAATATATGTGCTTGATTAAATTGACTGCTGATCCCCTGAAAAGTTGCTTCCTTTTAGAAAAGCAGATCTAAGAACTTGTACGGCAGGCCCTCTTGGGTATGTCAGGGTCCTTGTGGATACAGTATGGAAGTCTTAAACCATGCTATGAATCTGTCATTCAGGCTACTTGTCCAGGGTTTTGAAACATTGACCTCGTCCACCTTCTTAGTTGCTTGGATAGTTAAATGAGATCTTGACCCTTCTGTTGCTTAGATTATTATCACAGAATCTCAGAAATAGAAGGAAGCTAGTTTAGAGGTCATTTGATATAGCCTGTATCTGAATCGGGCTCTTCTTTACCACATCCTTGACAAATGATGTCCCACCCTCTTCTTGAAGGCCTCCAACAGTAAGGGGTATCCACTACCTTTAGGACAATCTATTCCACTTTTCCACTTCTCCCATATTTGTTGAAAACATTTTATTTTTGTTGTTTTGCAACATTAAGCTAAGGCCGACCATGCTAGTGATTCCATGCTTACTTCTCCTTGGTCTTTCTGTGGAAAAACAAAATCAGTCTAATCCCTTTTCTACATGACAATGTTACAAATAATTGAAGTTGTTACCATCACTCTTCCTCAAGTTTGCTCTGCTTCAGAATAAACATCCCCATAATTTTTTTATCAATCTTACCTCACTTTTCTATGTAAATGTTCTATCTTTCTGGAATTTGAGCTCCTTGAATGCTGGGACTTTTTTTTATTTTTGATATCAGTATATCTCAAGCATTGTGCAAAGTTCCCTGCACTTAAGAACTTATTGGATTTTTACTGAATTAAATATGGACACCACTCTCCCACTGCATTCCACTTTGTCAATTATGTTCCTAAAATATGTCTCCTAGAACTAAATATGATCTTTTGGATGTATTACAACTAGGGATCATATAAGTTCCTTGAGGAAAGAGACTGTATGTTTCTACTTATACTTATATTCTCAGAACTTAGACAATTCTTGGAACATATTAAGTGTTTAATAAATGGTTGTTCATTTTCCTATGTTTTAAATAGGTCAACAAATCAAAATAAAAAGCATTTATTAAGTATTTACTATGAACCAGGCACTATGCTAAGTTCCGGGAATGCAAATGCAAGTAGAAACACACGGTGTCTGCCCTCAAGGATCTTATAGTCTAATTGTGGACGACTATCCACAAAACTGAGGTGAGAAAAGGTGGATAGGTAGAAGTTAATCTACTTGGCATGGAGTGACATGATAGAGAATACTCTGAGGACAGTCAGATATGCAGCCAGGAGATAAACAAAGAAATCATTTTCCTGGGTCTCTTCCCTAAAATAGAGGTTTGGGGAGGAACCAGTCATTTATAAGAAATGGCTGTAGGGGCAAACAGTACATCCTGTATGAGAAATAGTCTACTGAGCTTCCAGATTGAAGTGGTTTTTATGGAATGGAAGACAAAGTCCTATAAAAGAGGGCAGCCTGCACAGGAAAGAATAACACTAACTCTGCCAAAGCTAACTGATAAATGAAAAGCATGTAGTGAACTCTTATCATTCAGTAATACATATAGTGCTAAACTCTGGGAGTACAAATACAAAAGGCAGAAAGTCCTATACTCACCTGGTTTATATTGAAATAAGAGACACAACACAAATTGCGGCTGGGGAAAGGTTGTAGTTACTAAAAGTGTACTTCAAAAAGTGTATTTTAGATATTTTTATTTAATTTAATATTTAAAATTTTGATTTATAATATTAAATTTATTAATAATGATATTAAATATTAAATTAAATTTAAATTATTAAATAATATTATGAATTCAAAATTTAAATAACTTTGAAATAGAAAATGTGTGGATTTCTTTTTTTGCATGGTTATGCTAATCTCTTACAGGGATAGTGTTTTCTTTTTTTAATGGCATATTAACAATAGTGTTGTAGAAAAATAAAGATAAAAGAAGGCCATTTTATAAAAATGCAGAAGAAAATAGAAGGAAGTAAAGGAAACACAGACAAGAGAGCTTTCAAGGTGACACTGGAAATTTGCATATATTTATGTTAAAGTCAATTATGTTGAGCTTTAAGGGTATACGGGACTCTGAAATAGCAGCATACTAGGTCCTGCCCAAATGAATTCAACCCAAGCCTTCCTTCAGCCAAAGAAAAACAAAATTTATTAAAGATCCACCATATTGGCCAGACTTAAGAACTCTCACCATTGGCTAGACTCTTAAGGGATCTTAATATCTGTGAGCTTTGTATTGACAAATGGCCAGAATGAATCTCAGCTGAACTGAATGTGTTCTAGATTAAATCTGAACACCTTCATGGAAACTGGATGGGTCTGATATACAGAAAGATTGTGGGAAGGATAGAGGGGTGGTTGAGTAGTATGGGAGGAGGGGTCTGGGAAAGATCTTGAGGGAGAGTCTAAGGGGTAGGGTGACTAGAGATGGGAACAAACAGAATAGGATTTTTAGAGGATAAAGGGTAGGAAGTAGTCAGAGGAAATTGGGAGGTAGAGATGGAAGGCTCGACTGGGTTAAGGTTAACAGAGATTAGGAACTAGTGATAATATAAGGTGATTGACCTCATGCAAATGCCAGATCAAGTAGGAAGATTCTAGGAGAGCTCAAGGGTCTTCCCAGAGCCTACCCATAAAATTACATACATTTTGCATATGCAAATGTCTTTTAAAAATTTTAGTGCTGATAAAACTTAGAAAAGTAAAGGTTTGCACCATTAAATTGTGTTCTCTATTTTTTGTTTGCTTATTTGTTTTCTTGTTCATTTGTTCATTAACGTATTTTTGCTGCCATGTCACATTAAATTTCTTGCGGTACACTACAACCTCCAAATCTTTCACATGAATTAGTCCCAGGTGTATGACTTGCTTCCCAACTTGGCTAACTGGTTGGTATGCTTATTTTTTTAAACTGTCTTCTCAGCCTCTGACTTACTGAAGCCTTACTTTCCTCTCTGAGTTATATCCTGTGGAATACTTTAAGCCTGGCTTTCAAAAGTAGTACTACTTTCAAGCTTTCTGATTATTTTCCTTAATGTTATATAAGTCTGCCAGGGCTTTCTGTGTCACAATTAACTTTTTTTTAAATTCCTAATATTTTATTGTTAGTACTTTGTTTTAAGTTCCCGTAATATTAGGGTCTTTTGATCCATTATTTACTCATTTGATTACATTGCTAAAATGAGTGACTGAGTAACATTACCTCCAAATACTCCAAAAATGTATATATTTTGTTCTTAACCATTACAAACTAAATTATTAAGTTAGTCATTTAGGGATATAATTCATTCCATTTCATATTTACCACTCTTGTTTCTTTCATCCCAAAACTGGATATTTTAGTTATATTTCCTTTAGATAACATGTTACTTCATTATCCTAGTCCAAATCTGTAACTGCTTTAGGAAAAGCATCGAATATTTAGACTTCAAATGTCAAATTCTGACTTCTATTTATAAGTGGAATGGGAGCAAAAATGGAATTTATGTCAGAGATATAATTGAGAAGATGCCCCCATCTCAAGATATTTGTCCTCTATTCCACTCCTTCTTCTTGAGTGAGGGGTAACCTGAGACAAGCTACAACATTCAAACAAACTTAATAACAGAGAAGGACAGAGAGTGTGCCTTACTGGACCCTGAAATAATAGAATAAAGAAAACCTCAGGAGTTAATAAATTGTTTATCAAATAAGCTGCCTTCTTTTCCAGATCCAGGAGTTAAGATGGCAGAGTGATTGACAATTGCCATCTCCCTCCTCTTGTTGACCTTGATGAGCTCAGAGAATCTCTTCAAGAAAAACCCTGGAACAGTGGGAACAGCAGATGGGGTAAAAAGATTCTTAGCACATGAGACTTGAAACATCGCTAAGGAGGGTTCCTCTTGCTGTGGCCGAAGCAGAACAGTGCAGGATTAGAGCTGTCCCAGACAGCCCCACATCAACAAAACAGAGAAGATCCTGAGCCCCAGGGGGATGAAGCCAGCACTGTCAACACTAGGACCCCAGGTGTGCCTCAGTACCCCAGGGGAACTGAGAAGACACTAGCATAGATAGGATTACAACCAATGAGCTTGCCTATAACCTAACTCAGCAGAGGAGAACTCTGGTGTTCAGACCACCCCTCACTAACACTTAATGAGCTAACTCCAGGGCAACTGTGGGGAAAACCCACAAAGACCTCACCTGGCCTCTGTTTTCCAACACCAGCCAGCTCAGCACCAGGTAAGCTGTAACATTTTACCTTCTAGCTGAAAGAACCAGAGGCCACAACACAAAAAGTCTCAAGTTTTAGGCACAAGAACTGTGGGTCAGAGCTCCCTTTGCCACAGACACAGAGATCTACTTTTAAAGCCAGGAAAAGGGTTATTATCATGAGTAAGAAGCAAAGCAGAAAAGAAAAGATCATAAAATCTTTCTATGGGGACAAGGACCAAAACAAAAAATACCAGAGAGGTCAGCATTGAGACTGCACTACAACTTCAGAAGGGAATATGAAAGGGTCTAAAGCACAAAGAACCTTCTTGGAAGAGCTCAGGAAGGATTTGAAAATCCAAATTAAAGAAATAGAAGAAAAACTGACCAATAACTTTAAAAGTATGAAAAAAGAAATCACAGAAGAATTTAAAAGGACAATTGGACAAATGGAAAAGGAAGTATAAAACCTAAATGGAGAAAATAACTCCTTAAAAGGAACAATTGGACAGATGGAAAAGGAGATGCAAAAGTACACTGAAGAAAACAATTTGATAAAAAATAGAATCAGGCAAGTAGAAGCTCATGAATCCATGAGACAACAAGAATCAGTCAAACAGACTCTAAAGAATAAAAAGATAGAAGAAAATGTAAAACATCTAACTGGAAAAACAATTCACCTGGAAAATAGATCCAGGAGAGAAAATCTAAGGATTATTGGTCTACCAGAGAGCCAAGACATAAAAAAGAGCTTGGACAATATCATCTAAGAAATCATCAAGGAAAATTGCACAGAAATTCTAGACCAAGAGGGCAAAATAGGCATCAAAAGAATCTACTGTTCACCTCCTGAAAGGGACCCTAAAATAAAAACACCAAGGAATATCCTTGCCAAATTTCAGACCTATGAAGTGAAGGAGAAAATACTGCAGGCAGCCTGAAAGAATTCGAATATCCAGGAGCTACAGTCAGGATCACATAGGACTTTGTACATTAAAATATCAAAGGAATTGGAATATGATATTCCATAAGGCAAAGGAGCTTGTATTACAACTAAGGATTAATTATCCAGCAAAATTGAGCATAATATTTCAGGCAAGGATATTCAATGAAATAAGGGATTTCCAGACCTCCTTGATGAAAAGGCCAGAACTCAACAGAAAATTTGATCTTCAAATGCGGGTCTCAAAAGAGGCATAAACAAAGAAAAAAAAACTTTTTACACTATATTGGCAAACTATTTATATCCTTATAATGATAGGTGATACTTGTTAATCTTGAGAATTACATACTCATTATGAAATGTAGAAGGGATATACGTAGAATTAAATGATATGATGACGACAAATGTGATTTAAGGGTGCAAAGTGATTGTAATGGGAGATGTGAAAAGGAGGAGGCAGAAAAAAAAATTCCATTCCAGGAAAAGGTACAAAAATATATTACATGAGAGAAAAAGAGGGAAGGGAGATGAGCATTGTTTGAGAGGTATTCTCATCTGATTGGATTCAAAGAGGGAAAATCAAACTCAGTTAAGTATAGAAATACAATTAACTCTATAGGCAGTAGGAGGTGAAGGGTGAAAGAAAAGGGAGGGAAGAAGTAGTAAGGGAAAAGGGAATTAAAGGGAGGGTGGCTGAAAGAAGGGATGGAATACTGAGGGAGGCGATGATCAAAAATTAAAACTCTATTGTGGAGGGGAAGGGAGAACTAAAAGTAAAAACAAGGGGAAAAGGGATGGAGAGAAAGACACAAATAGTAAGCATAACTGTGAATGTGAATGGGATGAACTCTCCTAATAACAGAGACAGACAGATGAATGGATTAGAAACCATAATCCAAAAACATGTTGTTAACAAGAAACATATTTGAAAAGGGGGCATACAAACTGGGCAAAGGTAAAAGTTGGAGCAGAATATTTTGTGCTTCAGCTGATGTAAAAAAGTCAGGTGTAGCATCCTTATCTCAGACAAAGCAAAAACAGAAATAGATCTAATCAAAAGAAATAAGGAAGGAAACTATATCCTGTTAAAAGGCACCATGGACAAGAAGCAATTCATTACTAATCATATATGCACCAAATGGTATAGGATCCAAATTCTTAGAGGAGAAGTTAAGGGAATTACAGGAAGAAACAGACAGCAAAAGTATACGAGTGGAGGACCTCAACCTCCCCCTCTCTGAACTAGATAAATCTCACCTGAAAATAAACAAGAAAGAAGTTAAGGAGGTGATTAGACCTCTGGATAAGGTAGATATGAAATATGTCTGGAGAAAACTGAATAACGATAGAAAGCAATATAACTGTTTCTCAGAGGTACGTGGCACATATCCAAAAACTGACCATGTACTAAGGCATAAAAACCTCACAATCCAGTGCACAAAGACAGAGATAGTCAGTACATCCTTCTCAGATCATAATGCAATAAAAATTATATGTAATAAAAGGCCTTGGAAAGATAAAGCAAAAATTAATTGAAAACAATATTCTAATCCTAAAGAATGAATGGATTAAACAACAAATCATAGAAACTATCAACAACTGCATTCAACAGAATAACAATAATGAAACAACTTACCAAATCTTATGGGATACTGCAAAAACAGTTCTTAGGGGAAGTTTTACGTCTTTGAATGACAGCATGAATAAAATAAAGAAAGAGGAGATCAATGAACTGGGCACACAACTGAAAAAGTGAAAAAGAACAAATTGAAAATCCCCAAGTAAGTATCCAATTAGAAATATTGAAAACCAAAGGAGAGATTAATAAAACTGAAATTAAGAAAACGATTGAGCTAATAAATAAAACTAAGAGTTCATTTTATGAAAAAGAAACAATAAAATTGGTAAACCTTTGGTCAATTTGACGAAAAAAAGAAAGAAGAAAACCAAATCACCAATATCAAAAATGAAAAAGGTGAAATAACCTTCAATGAGGAGGAAATTAAAACAATAACTAGAAATTACTTTGCCCAACTGTATGCCCATAAATTTGATAATCTAAATGACATGAATGATTACTTTAAAAACGTAAATAGCCCAGATTAGCAGAAGAGGAAGCTGAGTACTTAAATAACCCCATGTCAGAAAAGAAAATTGAACAAGCCATAAATGTGCTCCCTAGCAATAAATCTCCAGGGCCAGATGGATTTACAAATGAATTCTATCAAACATTTAAAGAAGAGTAAATTCCAATACTGTCTCTATTTAGGAAAATTGCCAAAGAAGGAGTACTACCAAATTCTTTTTATGATACAAATGTGGTTCTGATACCTACACCAAGAAGAGCCAAAACACAGAAAGAAAATTATAGACCACTTTCTCTAATGAATATAGATCCAAAAATTTTAAATAAGATACTAACAAAAAGAATACAGCAAATTATCATGAGAATAATACATTATGATCAAGTAGGATTTATACCAGGAATGCAGGCTGGTTCATTATTAGAAAAACTATTAGCATTACTGATCACATCAAAAACAAAACTAATGGAAACCACATGGTTATCTCAATAGATGCACAACAACTTTTGACAAAATACAACACCCATTCTTATTGCAAACACTGGAAGGCATAGCAGTAAATGAAACTTTCTATAAAATAATAAGCAGTATCTACCTAAAACTATCAGCATGTATTGTATGCAACGGGCACAAGTTAGATGCATTTCCAATAAGATCAGGAGTGAAACAAGTATGTCCATTATCACCACTGTTATTCAATATGGTATTAGAAATGCTACCTGTAGCAATAAGAGAAGAAAAAGAAATTGAAGGAATTAGAATAGGCAAAGAAAAAACTAAGTTATCACTGTTGGCAGATGACATGATGATATACTTAGAGAATCCCAGAGAATCAAGTAAAAAATGACTTGAAATAATAAACAACTTTGGCAAAGTTGCAAATTACAAAATAAACCCATATAAATCATTTGCATTCCGTATATGTTACTAACAAAACCCAACAGCAAGAGATGGAAAGAGAAATCTCATTTAAATCTATGGTAGGCACTATAAAATATCTGGGAGTCTACCTGCCAAAACACATCCAGGGACTATATGAATACAATTACAAAATATTATTTGAACAAATAAAGTCACATCTAAGTAAGTGGAAAAACATCAGTTGTTCGTGCTAATATAACAAAATGAAAATTCTGCCTAAATTACTATACTTGTTCAGTGCCATCCAATCAAACTACTAAATAATTATTTCATACAGCTAGAAAAAATGATATCAAAATTCATCTGGAAGAGCAAAAGGTCCAGAATATCAAGGGAACTAAAGAAAAGAAATGCTAGGGAAGGTGGCCTAGCCCTATCACATCTCAAATTGTATGATAAAGCAGCAATCATCAAAACCACTTGATACAGGTTAAGAAAAAGAGGGGTAGACAAGTTGAATAGATTAGATACTCAAGACACAGTAGTTAACGGATATAGCAATCTACTATTTGATAAGACCTCACTGTTTGAGAAAAATTGCTGGGAAAACTGGATAACAGTGTGGCAGAAACTGGGCATAGACCAATGCCTGACACAATACACAAGAATAAAATCCAAATGGATACAAGGTCTAGGTATAACTGTTGATACTCTAAACAAATTGGGGGAGCAAGGAATAGTGTATTTGTCAGATTTGTGTAGAATGGAGAAATTTATGACTCAACAAGAGATAGAGAACATTATGAATTGCAAAATGGACAATTTTAATTACATTAAATTGAAAAGTTTTTGCACAAACAAGCCCATGTAACCAATATTAGGAGGTAAGGATAAAACTGGAAAAGAATTTTTGCAACTAGTGTCTGTGATAAAGGACTCATTTCTAAAATATATAGAGAACTGAGTCAAATGTACAAGAATACAAGTCATTCACCAATTGATTAATGGTCAAAAGATATGAACAGGGAATTTTGAGAGGAAGAAATTAAACTATCTATAAACATATGAAAAAATGCTCAAAATCACTATTGATTAGACAGATGCAAATCAAAACAACTCAGAAGTACCACATCACACCTACCAGATTGGCTAATATGACAAAACAAGAAATGATAAATGTTGGAGAAGATGTGGGAGAGTTGGAACACTAATTCATTGTTCATGGAGCTGTGAGCTGATCCAACCATTCTGGAGGGCAATTTTGAACTATGCCCAAACAGCTATAAAAATGTGCATACCCTTTGAGCCCAGCAATATCGCTTCTGGGACTCTATCCCAAAGAGATCATAGAAATTGGAAACGGTCCCACAGATACAAAAATGTTTATAGCAGCTCTTTTTGTGGTGGCCAAAAACTGGAAATGAAGGGGATGCTCATCAATTGAGAAATGGCTGAACAAGTTGTGCTATATAAATGTAATGGTATACTATAGTGCTATAAGAAATGTTGGACAAGAAGACTTCAGAGAAGCCTGGAAAGACTTATATGAACTGATGCTGAGTGAAAGGAGCAGAACCAGGAGAACTTTGTACACAGCAATAACCACAGTGTGTGAGGAAGTTTTTTCTTGTAGACTTAGCACTTCGTCGAAATGCGGGGACTTAAAATAATTTCCAGTGGACCCTTGAGGCAAAATAATTTCCACATCCAGAGAAAGAACTATCAAATTGGATAGCAGATAGAAAGAGACCATTTTCTTTTGTATTATGTTATGTTTTGTTTTGTTTTGTTTTATGGTTTTCCCCATTCATTTTAATTCTCATATGCAAAATCCGTTCAATAGAAATGTACATGTTGAACCTATTGGATGCTGTCTTAGGGAGAGAGTGGGAAGGCGGTGAGGAATAAGGGAGAGGAAGTGGAAAAACATTTAAGACATATGACAGTGATTATCAAACACTGAAAAAAATTAAATAATTCAATTTTAAAAATAAGTAAATAAATGAAAGTAAGCTACTTCCAAAACAAGGAAATATGTGCAAAGTGTCAAAGAAGAGCATACAATATGACTTATCTTTATGGATAGCTGTTAAAAAAATGGAACCAAGGTAATTCCATGGAAAGTCTTTAATAATCTTCATACTCCTTTCTCTTTCTCTTTTCTCTACTGGAGTACTGATTCTCTTGAAACTCACACAATCAAAGTGTCTAACCTCTCAACTACCCTATATGAATCTGACCATCAGTTATTAGATTTGGACCAACTTCTTCCATCATATTCCACAATAAATTCAAAATAGACTCCTAACCTGAATATTAAAGTTATGCCAAGAAAAACTGGAAGAGAAGCCAATTACAGGTCTTTCATAGTTATTAGTAGGGGCTAAATTTTAAACTAAATCCTAAATCCCTAAACAAGTGATAAAAGTCAATCACAAGAGAGAGAAAAAAAATAATTTTGATTATATGAAATTGTAAGATAAGAAGGGAAGTATTTAACTGAAAAAAATTTATTAAATATTTCTAAGTGTCTGTTATCCAAGATATATAGGCAACTAACAAATATATGACTAAAAGCCATTCCCCATAAATAAATGGTCAAAGAATATGAACAAACATTTCAGTAAAGGATGATGAAATATCAGTAATAACAATAAAATGCAAATCAAAACAATCCTGAAGTTTTACCTCAGATCCAGAAAATTATCAAAGATGACAGGAGATGGAAATAGTCAGTGCCAGAGAAGTTGTGCAAAGAGGGGCATACGAATGCATTATTGATAGAGTTGCGAACTGATACAAACATTCTCAAAATCAATCTGGAATTATTCAAAGAAAGCAAGTCAAGTGCCCATTCTCTTAATCCAGGTATTCCATTATTAAGCTTATACTTTAAGGAAGCCATTTATAAGAAAATAGTATGTGTGTAGACCAAAATATTTATAGCAGCACTTTTTGTGTTAGTAAAGAATTGGAACCAAAATAGATGTCCCATCAATCAGGAGATAATGCAAAAAAAATTGTACATGAATGGAATGAAATATTTGTTATAACAATGAAAATGTGATCAATATAAAAAACGTATTTGAATGGGCATAAACTAAAGTAAGTGGAATGAGGATAACATATACACAATGAACATAGCAGCATAAATAGAAAGTGCAACATCATCGATGTAATCAAAAGTGAATGCTGGAAAATTATATTGTCTATGCCTGATCCCAAAGAAGATAAGTGAGAACTCATCTTTGCTTTCTCTTTCACAGAAATGAAGAGCCATACAAGTGTGATACTGCTTAGAAAGTCATACCTTTTTAAATGGTATTTAGTTATGTAGAACTTTTTTTCTTTCTTCTCTTCTTCATGAACAGTTCTTTAAGACAGAGAGCAGGAAATATAGGTGATATATTTAAAAGGTAGACTAATAAAATATATTTTTTAAAGCACTTTGGACATAGAGTTTCACCTTTTATTAGTGTCTGGTGGAGAAAAGGATGTGTAGTATGTGTGTAGTTGAATCTCCCTCTCCAGGGAAGAACAAATTCTTCCCTAATCTGAAACTGGGACACCAATGGGCCGCTGACTAAGGATTCCTCTGTACCCTCCTAGCTTTAGCTTGATTATCAATAGTAACTGTTGCTGTTTCTTATCCAGCCTGATGCCTTTCTTTTTCTTGTTCTCATTAATGGGGCCATGCCTTAGATATTTCTTAAACAGGCCTATTCAATGAATGGGCATTGCCTCACCTTAAGTGAGTACCTGCAAAGACTTTGGCCTAAAGGGCCCAAGGTCTCCCAGTGCATCATGGGTCATCTCCAGTCATCCTGATGAATTCTGGTCACTATATTCAGATGGTTCTGGAGGAGAAGTGAGGCTGGTGACCTGCATAGCCCTCCCTCACTCAAAATAAAGTTAAATACAAGTCATGTCATCATTTCTCTGATGGCATGGTCTTCTTCGGCAACTAAGGATGAACACAATCCTGTGAGTAGACACAGATGGCTGAATGGGGACCCAGCTGGTGGGGTATCTCAACTGCTCTTCTCCTGTGTGCCTTGCCCTCTGCTTCCTTCTCCTCTCCAAAGGAAGGTAAATTTGGATGGCCAAAAGATGTATAGTTGACTTGGGTTTTATTGGCTCCTTCCCTTCCCTTCCTTTCTCGTCCCTTCCCTTCCCTTCCTTTCCCCTGTCCTGTCCTCTCCTCTCCAAAAACCTTAAACCTATTGCACTCTGAAACTGGGACTCCAGTGGGCCCCTGCCTAAGGGCTCCTCTGGACTCTCCTAACTTTAGCTTGATTATCAATAGGAAATGTTGCTGTTTCCCACCCAGCCTGATGTCTTTATTTTTCTTGGTCTCATTAATGGGGCCATCCTCTGGCTACTTCTTAAACAGGCCTATTCAATGAATGGGCATTACCTCACCCTAAGTGAGTACCTGCAAAGACCGTGGCCTAAAGGGCCCAAGGTCTCCCAGTGCATCCTGGGTCATCTCCAGTCATCCTGACGAATATGTGGTCACTGGATTCAGATGACTCTGGAGAAGTGAAGCTGGTGACCTGCACAGCCCTCCCTCACTCAAAAAAGTCAAATACAATTCATGTCATCATTTCTCTGAAGGCATGGTCTTCTTCAGCAACGAAGGACTAACACAGCATCTACCTGGGACTGTTATTTTAGAGATAACCCTACTAGTCCTTGCTCACCTAAATAAAATTGCATGAATCAATTATAAGTAGTGTTTATCTTTTTAAGTTTTTCCAATAATTGAATATTATAAATTAATCTATTTCTTCCTTTACCTGACAGTCTCCTCACATTTACTAGCACTGATTAAAAAAAAAAAAAACAACCCAACAACAATAACAACAAAAATGAAAAATAAAGCCCTCAATACATAATTATATAATCTAATAAAACAAATTCCCGTATATAACTGTCCAGAAATGCTTATATTTCCTCCTATATTTTATTTCAATAACTCTGTCTCTGGAGGTGAAGGGTATGTTTCATGTTTATGTATTTGGACTCATTTATCATTGAATTGATCAGAGTTCTAGTCCTTCAAAATTATTTTCTCTATATTGTTGTTTTCATTATATACAGGTGAGGACCCTGCAACCTGGAGCCACATGTGGCTCACTAGGTCCTCAAGTGTGGACCTTTGATTATATCTGAACTACACAGACCAAATCTCTTTAATAAAAAGATTTATTCTATAAAACTTGGACTCAGTCAAAAGGAGCACTCAAGGAGCTGGAAGGCCACATGAAGCCTTCAGGCTGCAGGTTCCCCACTCCAGACTATTCTACTGTTTCTACTATCCTACTGATATTCACTGTGTTCAGGAGTAGTCCGTAAATGTTCTCCTAGTTTCCTCTGAAACTATTTTATCATTTCTTATGGCACAATAATATTCGATTATAGTCACATATCATACTTTGTTTAGCCTATACCCAATAGGAGAATTACCCCACATTTTCCAGTTTGGGGTTACCATGAAAGACATTGCTATAAATATGTTTGTACACATAGATTCCTTTCCTCTTTGTTTGAATTCTTTAGAATGTAGGCCTACTGACCTGTTGCTGGGTCAAAGGGTGTGCACAGTTCACCTAACTTTCTGAAAATCATTCTAAATTATTCTCCAAAACAGCTGTACAAATAGGTCTACCAACATTGTACTAGTGTACTTATTTTTCTATGACCTTTCCAGCATTTGTCATTTTCTTTTCATCATCTTTGCCAGTTTTATAGGTGTGAGATAGACACTCAAAATAACTTTAATTTTCATTTACCTAATCATTAGTAATTTATTGATTTCCCCCACTATGGTTATGGAAAGCTTAAGATTCCTTTCCTAGAAAACTGCCTGTTCATATTGGTCTCTGCTGGTATTTGGCACTGGATTCACATTTGAACATAATACTTTCAGTAAACGGATAAATTAGAAACCAGAGAGGAAAAGACAGACCCAAGGAGTATTATTTCATCAACCAAACTGACACAAAAGAAAGGATGGAACATGCTAACATTTAATTGTGAAAGACAGAAAGACATAGAAAGAAAGAGTCAAGAGAGAAACTGAAACCAAAGAGGGCAAGAGAAACTGCAATGAAAATGAGCAACTGAGGGATGACTGAAAATGCTTGGAGAAGCTGAACATCAGTCAACTGTGACAAATAGTTATCATATATTCATATGGAATGAAGACTAATAAATGGGAAAAATGACCACCTAACTCTCCAAATCAGCACTGTATGTCTTTGAAAGAAAAAAGAGAGAGCAAATAGAATAGAAAGGGAAATTTAAGAGCTTTTCATAACAGTGTTGTTTCTATCACAATCAAACCAGGCCTCAGGGACATTTAAATAATATAATAATAAATAATATATATTATATTATACATACATATATAGTATATATAATATAATAAATAATAATAAAATAATGCAAATGTCTGGATTGCACCAAAATATGTAATCTTCCTAAAAAATGTCCTTTCAATTACCACTGCTTCCTCATACAAACTGGTTACTCTCCCCCCACCCCCATACACACATACATTCTTTCTTTTCATCCTTTTTTTCAACAAACAAGGAGAAATTACCCTGAGGTGGGAGCAGGGGAGGCAGGAAGAGAGGGGAAGAAAGACATTTGAAAACAAGGCTGGTATGGTAATGATGCATTAGGAAAGATGAGGAATTAAGACTTGCTGTGTGTTTTCTCATTTTTCTTCACTAACATCACAGCTAGAATAACAGAATTCTTATTGCACAATATTTTAACAGATATACATGTCTGCAAATTGAGATTTTTGAAAAAGAATAAGGCTCACTCATAACTGAGAAAAGCAAGGCCACATAATTTTGACTAAGAACAATTTACAGCCTATAACTTCTTTAGAAAATGGATAGGAACCATTTTAAAGAGTTTTACTGGGCATGATTCCACATTATAAATCAAGAATATTCCTTTACTATATGGTAAGTAATTCTATGCAGTCTGTTATCCAAAGCAGAGGTGGGAAAGACTTCTTGGAGCATCAACTTCTATGTCCCTACTTGAAGGAGAAAAAAGGTATAATTATATGTTTCTCTGTTTTGGAACACTTGTGAGAGTAACTTTTTAAAGGAAGAAATCTGCAAGGGACATCAGAGAAACATTATTTCTTAATATTTTGGCAAAATTACTTAAAAAAGGCCAAGATGGCAGAGTAGAAAGACGCACATACACATAGCTCCAAACACACAACCCATAGAACATCTGTATAAAGTAACTCACGGAGAATTCTGGAGCAGCAGAGGCCACAGGAACAATGGAGCGAAGGAGATTTCTGTTCCCTCTGCAAACCTCTCGCAAAAGGTCCGTCGCACTGCAGACGCCGAGCCGAGCACAGCCCTGCCGCGGCCGCGGCACCAAGAGGAGCAGACCCGAGAGGGCCTCAGGGACAGGAACTCCAGCAGCCGCGTGGGTCCCTGCACCCACAGGTGACGGGGGTCAGTGAGAAGGTCTCTTTGGTGGGTCAAGAGGGGAGTGGGGTGCCCCCATAACTCAGGCCCCCTCGGGAGGCAACAGTGGAGGTGAGAGCAGATTGAGGCTCCCCAAACAGGCATTAGCCTGGATCCATTATTGAAGGTCTCTACATAAACCCCCTGAAGGAACTGAGCCCGTGAGGCGGCCCTGCCCCCACCCAGGCACCTGAACTTGATATCACACTGAATAGCAGCCCTGCCCCCGCCCAAAGCCCTGAGGCTGGGAAGCGGCATTTGAGTCTCAGACCCCAAGTGCGGGCTGGGAGGATCTGGAGGTGAGGTGGGTGTGAGGAGAATATTCAGAGCTCAAGTCACTGGCTGGGAAAATGCCCAGAAAAGGGAAAAAAACAAGACTATAGAGGGTTACTTTCTTGGTGAGCAGGTTTCTTCTCCCCTCCTTTCTGATGAGGCAGAGTGGTGCTCACCATCAGGGAAAGACACGGAAGGCAGTACTTCTGTATTCCAGACCACTCAGACCATGGAAAAGCTCAAAAAGAGCTCAGAAAATTTTGAAAATTATGTTAGAGGACTGGAGGAAAAACTGGAAAGAGTAACCAAAGACATGCAAGCAAAGTATGAACAGCAGATCAGCACCCTGCTAAAGGAGACCCAAAAAAATGCTGAAGAAAATAAGACCCTGAAAAATAGGCTAACTCAATTGGCAAAAGAGGTTCAAAAAGCCAATGAGCAGAAAAATGCTTTCAAAAGCAGAATTAGCCAAATGGAAAAGGAGATTCAAAAGCTCACTGAAGAAAATAGTTCTTTCAAAATTAGAATGGAACAGATGGAGGCTAATGACTTAATGAGAAAGCAAGAAATCACAAAACAAAACCAAAAGAATGGAAAAATGGAAGAGAATGTGAAATATCTCATTGGAAAAACAACTGACCTGGAAAATAGATCCAGGAGAGACAATTTAAAAATTATGGGACTACCTGAAAGCCATGATCAAAAAAAGAGCCTAGACATCATCTTTCATGAAATTATCAAGGAAAACTGCCCTGAGATTCTAGAACCAGAGGGCAAAATAAATATTCAAGGAATCCACAGAACACCGCCTGAAAGAGATCCAAAAAGAGAAACTCCTAGGAACATTGTGGCCAAATTCCAGAGTTCCCAGGTCAAGGAGAAAATATTGCAAGCATCTAGAAAGAAACAATTCAAGTATTGTGGAAATACAATCAGGATAACACAAAACCTAGCAGCTTCTACATGAAGGGATCGAAGGGCATGGAATAGGATATTCCAGAAGTCAAAGGAACTAGGACTAAAACCAAGAATCACCTACCCAGCAAAACTGAATATAATACTTCAGGGGAAAAACTGGTCTTTCAATGAAATAGAGGACTTTCAAGCATTCTTGATGAAAAGACCAGAGCTGAAAAGAAAATTTGACTTCCAAACACAAGAATGAAGAGAAGCATGAAAAGGTGAGCAGCAAAGAGAAGTCATAAGGGACTTACTAAAGTTGAACTGTTTACATTTTTACATGGAAAGACAATATTTGCAACTCTTGAAACTTTTCAGTATCTGAGTACTGGGTGGGATTACACACACACATGTACACGCCCACACACACAATGCTGCTATGCTATTATATGATAACTCTCATTTTGTTATTGACCTGTTAAATATGATGGTTCAGTGGAAAAATCATTAGAATTGAAAAAGAAAGATCTAGATCTGAATCAACTTCTGTTATTTTTATGACTTGGGCATATCTTCATCTCTCAAAACCTCAGTTAAAATGAGAAGAATTGACTGTATGATATGCAACTGCCTAGTAGTAGGGTCTCTGGAATAAACTGTATAAACACTTCAGACACTTTCCCCTCATGAGTCCAATTATTTTTACAGAGTTGATGGATTGCTTTACAAATAGTCATAGATATGACGTTCTTTCTACAGTATCTTCAACAGCTATTTGGGATTTATTTCTTCTTTGTTAAGTTGCTTAGATGGGAGGCAAAACTATAGAGGTTTTTTGAATTTCCATTTATTTAATTATGATCGATTTGGATAATTCTTTCATCCAGTTGTTAAGAGTCCACGATTCTTTTGAAATCTGGATTTCTACAATCTTTGATCACTTATCCACTGGTGAATTGTACTTGCTCACTTCTCTGAATTACCTTGGCTATCAGAAAGACCCTTGGTCAAATATATTTGAGATAATCTTTTATTCCCCTACAGTTTTCCTTCTATCCTGGTTTTCTTACCCTGGTCTTGTTAGTGTAAAACTTAATGTGATCAAAATTCCTTACTTTATCTTCTATGATCTTTATTCTTTGTTTGGTTAAAAATGACCCGCTCAAACAACACTGTATTACACAATTCATTTCATTCTCATTGATTTTTTTTTTATTATGTGCACATTTTCTATTTTGTTCTTATATCCATTTCAGTTTTCTTTTTTCGTATTTGGTGGTATTTGGTGTAAAATGCTCTTCTAAACCTGTAACCCAAGCTAGATTCCAGAGTTTCCAGAAATTTTTTTTGAAAATAGGAGCACTTGAATTCACACCTCAGAAAACTAGTTGGAGATCTGGAGTGCCAGCACAGTGGAGTAGGCAAATGTCAACACCATGTGCCTCAATATAGTCAAGGGAAGGAGCAGACTACAGATCCAAGAACCAATACCTGCTCCAAAATAGGGCTGGGCAAATAGGCAGCCTCCAGTGGCCAGGCTACCATGTACTTCAGTGTAGCCCTACTGGACTCAGAACAGGCTAAACTCTAGCCCTAGGAACCTGGCTCAGCATCAGCTAAGCTGCCAAACCACTATGGCCTCCAGAAGCACCAGTCATCCTCTATCCCACCTCCTAAGTGCAGCACCAGGCACAAGGTTTCCCTGTGGGACTCAAGGCAACATCAGTGTAGTACCAGGTAAAAAGCCAGGATCTGCAGCCCTTGCCACAAGAAACTTGAGACAAAGCCCCTTCCATCCAAGAAGCTGAGTTCAAATTTAAAAGAAAGAAAAAAGGCCAAAAAGTGAGCAAACAACAACAACAAGAAATCTGACCACAGGAAGTTATTGCAGTGATGAGGAAGATCAACATACAAACTCAGAAGAGGGAAAAGTGTCAAAATACCTAAGGATAAATCCTCAGACAAAAATAGGAAGTGATCTCAAGCCCAGAAAGAACTCATGAAAGAACTCAGAAAGGAGCTTAAAAATCATATAAGAGACACAGAGGAACAATTAGGAAAAGAAATGAGGCTGATGAAAGAGAATTATGAAAAAAGAGTCAACAGACTGGAAAAAAAGAAAACAACTGCTTAAAAAGTAGAAATGGTCAAATGGAAAAGGAGATGCAAAAATCCACTTAAGAAAGCAACTCCTCAAGGAGAACAATTGGCCAAAGTTAATTGAGGAAAACAACTCCTTAAAAGTTAGAATTGGGTACTCCTGGGAGCAAAGATTGCAGAGTAAACAGCAGATTACTGTCTCTCTCCCCCATACCCAAATACCCATAAAATAGCACCCCAGAACAGATCCTGGAACAGTGGAGGAAGCAGAAAGATGGGATGGATCAGTCTTTTCTTCTGGGAGAAGTAAATAATTGGCAAAGAAGTTCAATATCACTCAGGTAAAATGGGAAGTGAAGTCCAGTACCAGAGGCATCTTAGCAAGCAGACTTCATCTCAACAAACAAGCAGGAGATCCTGAGCCCCAGAGCTGTGGAACAAGGTGGATTAAAAATCATAATCCTACAATATGTTGTATACAAGAAATACATCTTAAGCAGAGAGATACACACAAATTAAAGGTAAAAGACTGTAGCAAAATATGTTATGGTTCAGCTGAAATTTAAAAAATAAAAGCAGTGGGTAGCAAATCTAAGACAAAGCACAAGCAAAAATAGATCTAATTAACAGATAAGAAAGGAAACTACATGCTGCTAAAATGTACCTTAGACAATAAAGTAATATCAATACTACAGATATATGCACCATGTGGTATAACATCCAAAGGAGAAATTAAGTGAGTTATAGGAAGAAATAGACAGCAAAACTATACAAATGGGGAACCTCAACCTCCCCTTCTCTG
Source organism: Notamacropus eugenii (assembly GCF_028372415.1). Lineage (NCBI taxonomy): Eukaryota > Metazoa > Chordata > Mammalia > Diprotodontia > Macropodidae > Notamacropus > Notamacropus eugenii. The sequence continues at coordinate 198,463,988 of NC_092877.1, read as the reverse complement.
AACTAGATAAATTTAACCACAGTATAAACAAGAAAGAAGTTAAGGAAGTGAATAGTATTATAGAAAAGTTAGATATGATAGAACCCTAGAGAAAATTGAATGGGGATAAAAAGGAATACATCTTTTTCTTGGCAATATATGGCACCTACACAAAAACTGACCGTGGACTGGGGCATAAAAACTTCACAATCCAATGCAGAAAGGCAGAAATATGAAATGCATCCTTTTCAGACCAAAATGCAATTAAAAAATATATGTGTAATTAAGGATCATGGAAAGGTAGGCTAAACACTAATTGAAAACTAATCTAATCCTAAAAAAAAAAGATGAAGAAAGGTGGATCAAACAACAAATCATAGAAATGATCAATAACTTCATCCAAGAGAAAAAAATAACTAGAAAACATATAAACACTTTTGGGATGCAGCCAAAGCTGTTCTGAGGGGAAATTTCATATCTCTAAATGCTTACATGAATAAAATAAAGAAAGAAGAGATCAGTGAATTGGACAGGCAACTGAAAAAGCTAGAAAAAAGCAAATTAAAAATTTCCAATTAAATACCAAATTTAAAATTATGAAACTTAAAGGATCAACTAATAAAATTGAAAGTGAGAAAACTATTGAACTAATTAATAAAATTAAGAGCTGGTTTTATGAGGAAAGAACAATCAAATAGAAAAACCTTCAATTAATTTGATTAAAGAAAAGAAAACTAAATTACCAGTATCATAAATGATAAGGGTAAATTCATTAACAAAGTAGAGGAAATTAAAACAATAACTTGGAGCTATATTTTCCAACTGTTTGTCAATAAACCTGGCAATCTAAGTGAAATGAATGAATGCTTTTGAAAATATGAAGTGTATAGATTAACAGAAAAAGAAATTGAAAAAAGTCTTAACCCCATTTAAGCAAAAGAAACTGAACAAGTAATCAACAAAATCCCCAAGAAAAAAATCTCCAGGGTCAGATTGATTTACAAGTGAATTTTACCAAACATTTAAAGCACAATTAATTCCAATACTACATAAACTAATTGGAAAACAGGCAAAGAAGGAGCTCAACATTTTTTTTTGTGATACAAGTATGATACTGAAACCTAAATCACAATGAGCCAAAACAGAGAAAGAAAAGCATAGACCAATATCCATAATGAATACAGTGGAAAAAAATGTTAAATAAAATATTATCAAAAAATTTATAGTAACTTATCATGAGAATAATATACCATTAACAATCCTCTAAGTCTCTCAGACCAAAAGACTGCTCCATCTGGTCTCTCTGTTCCCTCTGTTATTCCAGGTTCTGTTCTGGGAAGCTATTTTATGGATGTTTGGGGATGAGAATGGGACAGGGATAGCAATTTACTGCCTACTCTGCCATTTTGTCTACTGGAAGTCCACAATTCTAAATTTTAAGGAGTTGTTTTACTCAGTTAACTTTTGTACTTCCCTTTCCATTTGGCAAATTGTACTCTTTAAGGAGATGCTTTCTTCAGTGGATTTTTGTATCTCCTTTTCCAGTTAGTTCAATACTAAGAGAACTATCAGCATAATTGACCATATCAATAACGATGTAATCAAAAAGCATGACTATCTCAATAGATGCAGAAAAATCTATTTATAAAATACAGTACATATCCATATTAATAATACCAAAGAGGATAGGAATCAATGGAGTTTTCTTTAAAATGATAAATAACTTCTATTTTAAACCATCAGCAAGCATTATATGTAAAGGGGATGAGCTAGAAGAATTTCCAATAAGATCAGTGGTGAAACAAGGATGTCCATTATCACTATTGTTATTTAATATTGTGACACAAATGTCAGCTTTAGCAATAAGAGATGAAAAAGAAATTGAATTAGAATAGTCAATGAAGACAAAAACTCTCACTCTTTCCAGATGATAATGATGTTGTACTTAGAGAATCCTAGAAAATCAACTAAATCTAGAATGAACTAAATCCTAGAAAATCAACTAAAAACCCACATAAATCATTGGCATTTCTGTATATTACTAAGAAAGTCATGCAGCAAGAGATAGAGAAATTCCATTGAAAGTAACTGTAAAAAATATAAAATATTTGGTAGTCTACCTGCCAAGACAAGTCCAGGAAGTATATGAACAAAATTACAAAAGACTTTTCATGCATATAAAGTCAAATCTAAATAACTGGAAATATGTCAGTTTCTCATGGGTCGGCCAAGCTAATATAATAAAAATGACAATTCCACCCAAAGTAATCTACCTATTCAGCGCTGTACCAATCAAACTACAAAAAAAAAATATATATATATACAGCTAGAAGAAAATAACAAAAGTCATCAGGAAGAACAAAATATTAAGGGAATTAATAAAAAGAAATGCAAGGGAAAGTGGCCTAGCCACATCAGGTCCAAAACTGTATTATAAAGCAGCCATAATCAAAACTACTTGATACTGATTAAGAAATAGAGTTGTGCATCAGTGGAATAAGGTAGATATACAAATCAATGACTCTAGTAATGTTCTTTTTGATAAACCAAAGGACCCAAACTTCTGGGATAAGAACTCATTATTTAACAAAAACTGTTGAGAAAACTAGAAAACGGTATAGCAGAAACTGGGCATAGACCAATATCATACACAATATAACATGATAAGGTCAAAACAGGTACACAATTTAGACATAAAACATGAAACTATAAGCAAAGTAGGACAGCAGAAGTAGTTTACCTGTCAGTTCTATGGAAAAATGGAAAAACTCATGACCAAAGAAGGGATGAAGAACATTATGAAATGCAAAATAAGTAATTTTGATTACATTCAATGAAATATTTTTGCATAAATAAAGCCAACGCAACCAAGCTTGGAAGGAAAGCGGAAAGATGGGAATAGTCATTGTCTCTGATAAAGGCCTCATTTCTAAAATATATAGAGAATTGAGTTAAATTTATAAGAATACAGGTCATTCCTCAATTGATAAATGGTCAAAGGATATGAACAGACAGTTGTCAGATGAAGAAATGGAAGCTATCTATAGGAATATGAAAAAAATGCTCTAAATCATTTTTGATTAGAGAAATGGAAATTAAAACAACTCTGAGCTAGCCCCACTCACCTATCAAATTAGCTAATGTAACAAAAAAAGAAAATGATAAATGTTAGAGCAAATTCAGACATTAATACACTGTTGGTGCAGTTGTGAACTTAATCTAAGCATTCTGGAGACCTATTTGTAATTATGTCTAATGAGAGACCAAACTGTGTTTACACTTTGATCCAGCAATATCACTACTAAGTCTGTATTCCAAAGATATTATTACAAAGGGTAAAGAACCTACATGTTCTTTTTGTGGTGGCAAAATATTGGAAATTGAGAGGATGCCCATCAATTGAGGAATGGCTGAAAAAGCTATAGTATATGAACATAATAGAATACTATTTTTCCATAAGAATGATGAACAGACAGATTTCAGAAACCTAGAAAGACTAGTATGAACTGATGCACAGTGAAATGAACAAAACCAGGAAAACATTGTATACGGTATCAGCAACACTGTGTAATGATCAACTATAAATGATTTGGCTGCTCTCAGCAACACAATGATCTAAGACTAGTATAAAGGTCTCACAAAGGAAAATACTATCCATGTTCAGATATAGAACTCATCAACTCTGAATGCAGATTGAAGCATACTTTCTTCCATTTAAATTATTATTTTTCAAGTTTTTTTTTCCTTTTTGATTCATTTCTTCTTTCACAACTGAGACTAAAATGGAAACATTTTACATGATAGGCACAAGCATAAAGTATATGAAATTACCTACTAGTTTTGGAAGAGGGGAGAGAAGAAATGGAAGGAGAAAAAATTGAACTCAAAATCTTTTAAAAATGAATGCTAAAAATTGTCTTGACTTGTAACTGGAAAAAATAAGATATTATTTTAAAAAGAATATACGAAGATTTTCCGAAGTTATTTGTGTCTCAGGTTTTTTTTTTTTATTTCTTAAGTACAATTTTTTTTTTGGTTTGTATTATTGATTTTTTACCATACTCATACTCTACTTTTTCTCATATAAACTTTTAAAAAAGTATCTAGGATCTATACTTTCATTTCCTCTTTTAGTTTCTAACCCTTCTGAATCCTGGACCTCATTATTCAACTGATATTGGTCTCTACAAATGTACCAATGATCTTCCTTTGCCAAATTAAGATTGCTTCTCTAGATCTCAACTGTGACCTCCCTGCACCAACTGCTACAACTATCCCTTTCCTCTCCTGAATACTCTCTCCTCTCAGAATTCTGACAACTTTGTATTCTCTTGGTTCTCCCTTACTTGTCTGATTTCTCTTTCTCAGTATCTTTATCATGTTATGCGCAGTAACTATGGGTGCCATTCCAGCTTGCAATCTTTAGTCCTTTTTTTTTTTTCCTCACTATCCTCTATAATTTTGATACAATGAGTTCCAATATGTGTTCCATTACCATTGTTATACAGATGATTTACAAAATTAGTTATCAAGCAATATTTTCTTCCAGAATGCCAGGCTCATATTACCCTGTTGAACATTGTGAATTGGATATTCAATAGGCATTTCAAAAAACTTTTCAAAATAGAACTTATCATCTTTTCCCCAAAATCTTACTTTCTCCAAGGCTTCTCTTTATGGTCAAGGGTATCATCATCTTTCCAATCATCCAGATTGACGACTTCAGTGTCATCTGATTCTTTTATATTTTATGCATTTTGAAGTTATTTTATTTTAATAGAATTTCCTTTCCCTTCACTTCCTCCATTTTTCTATTGTTATGTCGAAATTTTGATGATTTTTGTGAATTTATTGTACTCTCCTGCAATTCGCTGAAACTATAAACTGCTTCAATTAGTTTTTTTTCTTTCTCTGGGATTTTCTAAACCAATCAGGTGATCTATAAAAGAGAAATATCTTTTCTTTGCCAATGTTTATGTCTTTAATTTCTTTCTCTGGTGTACAGACTATTACTAGGATTTCCAGAATTATATCAGTATTAATGAGGAGACAGGATCTCATTGTTTTGCCCTTCTACTGGGAAAGTTGCTAGCATTATTCCCATGTAAATAATGTTAACTTTTTCGTTTTAGATATATCCTTTTAACACATTAAAAATAGCCACCCCACCACTTTGATTTAAAAGGTTGGGTGCATAAAAGAATTCTGAATTTGTCAAAGGTTTTTTCTTTATATATTTATATAATTATGGTTATTGTTTTTGATATTATATTAAATGTTTCATTAGTGTTTAAATATCTTTATATCCTGAGTATAAGTGTAATTTATTCATAAAGTATTATGTATGTAATTTATGTTATAAATATGTGTGTATATGGGGTTGGAGATAAAAGAAGAGAGATGGGGAAGAAAGAAAGAAAGAGAAAGAGAAAGAGAAAAAAGGCAAGTATGTCTTTTGCACATAATTTCATCAAAAACTTAAATTTGTATTTGTCTTTATGAATATTGGTATATATGAATATGATATTTGTCTATAGTTCTCTTTTTCAGCTTTATCCTCCTCTCGATTAGGTATTAAGATCACATTTGGATAAATAAAAGGAGTTTGATAGAATAATGTCTTTGACCATCATCAAGAATTACTTGTTTAGAATATATTGTTTTGAACCAGGGTTTTTTTTTAATGCATTTTGTACTTCCTTTGTAACTTACTCATTTTCACTTTCTGAGATTAGATTGTGTTACACACACACACACACACACACACACACACACACATACATGTGTGAAAACACATATACAGAGTATTCTTAGTTTAGGTATTTTATAGGTTAGAAAATTATTAATTTGAATTTTTGTTTTGTTAACATTAAACATGATAGACTCTGATAATCCCTATTTTCTCTCCATTTGATGTAAATTAATATTATTCATTTTTATTTTGGTAATTTGATTTTCTTCTCTTTTTTGAAGAATTAAATCATCATATGTTTATCAATTTTCCAAGTCTTGTGAAAGAAATAGGTTTTAGTTTTTATCGATTCTATAGTATATTGTTTTTCATTTTATCTATTTTTCTATCATTTTCAAGATTTCTTTTTAAATGGTTATTTTTAATTTGTTACTTCAGTGAATATCTAGTTTTGTTTTGCTTTTTTTTGTTCATGTAGACTTTAAGAAATATTTTTCTAAACTCAGAATTTCATGGAGTTTTCTTCACATAGTTAGACAAAAATCAGTATTTATTTGGGGGAAACTTGAGACTAAGTGACTAACATGGAGGATTCAGAAAAGGTCAATTCAACTTGATTATAAAACCCAAGTCTGTGAAGTGGTTTGCAATGACTATGTCTGACTCAAGGGATGGGTCAGCATTAAAGAGGTTGAGGAGAATTTCAAGTTACCTGTGGTTACCTGAGGTTACTTCATAAAGCTTTTTACCTTATTTAGCATTTTTTTTTGTGATTTGCATGCCACTTTAATTACTATAGATATGGTATTTACTTGCTTCTTTTGAGGTAGTTAGATTGAGGAATTATATATACCAACTTCTCCAGTTTGCTATTCTCGTGACTGAAGGTCTATTGCATTTGTCCACATGCACACATGTGTGTATATGCATGCATACATGAATGTGCATGTGATCGCACATGCATATACACTTATACATACAATACACACCTGTGTCACATGTACACACATATGGACATACATGCAGACATTGCACACATATTTGCATGCATGTACATATTTACTTCCATCTTTTGAAGTTGTTAAGTTGGGGAATTACATAGATAGCAACTTCTCCATTTTGGTTCCCTTCAGACTTAAGATGCGACCATACACATATATCCATACATACATCCATACATGCATACATATCGGACTTTGGGGACAAGATGTATGTATATATAGGAATGTATACAAACATATGTAGATAGATAGATAAATCAATAGGCAGATTCCCCAAAAATCGTAGTTCAGTTTTAAGCTTTTATAACTTAAAACTGCACTAGAACTTGTGGGACACCTTATATATACATGTAAATGTAGGTGTGGATACACACATATATGTATGCATATGTACATATGAATATGTAGGCGTATGCATATATGTGTGTGTCTCTGTGTGTTACAGATATATCATACTGGTAGATACAAAGCTAGAGATCAATATGTATATAGATATAGAGCTGAATAGAGATACAGAACTACGGATTTAGGAATAGAACTTGCCACGGGACAGTTTTTTTGCTTTCAATCTGTCTCTATACCAACAGTCTTTATGCAGAAATCTCACACATCACTTCACAATTCCAAAATCTTGAATGGACATAATAAAATCAAAGATTCTTGGCCTGTCACTCTAAGCCCTCTTTAAACTGCCTCTAAAATACCCTTTGCAGCCTCATTCCACTGTACTCCCTTTCATGTACTTTATGATCCATCCAAACTCTATTATTTACAGTATTACTTGCATCACATTTTTCTGGTCCTATGTTTCTGATGCCTTGAAACTGCCTTCATCTTAAACATTTTTCCCAGTCTCTACTTATATAAATGGTATTCATTCTTCAAGACACAGCTTAAACTCTACCATTATTGCTTTCTTCAGTGAAGTCTTGCTTACTCCCCTGGGTTCACAAGAATCTTTTCTTCCCAAAACTTTTGCAATGAAGGGAACAAGCATCTATTAAGTGCCTACTATGTGCTAACACAGTACTGAGCACTTAACAAACTTTACTGTATTTGATCACTACAACATTTTGTGCCTGTCTTGGATACTTTTCATATTCTATTTAGTTTTCAAGTTATTTGTTGGTATCTGATTCTCATTAAGAGAATATAAACTCCCTGACGGCAGGGATTAATCTTCATATCCTCCTAGAATACTTAGTGTGGTTCTTTGTATGTACTATGTATTTAATAAATGTTAAATCTGGAAATACAGTAGATAATTTTAAAAAGGATATGCATAAATGGACCTCTGTTAAGTATGCTTGTATAGCAGACATAGGCAGAGCAAAAAGATCACTAACCTTGTAGTCAGGAGAAATTCCAGCATGAATCAAGTGTCTGACACTTATGTGCTCCATGACCACAAGAAAGTAACAATCTCAATTAGGTAACTAGGAAGCACAGTGGATAGAGCAGTAGGCATAGAGTCAGGACGTGGGGAAAGGGAAGCAAATAAGCATTTATACAGTATCTACTAGGTAGAGCTTTGGACAGAGTACCAGGTCAGAAGTCAGGAAGACTCATCTCCCAAATCTGACATCAGACACTTATTAGCTGTGTGACCCTGGGCAAGTCACTTAACCCTGTTTGTCTCAGTTTCCTCATCTGTAAAATAATCTGGAAAAGGAAATGGCAAACAGCTCCAGTATCGTTGTCAAAAAAAAAAAAAAAACAAACCAACACATGGAGTTATGAAGAGTTAAACATGAGTGAAAAGACTGAACAATCATGAGTGCCAAGGACTATGTTGAATACATAATATAATATAATATAATATAATATAATATAATATAATATAATAATATGATATGATATGATATGGTATGATGTAATGTAATATAATATACCTTAGTTCAAATAAAACTTCAAATACTTAGTAGGTATTTGACCTACTTAAATTGGTTTCCACAGCTGTTCAATAGGCATAATAAAACTCTACTTACACTCAGGATCAAGTAACAATGTAACTCATTTGTAAAACTTAAAGGGCTATGTAGCTATAAACTATCATTTTGTATGCAGGAATAATATACAGTGAGTTCCCCCAGAGATTAGTGCTGGACTTTATATTATTTGACAAATCATAGATGATCTGGATGAATCAGTGAAATCAGTGAAATCTTCAGGTTTAAGTATAACACTCATTTCTTCTAGATAAAATAGGATCGGAATATATAGATAGGAAAAATGATATTCTGTTGGTGAAAATTTTCAGAAATATATCAGAAGTCTATGTGAGAGGGTACAAAAAGTCCCAGATTACTTCCTAAAGATTAAGTGCAGGGAAACACACTTATGAAGAAATAATTTAACTCTAAAATGGATGAATTAGGGAGAAGGAGAGAGAGAAGAAGGGAGAGGCAAGAGAGAGAAAGAGAGAGGGAGCAAGGGAAAGAGGAAAAGGGAGAGGGGAAGCGCTAACAGTACACTTTTATGTTTCATCTGGATTGTTAACTTGTCTTTGTCACTTTCTTAAGTATAGACAATAAGCAAAACAATAAGGAAACCCTGATTTGTAGCATTTGACACTTTCTAAGGTGTACAGGCTCACACTAAAAATTTAACACTTAGGTCTCCCAAGTCAATTCAGCTAACTCCAGCATATCCCTGCTGTCAGGACACTTTTTGCTTGAAGAGACACATTTAGAACTGAATATGGCTGAAATGTAGAAATCTCAATCAGTAGAGAGAAGGTAAGCAGATACCAGTTTGCCATATCTTAGTATATTCAAACCAAGAGGCACCTAGTAAAGCTTAAAAAAATGTGACTACATATAGTCTCTAAATTTAGTGAATATGGAGAAGGAACACAGAAGAAATACTTTTTTTCTAAATATTTTCATTTTTCCAAAGATTAAAATTATTAGAAAAATAAATGAATAAAAACATAAGGAAATTATTAAAGATAAAACAGACTACTAATGCAATATTCCTGACCAGTCACCATTCCATGTTACTATTGTCAGTGCCGACGCATAGAGTATGAATTAAGCAATGTAGATGGTACTTCTCAGTATACAAAATTAGTGTCACTTGCTGAGCAATGCTTGAAATGGTTTTAACAAAGTGTGACGTTTTTCCACTATATAATTAGAAATACTGCTTAGTTGGCTTAGAATTGAATGATCCATGATTTCATCCTCCATGATTATAGGGCAAAATTTTTGTTGGCTTTTGTAGACGATTTTCATGAGTTTCTGTGGCCTCTTACCCCACAAAAAAAAAAAAAAAATCATCATCTATTGGCAAACCTACGTTGATCTTCTCTGAACTTTGGGAAACTGATTCTCCTAAAACAAACACACAGTCTATCACTGGTCCTGGCCAGGGCTTGAGCTCCACTAACATGGTCATGGATTAGGATTTAGTGAGAAAGTTAAAGGAACAGTAAAATATAAAGGAATGATGTCAAAAATGTCTGATGGGGAAGGAGGGAGTAATGAGGGAAAGGGAAGATATGAAAACATTAGCAGCCTGAAATGTGCAAGAGGGAGGAAAGAAAGCCAGAAAGAAAAAAAAAATTTTCAACACAAAATTTACCTTAGTTATAATTTTATATTGAGTCAGATTTGACCCTAACCTTTTGAGACTGACATCTGGGGAGACAACTATGCTGTTGTTAGTATCATTTTCAGAGACCATACTGCTAAGAATAGACAATAATATGAAATTATCATCTTTATCATCACCCTCAGTGAGTTTATAATTATTATAGTAATATAAACATATGCTAAATCCCATTTTCAGAAAAATGTTCATTGAAAACAGGATGACAGACATTGCCCAACCCTGTACCACACCTGTTCTTGCTATGCTCCCATTGCCCCCTCAGGAAAACAAATTAAAATAGGCTTATACAAATTTACTCCATCTCCCTCACAAAATTTCCATTAAACGAATTGCTAAATGCCAAACTAATAAAAATTTAAAAATATATTGCAAAGTTTACAAAAGACAGTGTGTGATTTTCCCTTAACAATGATGTTTAAAAATACTGAAAAATACAGGAATTAAATGTAATTTTGCCAACTTCTTTGGCCTTTTCACAAATGAGCATGTAACTCAAAACTTGTTTGTTAGGTACAGATACATAGATTAAATATTATATATGCACATAATACACTGTACATACTTGCTTTCAGGTTGTCTCCCCCCTTATAGTGTAAGGTCCTCGAGAGCAATAAATACTTTTGTCATTGTTTAATTTGCTTTTCTTTGCACCCCCAGTGCAAAGAATACAGTGCCTCCCAATTATAGGTGCTTAATAAATGCTTGTTGACTTCATTGCAGGTCAGGGTTGGACTAGAATAAAGGGATTTCCTCTGTAAAACTTGGTCTCAACCAAAAGACCATACCTGAGGTCCTAGAGGACTTTGTGGTCTCTAGGTGGCAGGTTCCCCACCCTTGGATGAACTCTGAGTTCCTTTCCAAGTTGGTATTATGACCTCAAGTGATTATTGGTATGTTGGTCTTACGTCTTTGATTAGAAACATCCTGAGGGCAACAAAGTGTATTTTACACTGTGGAATTAAATCATGAGACACATATGGAAAGAAGGACAAAAGGAGAGGCCCCAGACCTGGAGGTGGGTGGGACAGGGTGTCCTGAAAAGCAGAGATTACTCACCTGCACCAACCTAGATGCTGGACTCCACCTGGGTGGCACAGACCACTTGACTCTGTTCTCTTCTGAGACAGATAAGAGTTCTGACACTCACAGTCCCTGGCCAAGGCTGGCTGGCACTTTGTAGCTTCAAAACTAGAGCTTAGGTTTCCCCGAGCATTTTAGTATGTCTTACATCCACCCCAAAGATAGTCCTCTAAATTGAACCCTTTGAGCATGCATATTAAACAATCACTCTCAGGCCTCCACTCCCAACCTCAAAAAATCTCTCTCTCTCTCTCTCTCCCTTTCTCCAATATGTCTCTGAATATCAAGAAAGTATATAAAAATAAGGGAATTTAAACAATACTAATTTGTAGTCATCTATATGGTATAATTTGATGGTCCTAAAAGGTTCATTTTCCTTAAAAAAGTCTCCTCTGTTTCTGAAATTGATGTCTGTATACTCTCTCCTTTGGACTGACATCTAATAGAGAGGGCCATTGACACAATCAAAGTTATCTAGCTGGAATAGTATCTAGAATTATGTCACCTTAAATATATTCTTATCAAATCACTTTTTTTACACATGAGGAAACCGAGGTTTATAAAAATGAAATGAATTATCTGAGTTCACCCATATCAGCACTGAAAACAAACTTCAAGTCCAACATCTTTCAAAATTTACTATTTTCCACTACAACATGCTGCTTACCTAAAAACATTCACATATAAATTTAATCCTTGCTTTAAAAAGCATGCATATAATACTTCACAAATAGAAGCCACCCACACTTATAGTTCCAGTGAAAAATAAGGTGACTTGAAGGACAGTCACAACTTTAAAATTCCTTGCTTTTATGGATTTAAGTATGCCTAACTATTTTAACTATAGATGACATTTCTATAATAGCATAAAAAGACACTCTAAGAAAGTATGAGTTGATGTTTTGCATTCAAATGACAAATACGTTTTTTGAACAAAGAAATCTGTGTAGATTGTTTTTAAATTGTAATATCATCTGTAAAGTCCTCAAAAGACCAGAACCACAAAATTTCTAACCAGAAAGTACCTCTGAAGTAATCTAGGTCATTTCCATTATTTTACAGAAGATAAAACCAAGATCCAGAGTGGTTAAATGATTTCTCTCAAGATCTCACAATTAGGCATAGAGCCAAGAGTCAAACCCAAGTTGCCTCTCTCCAAATACAAAACTTTGTGAATAACTAAAGAAATAGCTAATAAAGTTATCAATATTAAAATAAGTAGTCATCTATGTAAAAAATTTCACTTAGCTAGGACTCGGCTTCCTCAGCTCTAAAATGAGGTCCTTGAATTAGTTTAGTTCTCAGTTCATTTCAGTTTTTTGTATGCTATTGTGTGTGTGTGTGTGTGTGTGTGTGTGTGTATATATATATATATACATATATATATATATATATGTGTGTGTGTGTGTGTGTTATTCACAAAGTAATCAAAATGGGAGACAGATTTTGTAAGATTTTTGAGGCTTATTGATTAGTACCATTCAGTTCTTAAAAATATTACTATCTATTTGCATATTCATTTGGAATATTGTCATATTATGGTGTATGTGTCACAACCAATTTTCAGACATCAATTGTGGCTGCTTACATTTGGATGCTCTTTAAAAGTCCTAATCCATATCATGGACTGATGGTCTACAAAACGTCACATTAAATAACATTATCTCTTTGGGGGGGGTAACAATTCATTAATGAAGAAACATCATTAAAATTTACAGTTTTAGATGTTCTTAGAAGATAAAAATATCTTGGGAATTAGAAACAGGAGCAGAAGAGAAAGATGTTATAAAAAGTGAAAAATTCTTTCTTTAGATCCTAGAACTTGGGATTTTGAAACTTTGAGGCCAGGATGAATTTCTATGACTATCTTCTAATGCCCTGAAAATGGGTTTAGGAAATGGGCTTTTGGTGAAAAGCTAAACCTCTTATCATGACAGCACTCATGAGTGCAGCTAAAATAATCCATGCTCCTATGGACATAGTCTACTTTTTTATACCCTATAGAAGTGGCAAATAATATTGGGATAAAATGAGTTAGGATACTTAGGATTCACTGTAGCAAAGAGAATCAGAACAACAAAAGCACTCTCACTGATGAAATTGGAAATGTTTTTTTTTTTTTTAATTAACACTTCTAATTAGAATTTAACATCTCACTAGCTTCGTATGGGATTTTTCGCTTCCTTAACCTCACGGAAACCTATCTATTGGCTCTAAATAGGCAGTCACTTACCATGCACCACTTGAGGATTTCAATTAATCCCAAATCCTCCAACTTTGGTTTGTGAACTTGCCTTTTTCTGCTCGTCATGTCATTCCCTCCTGTTTCAACCTTCTCAAGGCGAATCCTCTTAACAGGCTATGTTTTGTCTTCCTTCTCCTCCTTCTCCTCCTTCTCTCCTTCCCTTCTAACTTAAGGACAGTGGTATATACATCTGACCAGGCTATATGATGGATGGTATCTCATATTCACCATGCTTGGAAGATGAGAAAGGAACCTTTTTGTAGCATAATTAGAAGGACCACTTTAACAACATTGGATAGAATGGTTGTAGTGAATACTAGCCCTTTGTAATATAGACAACAACTGAAAATATGCTCTATGAGTTCAAATTTTCAGAACAAGTGGGGCCTTGGAGGCAGTGCAAAATTTTCAACAACATTCGAATCAAATGCATTTCCATGATGCCATTCTAGATTTCAATCCATATGACTTATATGCTACATCAAGGAAACCAGATTTTTTTTTCAAATCTTTTCCCCTTACCTCCCCCCAAAAACATTTCTGAGGATGTTGAATGATCATAAGATTATATTCCTTTTCTTTCTGACTCCAGAAAAGAGCATAATATTCAATGAAGTATAGTGAACACTATACTTTGCATAGACCTGGCCTGATTTATGGGCAGTTCATTAATTGTATGCTGTGCTCAATCAATATTAATTGTTTATTATATTTCAGCTGAAATGACAAATAGTAGAGATACAAAGACAAAAATAAAATAATCTTGCCTTTAAGAAGCTTACATTCTTCTGAATTTGATGGGAATCATGAAGACCACCAACCACCAGGAGTCCAAAAACATTCCTGGAATGCCACTATTAAGTAACATTCCCTTAGTCAAAAACCTTGTCCTCATTTAAAAAAAAAGTTCTGAGGGTTGGGGATGAATAAAAAATATTTAGATAAGAAGTTTGCCTAATTCCTTCTTGAAAGCAGATTGTTATGGGAAATGTAGAGAAAGTGTGAGGTCTCTGGAAATCTGGAGAGCACTTGCAAAGAGGAGAGAAGAAGGTTGCTGAGATGAGAAAACAGTAAAGATAACTTTCCACCTACTTCTTAATTTTGCCTAAGCTTGGCCTTGCCTCGGTTTTTAAACTGCCTGTAAAGGTTTCAAGTGCTTCTGGAATGGGTGAAGATAATGGCAAAGTCAGAACTCTACTGATGACAAGATGCTGCAGTAGCACAGAAAACTTTTTAACATCATAATTATAACATAATAATTAGAATACCTTTTGTATGAGGTCTTTCTTCCATTAAGACTTGGAACATTCATAATAATCGCAAAGTATTTATTTAGCTTCCACATGTACATGGCAGTACTCAGTGTTACATTGTCTTTTGTTATAGCATTTTAGGTTAGACAAGAGAGGGTGGAAGAAGAGGTGAGCGGGAGGGGCTGCTGAAGAATATCTTTGCAAATCTTGGCTCTTGTAACAATATGTCTTCTGCTTGTGAGATGGAAGGTATAATCTAGGCAAGTGTAAGAGTTCGGTAAAAAAAAAATCCACACAGAGGAGAGAGGGAAAGAATCAGGTACTAGCCTCAAAATTCTTTTTCTAAAATGGCCAGTCAGAAATCTTTTTGGAATGTTCAATGTCCAGCAACACTAGTCTGGAGTCTGTTGATAAGATAGAGACAAGAAGCCACCTTGTCAAGTAAATTAAGATATAAACATATCAGAGGCTCAAAGGAGGCTACAGCCATCAAATTTCATGTAAATCTGACAAATTCCCCAGAAATTGCAGACTTTGGAGACCAGAGTAAAAATCAGGAGATGAGCAATAATTCTGCTTCAGATTCTTCTCTATGTCTCAACTCAACTTCAAAGCCAACTCTAGATATCAGAAACATCTAGAGTTGTGTGTTTGGTGTTATTAAACGGCATCTCTTAAGTTCCTGTGATTGGCAATGCCGCTCCAATTGCAGAGATGATTACAGATCAAAATGTGTTGTGTGAAACACTTTATCGTTTCCTATGCATACTTACGTTAAAGAAAAAAAAAACAAAATACATTCAGCCAATTCAAGGCAAGTAGGTTGTAGAATTATATAGATCTCAAATTATTTCCACAATTATTTTCACACTATAGCTTACACATATGTTGAAAAGTCTATTGTAAGATATACAGTATTTTGAAAATTCCAGAAGGACTGGAAAATAAAGTGTAGATATTTTGTAAAATACTTAACCAAATGGCTCACACAAATATAGAAGCAAACTGTGCACTTGGATATTCCCTTTTAGGCCCTCTTCACTTGAGTTTAACATATGTGTCCTACTTTTTTAAAATACCGAAAATATTTGCAAGTATGTTTGTTGAAATGTTTCTAAATTCTTTTCAGTAGTCATCTACCCTGTCTATCCCATTTGCATCCATACATAATTCCCACTGCCTTCAGTGGGCATGATGACTGTGGGATGGAAAAGCTGGTATAATTATATCTACATGGGTTGTAACATTTTAAATTTCCAAAGGAAAATTAGAAGCATAAAAAATTTCAGATGTGCAGCTGAGAAATATTTTTTAAAATCATACTTTCACTGCAGATTAACACATTCTGTCCTGCCAAAAATCTGCCTATTCCCTCTTTTCCCTTACTGGTGCCAACATTACTTTTTTTTTTTTTTTTTTTACTGTCTTGCCTCACTTTTTTCTTTGATTTTCCTTTCTGAGATGAAAACTTTTTTTTTTTAAATTCCCCTGAAGGCATTACCTAGGTTCCACTTCACTCCTATGATTTGTATTCATCCTGCTTCTGGATCTAGAGAAAAAAACACTGAGGGCAGCAACAAGTCAGCATAGCTAACAATCTACAGGAGTGGGAATTAGTATGAATAAGAAACATCACCCTACAGTGAGCCTGCCAGAGAACAATATTCTCTGAGAATTAAGTGTGTACTTAGGAGGTAAATTCATTCTTTCAAGGTACAAAAGTCAACTCTCAGTTGTGCTGCTAATGGAAGAGGGAAACAGATAGGTATAACATTTAAACATTTCTATTTGGTTTTGGAATTATTCTATGATATTTCTTTTATCAGACTTTTTTTTCTAATCACATTTTCTTTAGACTATTGTGAAAATTGGCATTCATTCCTTGTGCACAATAGGAGCTTAATAAATGTTTCGTTAATTGAATTATTGTCAGAGATCCTCAGCTCATACTACTAATAGTGTGGACAGGTAGGTGGCAGAGGAAAACTGTCCTAGACTGAAAAAATTTGTCCGCTCATAGATAATTTAGAGGGGACATTTAACATTTTCCCTTCATAAAACACATAATATTATTAGGGTCACTATTTTTTTAAACTTTAGTAAATCATGATTTTTTTTTTTACAATTATTATAAAGATAGTTTTCAATATTTTTTTAAATAACATTTTGAATTCCAATTTCTTCCCTCCTTCCATCCCCTCCCTCTTCAGGTGACTTTAAAGAAAGAATCTCAGTTGGGTGGATAGTGACATTCTCTTATGCTCTACTTATTTTGCATATAAGGCTAAAAGCTCTAGCCAGCCAAGGACCCATTTTATCTAAGCCAGGGGAGGGGAACCTGTGGTCTCTGGGTCTCAGGTTCTCTGCCCCCGATTTAAACTTTATAATTTCCTTCAGCGATTATCATTGCTTTGCTTATAGTAGATACTTAATACAAGTCTGTTGTTTTGCATACATAGCAATAATTGTTATTTAGTCCTTTTGACCAAGATCAACCCGGTTCAATTTTAATGACAGTGCTGCAAAAAATACTCCTTGAAAGTATGTTAGCCATGAAAGAGTGAACGTTGTTCAGTCATTTCAGTCATGCCTGCCTCTTTCTGACCCTATTTTTTTTTTTTTTTGGCAAAGAAACTGGAATGGTTTGCCATTTCCTTTTCCAGTTCATTTTATAGATAAAGAACTGAGGCAAATAAGGTTAAGTGACTTGCCAAGGGTCACACAGCTAATAAGTGTCTGAGGTCTGATTTGAATTAAAAAATATGAGTCTTCCTGACTCCAGGCCCTGTCCTCTGTCCCCTGTGCTACCTAGCTGACCTTCTCTTTCTTTATTCTTGCCATTATAAATCAAACAAAACAAAACATTCCCAGGATTAATGGGAATATTGGCACTGCTTTTATTGATGCAAACCAATGATTTGATGCTTAAATATTATAAAACCTTCTGAGAAAACTGCTTATTCATGCCTAAGGAGAAATGATATAGACAATGCCATATCCTAAACACATTAAAGGGTATCAAACTGCCTATCACCTCCCATTAGACTACAATCAATACTTTAAGATGTGGCAAATTTATTCTTTCCCTTCTCCCCCCCATCCTCAACCCAGAACTTGAATTTAGCCTAGCCATTGAATGTCCTTTATTCACCAGGGTCATCAAGTTTTCCAGAAGCATAAAGAACTTAGCTATCACCACAGATTCAAATGTCTTATTCCACCAGCAATTGAATGGGTTACCTTTCCTACATCACCTTCATTTACTTCAGTTATTTCATTGTATATTTACAAAAATGTCACAAAGAGTGGTGGTAGGGATTGTCATAAAACATTTTTTAATTAATTGATTTATTTTTTATTGTATATTTAGAAAATCCCTAGGTAAATCTAATAACCACTTTGATTTGTAAAAGAAAAAAAGTGATTTCTAAAACAACATATAAAATATTTAGGGCATTGTTTGTGGTGTCCCCCAAACATCTCCTCGTTTCCCTGGTATATGACACCACTGACCTTTTTTATAACTGAAGAGGTGAAGATGACATAGATTATAACCACTGCTCAAGAAGGTCCCTGATATCCAATCTATTTAAGTTTTAAATGACAACAATGCATGTTGACTCTTGGTATAAGCCCTTGCTTGGGCCTAGCATTAGTACGTATGCAAGCAGTTGAATGTTTTTATCGTGTCTCTGGTATTTGGTACTGTGTATTAAAGGGGAAGTTGCCAGAAAGGACAAACTGAGGAGCGATCTGAACCTAGCAAAGCAGAAAGTGAAGGTGCTGATAGAATGCCCTGTGTTAACCACTCTTCCTGCACATCATACGCCAGTTGGAGGTGATAGATGAGCCTTTTAGGTGATCTCATGTAAAGTACTTTGCTGTGAGCCAACCAACTCTTACACACTGTTACTAAATCATGGAAGACTTGCTGCTGGGCAAAATTCATATCATTAGAAAAGTTTTAATCATTACCTGGCCTCCATCATCTGATGATATTTTTTTAATCATTCAGCTAAGTCTTCTGTTGCCTTAATTGTGAAGTGGAGAAAAGGAGTTCTTATTTTGTTTCAAGAATTTCTTACAAGGAGGCAGGAAGCATGGTATGGCAGAAAAGACACTGAATCCACAATTTGAGGACCTGGTTTGGATTCAAAACCTGCTTTGATTTTTAATAAATTGATAACTTTGGCCATGCCATTGAATCTATCTATCTATAATCTACTCATCTGTAAAATCAGGAAGTGAAAGTAGATGACCTCAGAAGAACCTGTGAATTCCAATTCTATTGAATCATCAGAGAAGGAGAATTTCTATGTTAAAAAAAATGTAACCTCAGATATAAGTTATGCCATCTTAGGGACAGAGGAAGTAGGAAAAAGAGATAGGAAGGAAGGAATATAATTTGGAACTCAAAAGTTTAAAAACATTAAAAATTGTTTTAATATGTAATTGAGTAAATATATTAAAATAGCAATTATTTCAATATTTTGTCAAAGATTATATTATTCTCTTTGAAAAAAATAACAAAGTTGGAAGAGTGGAAAGACACACATACTCTAGCTCTTTCCCTACAGCCTGTAAAATACCTATGAAGAAAGACTTTCAACATATTCTAGAGCAGTGGAAGCAACAGAAGAACCCAGTGGAGGAAATTTCCAGCCCAGGGTGACCTGTAAGGCTGATGGGAAAGGTCTGTCATACCAGATCAGGAGCAGAGCCCAACCCAGCCTAGGGTTCATGGCATCAGGAGGAGCAGGACTGGCGCAGGCCTTGGGAATTCTCCACCTGCAGTGGGGGTTTGCAGATCCCTTAACCCACAGGTGACAGAGGTCAGTGAGAAGGCTTTTTCAACCAGGGAAAGAAGGAAACAGGATCCTCCCCGGGGGAACTGAGCAGTTGATCTGAATCTCAATCATGAGCCAGGCCAGGGAGTAAACCCCTCTCCATTGATTGTGCCATCTTGGAGGAACTGAGAAACTGCAGGTCCCTAGAGTATACCCTACTCTTGACAAAGGACCCAAAAGTCAAGTAACTGGTTGAGAAAATGATCAAAAAAGGGAAAAAATAGTAAGATTCTATATAGCAAGTTACCTTCTTGGTGAACAGGTATTTTCTCCCTTCCTTTCAGGTGAGGAAGAAAAAATGTCTTCAGGGGAAGACATAAAAGTCAAGGCTTCTGCATCCAAAAACTTCAAAATAAATATGCAATGGTCCCAAGCTATGGAAGAACTCAAAAAGGATTTTGAAAATCAAGTAAGAGAGGTGGGGGGAAAATTGGGAAGAGAAATGAGAGTGATGTAAGAAAGTCATGAAAAGTGAGGCAACAACTTGCTAAAGGAGACCCAAGAAATGCTGAAGAAAATAACACCTTTGAAAACAGGCTAACCCAATTGGCAAAAGAGGTCCAAAAAGTCAATGAGGAGAAGAATGCTTTAAAAGGTAGAATTAGCCAAATGCTAAAGGAAGTACAAAAGCTCACTGAAGATAATAGTTCTTTAAAAGTTAGAATGGAACAGATGGAAGCTATGAAGCTAATGAGAGAGATAGATAGATAGGTAGATAGATAGATAGATAGATAGATAGATAGATAGATAGATAGATAGAGACAGAGACAGAGAGAGACAGAGAGACAGAGACAGAGACAGAGAGAGACAGAGAGAGACAAAGAGAGACAGAGAGACAGAGAGAGAGAGACACACACACACAGACACTCACACAGAGAAACAGAGAGCACATGGTGAGTTGAATAAGAAGGGATCATATCTAAAAAAAAATTAAGGAGTGAGAGAGGAATATGTTGAGAAAAGAAAGGGAGAAATAAAAGAGGCAGGAAAAAGCTTTTCCAATGGAGGGGAAAAGGGGAGGAGGTGAGAGGGAAAAAGTGAAGCTTAGTCTAATCACATTTGACTCAAGGAAGGAATAACATGTATGCTTAATTCGGTATGAAAATCTGTCTTACATTACAGGAAAGTAGAGGAGAAGGGGATAAGTAGGGTGGGTGGGATGATAGAAGGGAGGGCAAATGGGAGGAGGGTGCAAGTAGAAGTCAACACTCTTGGGGAGGGACAAGGTCAAAAGAGAGAATAGAGGAAATGGGGAGCAGGATAGGATGAAGGGAAATATAGCTAGTCTTTCACAACATGACTATTATGGAAATCATCTGCAAAACTACACATATATAACCTATATTAAATTGCTTGCCTTCTCTGTGGGGATGGGTGGGGAGGGAGGAAGGAAGAGAAGTTGGAACTCTAAGTTTTAGTAGCAAATGTTGAGAATTGCTTTTGCATACAACTGAGAAATAAGAATTTATCTTGCCCTACAGAACAAAAGAGAAGATAGGGATAAGGGAAGGGAGGGATGTTAGGAGAGAGGGCTGATTGGCAGAATGCAAGTTGTTTTGGGGTTTGGGGAAGGGAGAAATGGGAAGAAAATTTGGAACTCAAAATTTTGTGAAAATGAATGTTGAAAATTTTAAATAAATAATAAAATAAAATAAAAAAAACTACAAAGTAGAATTATTTATTTGGCATTTGACTTATATTTTTATTTATATTTATTAAGTCATTATATAAAAACGCTTTTAAATAAAATTTTAAAAATAAAAAAATGACTCCTCTTCAATTAAAAAAAATAACCATTCTTTGTTTTATTTTGAGAGACTTTTCCTCACTTGTAGCTTCCATAGTTATATTTTGCTTTATTGCACTATGAAAAGTATTTATTTTTTGCAAGAGATAAATGAGGGCAGGGAAAGAATAAGAATTTATTTCTGCACATGATTTTTTAAATTCTACTATCCCACTCCTAAGCAGGGCAAATTTCTCAAAAGTCTTCCCACAACCTACAGTGTATGTCTTTCATTTATATTTTCTACCCTCACCATCCTTCTTCATTTCTTCCTTTCTGCAGGATGATCCTTAGGATGTCCAGGATATAGAAAATCATAACATGAGATTTTATTTCATGGTTCAATAAAATAATTGTTGCAAGGAATTTTGAAAACCTTAGAGTACAGGTGATTAAGAGCCATGGAAAGACAGACCAAAAACTAATTGAAAACTAAATAATCTAATCCAAAAGATTTAGTGTTCAAACAACAAATCACAGAAAAAATTAATAATTTCTTCAAAGAGGATCAATGAGATAGCATACAAAAATTTATGCAAAGCAAACAAAGCAGTTCTTATGGAAACTATGATGTATCTAAATGCTTGAATGAGTAAATTAAAGAAAGAGGGGATCTACAAATTGGGCATGCAACTAAAATAACTAGAAGAAGAGCAAATGAAAAATTCCCAATTAAATATCAAATTAGAAATTCTGAAACTCAAAGAAGAGATTAGTAAAACTGAAGTTAGGAAAATTATTGAACTAATAAATGAAAGTAAGAGCTGGTTGTATGAAAAAAATAAATAAACTTTGGTTAATTCAATTATAAAAACGAAAGAAGAATTCATCACCAGTGAAGAGAAAACTAAAGCAAAACTTAGGAAATATTTGGTCCAACTGTATGCTAATAAATTTGAAAACCTAAAAGAAATGGATGAATATTTACAAATGGAAATTGGCCAGGTTAACAGAAAAGGAAGTAATATATTTAACAACATTTTAGAAAAAGTAATTGAACAAGTCATTAATGAACTCCCTAAGAAAGCATTTCCAAGGTCAGATGAATTTATAAATGATTTCTCCAAAACATTTAAAGAACAATTAATTTCAATGCTATGTAAGCTATTTGGGAAAAGAAAAATAGGTGAAGGAGTGCAAACAAATTATTTTTTTTTGACACAAATATGTTGCTAATACCTAAACCTGGAAGACTCAAAACAAACAAACAAACAACAACAACAAAAACCTATAGAAAAATTTCCTTAATGAATATTAATGCACAATTTTAAATAAGAAGATTATAGCAATTCATCACCAAGATAATACAGTATGACCAGGTGTGATTTATACCAGGAATGCAGGGCTGGTTCAATATCAGGAAAACTATTACTCTCTATAATATGATGTTACGCTTAGAGAATCCTAAAAAAATCAACTAAGAAATAATTTATAATTAGCAATTTTAGCAAAGTTCATGATATAAAATTATGCACATAAATCAGTAGCATTTCCATAAAAATGGAATAACAATAAAATATAAATAAAAAAAGTACAGCAGTAAGAGATAGAAGGAGAAATTCCATTAAACATGTCTGTAGACAACATTAAATATTTGGGAGTCTACCTGACAAGACAAATCCAGGAACTATATGACCAAAACTAGAAAACATTTTTTCACACAAATAAAGTCATGTCTAAACAATGGGAAAATATCAATTGCTGTAATGGTAATTTAAATGGGAAGATCTTTCCCATTCACTCATAGGCCATGTGACCTGCCTGGGTGTATAAACAAGATCCTGACACATAGAGGATGACTTGCTATCACAGGTTGTTTGATATGCTTTTCTAAAAGGAAAGGCAACTTTTGGGGCATCAGCAATCACTTTAATCAAGCACATGTATCATTCACTTAGTTCAGGGGAAGAAGTCAGCACCCTGAACTTCAGATAAAATACAGTGAAATCAAAACCAACAGACATGGTTTCCAACTCTCTAACATAAGCAAAATATACATTATAGATAAATAGACAGATCCAACTGTCTTTACATACTTACATAGTTACCAGAGAAAGAAGCACCAACATCTGGGTTTTCAAAGTTGGGGTGGGGTAGGAGTGGAGTGGGTTCTCTAGCAGCTGCCAAGTGTCTCATCTGATCAAACATTTCCAAAGAGTAAGCCTCAAAATACAACTTCACCTCAGAGTACTTACACGTTTTTCAGAGACAAAGGGCATCACAACCCTTGAGAACCAGTGCCTCATTAACAAAAGGTGTGGGCCTTTCTACAAGTCATCCTAGGTCCATTAATAGGTAAAGAATATCTTCTTTAATTTCATTATTCAATCAGAGGCACTTGACTATGCTAAAACAAAAAATGCGTTATCAATACACTGAGTCACATGGAGCCTGTGGTAAGGAGGAGTTTGGTGAATGAGTGTAACAGGAAGGGGGAAAAAGGAAGAGACCAAGCTTAGAATGGAAGGGAACTTAGAGCTGAAGAGAAATTAGTGAGAGAGCAGTCTGAATTGAAGGATACAGGCAAATAGCAGCTGGCTAGCTTGAGTGAGAGAAGTTGTTTATGATTTTGTTTAAGGGAGCCTGCTTGTGATTTGGTTAAAGGAGCTGATTTGTGGGAAGCCTCACAGGAGGAAGGCTTGGGGCTGGTGTTGCACTTTGCATTATCGTTTTGTATAGATTTATTTGTTACTATGATGAATTTGACTTTCTGATGCTTGAATAAATGTCTTGGTTCTGTCTTCAAAGTGGAGAGTCTGTTGTATTTTGTGATTCAGAATTGTGCCTGGATATTCATGACTGCAGTGGGCTCTGTGAATGTCACGTTTAGCACTATAATTATGTATGGGTAGGCAAAGCTAACAAAATGAAAATAATAATTGTCCCTAAATTAATTTACTTATTAAGGCCATACCAAAGAAAACCAAAATAAATTATAGAGCTAGAAGAAAAAAATCTAGAATAAAAGGTCAAGAATATCAAGGGATTAATGAAAAAATATGCAAGGAAGGTAGCCTAGCCATACCAGATCTAAAGCTATATTATAATGCAAAAATCACCAAAGAGACATAGTATTGACTAAGAAACAGAGTAGTGGATCAGTGGAATAGGTTAGGCACACAAGAAACTGAGTAAATGCCTATAGTAATCTACTGTTTGATAAACTCAAAGACTCCCGCTTCTGGAATAAGAACTCACTATTTGACAAAAACTACTGGGAATTAACTACTACCATTAACTAGGCATAGACCAACATCTCACACCTAATATAAGATAAGGTTTGCATTCCTATATGGAAAGATAATACATATAATTTCTTAGAAGGAGTTTACATAGAGAAAGTACATGGGTTCAAGTCAATCATGCTGGGATATTGAGAAAAAGGATACAGTGGGAGAAAGGGGAAGGGAAAGGTAGAATGGGGAAATAGTCTACTTCCCTCTACATTCTGACTCCATAGTTCTTCTGGATATGGATGACACTTTCCATCATGAGTCCTTTGGAATAGTTTTAGGTCCTTGCTTTTTTAAGAAGAACTAAGTCTGTCAAAGTCAGCCATTGCACACTAGCTGTTACTGTGTACACTGTTCTCCTGGTTCTGTTCACTTCACTCAGCATCAGTTCACATAAGTCTTTATAGGTTTGTCTGAAGTCCACTGGTTCATCATTTCTTGTAGCAAAATAATATTTCATTATATTCATGTAACACAACTTCTCTAGTCATTACCCAATTGATGGGCATCCCCTCAATTTCCAGTTCTTGGCCAACACAAAAAGAGCTCCAATAAAGATTTTTGTATGTGTTGGTCCTTTTCCCATTTTGATGATCTCCTTGGGGTATAACCATAGAAACAGTATGACTGGGTCAAAGGGAATGTACATTTTTACAGTCCTTTGGGCATAGTTTCAAATTGCTCTCCTGAATGGTTGGATCAGCTCACAGCTGCACCAGCAATGATTTAGTATTCCAACTCTCCCACATCTTCTTCAATATGTATCAGTGTGATGTGGTACCTCAGAATGGTTTTGATTTGCATCTGTCTAATCAATAGTGACTTAGGGCATTTTTTCATATGATTATAGATAGCTTTAATTTCTTCCTCTGAAAACTGCCTGTTCATATCCTTTGAGGATTTATCAATTGGGGAATGACTTTTATTCTTGCAAATTTGACTAAGTTTTCTATATATTTTACATATGAGGCCTTTATCATAGACACTGAGTATAAAAAATTCCCAGTTTTCTACTTCTCTCCTAATCTTATTTGCATTGGCTTTGTTTGTGCAAAATCTTTTCAATTTGATATAATTAAAGTTATCCATTTTGCATTTCATTAGGTTCTCTATGTCTTGTTTGGTCATAAATTTCTCCATTCTCCATAAATCTGACAAATAAACTACTCCTTGCTCCCCTAGTTTGTTTATAGTATTAGACTTTATACCTAGATCTTGTACCCATTTATACTTTATTCTGGTATCTGATGTCAGTCATTGGTCTATGCCTAGTTTCCACCACACTGTTTTCCAGTTTTTCCCACAATTTTTGTTAAACAGTGAGTTATTACCCCAGAAACTGGGGTCCTTGGATTTATTAAACAGTAGACTATTTAATAAATTGTGTCTTGACTAAAGTGTCTTGCATACCTAAGCTATTCCACTAACTAATCTAGCCCTCTCTTTCTTAGCCAGTACCAAGTAGTTTTGATGACTGAAGCTTTATAATAAAATTGAAGATCAGTATGCTAGGCCACTTTCCCTCTTCATTAATTCCCTTGATGTTCTGGACCTCTTGTTCTTCCAGATGAATTTTGATATTATTTTTTTCTAGTTCTATGAAGTAATTTTTAGTAGTTTTATTGTTATGTCACTAAATAAGTAAGTTAATTTAGGTAAAATTGTCATTTTTATTATATCACCTTGGCCTACCTATGAGCAGCTTATGTCTTTGTAATTATTTAGATTTGACTTTATTTTTGTGAGAAGTGTTTTGTAATTGTGTGAATATAGTTCTTGAGTTTGTTTTGGCAGGTAGATTCCCAAATATTTCTCAATGTCTACAGTAATTTTAAATGGAATCTTTCTTTGTATCTCTTGCTGTTGGACTTTGTTAGTAATATATTAAAATGCCTATGATTTATGTGAGTTTGTTTTATATCCTGCAACTTTGCTGAAGTTGCTTATTATATCAAGTAATTTTTTGCTTCATTCTCTAGAATTCTCTAAGTATATCATCATATCATCTGCAAAGAGTTATAGCTTAGTTATAGCTCTTTGCCCATTTTAATTCCTGTAATTTCTTTTTTCTTCTCTTATTGCTAAAGCTAATGTTTCTAGTACTATATTGAATAATAGTGGTGATAATTGACATCCTTGTTTCACCCCCAATAAATAACATTTTTACAAAGTCATTAGCCTCCATCTGTTCCATTCTAATTTTGAAAGAACTGTTTTCTTCAGTGAACTTTTGAACTTCCTTTTCTATTTGGCTAATTCTGCTTTTAAAAGCATTCTTCTCCTCATTGGCTTTTTGAACCTTTTTTGCCAATTGAGGTAGCCTATTTTTCAAGATGTTATTTTCTTCAGCATTTTTTTGGGTCTCCTTTAGCAAGGTGTTGATCTGCTTCTCATGCTTTTCTTGCATCTTTATCATTTCTCTTCCCAGTTTTTCCTCCACTTCTCTAACTTGATTTTCAAAATCCTTTTTGAGCTCTTCCATGGCCTGAGCCCATGGAATATTTATTTTGGATGTGTGGGAGACAGAAGCCTTGACTTCTGTGTCTTTCCCTGATGGTAAGCACTGTTCTTCCTCATCAGAAAGGAAGGGAGGAGATATCTGTTCACCAAGAAAGTAACCTTCTATGGTCTTATTTTTTTTCCCTTTTCTGGGCATTTTCCCAGCCAGAGACTTGACTTCTGAGTGCCCTCTCCACCTCCACCATGCCTCCAGATCCACCCAGCTAGCACTTGGGGTCTGAGATTCAAATGCTGCTTCCCAGCCTCAAGCCTTTGGGTGGAGGCAGGGCTGCTATTCAGTGTGAGTTTAAGTTCAGATGCTCAGGTGGGAGCAGAGCAGCCTCACGGGGTTCAGTTCCCTCAGGGGGTTTATGGGGAGATCTTCAACAATGGATCCAAGCTCCTGCCTGCTTTGGGAGCCTTTGTCTGCTGCTGCCTCTGCTGCTGCCTCCAGAGGGGTCCTGAGTTATGGGGACATCCCGCTCCCCTCTCGGCCAGCCAAAAAGACTCTCTCACTGACCTGTGGGTGGAGGGACCTGCGTGACTGCTGGAGATTCCATCCCTGAAGCCTGCTGGGATCTGCTCCTCTCAGTGCCGCGTGGCCAAGGCAGGTCTGGGCTTTGCTCTGGGTCTGGTGTGCAATGGACCTTTCATGTCTGTTTTCCAGGTCTCTTTGGAAAAGAAATCTCTTCCACTCCATTGTTCTGTGGCTTCTCCTGCTCCAGAATTTGTTGGGAGTTCTTCTTTACAGGTATTTTATGGGCTGCGGGGTCAGAGTTAGCATATGTGTATCTTTCTACTCTGCCATCTTGGCTCCTCCCTAAATAACATTTTTAAACAAAAAAAGGAAAAAAAATATCTACTTCTTCCCTTGTAGAACAGTTATAGTGGATGTCTTTGATGGATTTAAAGATTATTTTCATTTTAAAGGACTTCTTACATGAATATGAAAATAGGTATATGGGTAAGGAGGTTTCCATTCCAATCTTTTCTCTATGTTTTGTTAGATGATTCAGTTCATAATCTTGTAGCATCCTGCTCTGTAATATTTTATAAATGAATATTTACTCTAAACCCATGTCATTCTTGTGTGCCATATTTCTTAGTTTCACAAGTTAAGTAGATTAGGTATTTTCTGATTAAGCAATTTTAAAGTTTTTGGTCTCTATATTATGGCAATATATATGTTGGTTAAGCTCCAGTATACAATTTTAAAATTCAATGTCAATGTTTTTTTTTCCTTTACCCATTCCCCATTTTTCTTATTCAAAATTTTATTTTAATTGCTCAGGTTGGATCCATTTTAATGGAGTATCGTTTCTCTTTCTCATTTGCGTTCTTCAACCTTTGTATGTTTTCCTCATTGCTTTAGTAAATGAGTTCTCTATTTATGTATAAATAGCTGATCCATGAATAAATTCCATATCATTCATATGTCATTTCCCATCTAATACTGTGTAATAAACTTAATTTTGTGATATTACTTTGTCCTGGCTAATTCCAACACTTTCTGATTCATTTCTTGAAGAAAGTGTTCCTAATATGTAGATGTAAGATTTTTATTATGTCATTGGCTTCTCACAGTATTTGTTCCTGAACTATTTTTTTTTTTTACCTGGCCTATACTATGCTCTCATTTTTAATTAAGTCTTAATTATCAAATTGCACATCTCAGTGGTACCAGTCATCTATTCAAGGAACAAGCAATTATTAAGCATTTATTGTATGCAACGCTTTGTTTAAAAGTCTAGGGGTTACTTAGATAAAAATGGTTAATAATAAACATCAGGCAGTGTAACAAAGTCACTCTTCATGTACCTTCACTTCTCTGACTGATTGCCATTGTCTGCTCTTGCCAAAATATTAGTTGACCCTGTTACCCTTTCATTTCAGTTACCCTAATATTTTTGGAATTCCTGCTTTCCTTTGTATATTGGAGTTTTATTGGTTCAACCTTCCAGACTTCACATGATTTGCTTCCCACAGTCTAATCTTGCTAATTTCAGAAATCTTATTAACTCTTTACACCACTCTCATGATTGTTCTACAGGATAACTGTCCTGTGGACAATTTAACCACTTCTGCTTTCATCCAATCCATCACAGAATTCTCCCAAAATTCTCTAGAAGTTCCTATCTACACACAGCTTTAGGATTATCTTACATAATGTGGTCCTAACCAAGGTCAATTGATAATAATGTCAATTGATATAAGTTATAATCTACTGCCAGCATAATGGTGTCTCATTATCCATGTAACTTCACATTTTTTACGGCAAAACATCTGACAGAAGTATGCCTAGAGAAAATTTGACTGACATAATGCTCTATTCCTCTTTGTGTTCTAAATTTTCTCACTATTACAGAATCTGCAGTGTATCTTAATTACCTCTGGTTAATTAGCCAATTCAGGTAGAATTCTATTTTAATGAACTTAATGAAACATATACTGTATTCAAATTTGGCTAAAATGGAAATCCACATCTATGAAACATAGAGGAGGTATACTGTATTTTACTTATTTAAATAAAGTGAGTAATGTTGCCCAATGCTTACAAAAAATAGGTGGCAGAGAAGGAAAGGAGTTATGAAGTCAGGTTTCAAGCAGTGAAGAAAACAATAACTCCTTCTGTTATAACTGTACACGAGTGCAGTTTAAGATATTAATAGAATTTGACATAGTTTTTTTTCAAAATAAGTTTTAGAAATATTTCCTTTATAAAGTAGCAATCATCAAAACCACTTGGTACTGGCTAAGAAATAGACGGTTAGATCAGAGGAATGGGTTAGGTACACAAGATATAGTAGTCAATGATTATAGCAGTCTACTATTTGATAAACCCAAGGATCCCAGCCTCTAGGATAAAAACTCACTTTCTGACAAAAAATGCTGGTAAAACTGGAAAATAGTGCGGTGGAAACTGGGCATAGACCAATGCCTGACACCATATATGAGAATAAAGTCCAAATGGGTCCACAATATAGGTATAAAGGCTGATACTATAAAATAAATAAATAAATAAATAAATAAATAAATAAATAAATAAATAAATAAATAAATAAATAAATAAATAAATAAATAAATAAATAAATAAATAAATAAATAAATGAATAAATAAATAAATAAATAAATAAATAAATGAAGCTAGGGGAGCAAGGAATAGTTTACTTGGGAGATTTATAGAAAACTTAGAAATTTCTGATTAAATAAAAGAAAGAGCATATTAAGAAATGCAAAATGGATAATTTTGATTACGTTAAATTGAAAAGTTTGTGCACAAACAAAGTCAATGCAACCAAGATTAAGAGGGAAGCAGAAAGCTGGGAAAGAATTTTTACAACTCGTATTTGTGATAAAAGACTCATGATAAAATATATAGGGAACTTTGTCAAATTTACAGTAATAAAAGTCATTCCCTAATGACAAATGGTCAAAGGATATGAACAGGCAGTTGTCAGAGGAAGAAGATAAAGTTATCTATAGTCATATGAAAAAATACTCTAAATAACTATTTAGTAGAGAGATGCAAATCAAAACCACTCTGAGGTACCACATCACACCTATCAGATTGGTTAACATAACAAAACAGGAAAACAATACATATTGGAGAAGATGTGGGAGAGTTGGAACACTTAAACATTGTTGGTGGAGCCATGAGCTGATTCAACCATTCTGGAGAGCAATTTGGAACCATGCCCAAAGGGCTATAAAAAATGTACATTCCCTTTGACCTAACCATACTGCTTCTAGGGCTGTACCCCAAAGAGATCATAAAAATGGAAAAAAGACCCACATGTGCAAAAATATTTATAGCAGCTATTCTTGTGTTGACCAAGACCTGGAAATTGAGGGGATTCCCATCAATTGGGGAATGGCTGGACATGGTGTGGTATATGAATGTAGTGGAATATTGTAAGAATACTATAAGAATACAGGCAGACTTCAGAAAAATCTGAGAAGACATATATGAACTGATGCCCAATGGAATAAGCAGAACCAAGAGAACATTATACACAATAAGGCCCCACTGTGCAAGAACTGTTTTTGATAGATTTAGCCCTTCACAGCAATACAAGGACCAAAATCATTTCCAAAGTTCTCTTGATGCAAAATGTCATCCTTATCCAGAGAAAGAATTATAGAGTTGGAATGTAGAATGAAGAAGACTACTTTCTCTTTTGTTATGTTTTGGTTTTTCTCATTGTTTCTCACATTTTGTTTTAATTCTTCTATGTAACATGACTAATGCGAAAATGTGTTCAATAAGAATATATGTAACAATGAGTTTAATAAGAATGTATATGTAGAACCTATATAAGATTGGATGTTGTCTTGGGGAGAGAGATGGAGAAAATTTAAAACTTATGGAAGTGGTTGTTGAAAACTGAAAACAAATAAATTAATAAAAATTTTCAAAAACAAATATTTTACTTCATATTGCAACCAGAGAATTATTGACATGCATGTGGGTAGCTCCAATTGATTTCTCATCCCTATGGTCAATCCTAGTACAATTTATAATAGGAAGTATAGTCTCTTAGCACTGAAGAATAGAAATGGAAAGATGAAGAAAAAATTATTAATGGAGAGAGATAGGGGTGGAATTCAAGTTGAAGGGTCTTTAATCTTACATAGGAATCTGTAGAGAAAAATTTAGGGTGGAACTGAATGCTTGGGGGAAAGAATAGAAAAGCTCTTTATAAATGGTAGAACAACAAAGAAACTGAATTCAAAGGTAAATAGGCTCTAAAGGATTGAAAGTTAGAAAAAAAATTCAGAGGCATTTAGTATATCATCCTCATGTGTATTTTGTATTGTGTTGTGTTGTGTTGTGTTGTATTCTGATCTATTCTCTTCTTTCTATAGTAAAAGGTGCAATAGATTTTTTAATAGATACCCCAACAACAGTGTGTTAGTCTGCCTGTTTTCCCAAAGCACTTTTCTAATTGATTATATGCATTTTGTATCATGTTTAACGATTTTATGAAAAAAAGAAAATAAATTGTCATTGTTTTAAATTCCATTTCTCTTGATCTATGTCAGTTCTGTAAAGATATAAACTATTTAGCAAAGATATTTGAAGCACTCTGCCTCCCATCGTTTCTCCTTTTAATAGTAATATATTGCTTTTCTAATATTCAAAAACTTTTAAAATACATAAACAGTTAAAATTGTATATTTTATCTTTTGTAATATCACTTTCTCTTTTTGTAATTTTAAATTTTTCTCCATAGTCATAGACAGGTAACTCACTTTATTTTAAACTAAATGCTTTTTATTCACTAATTTATCATTTTACTGCATATGTTTTGTAATTGCAATCATTTGAGAATTTCTGTGGTATATGTTGTAAAATACTGCTCTAACCCTATTTTTTGCTAAACTCATTTCCATTCTTTTCCTTCCCTAAATATTTTCTTTTTTGTCCTTTGATTTATATGACACTGGGATACTGGATTCAATTATTTCTGCTTTTTGCTTATTAAATCTGGTTCACTGATATATATTTTTTTCTATTTTTAACCAATACCAAAAATTTTTATCATTTCTGCCTTACCAGATAAGTTTAATCTGATAATGCTATAACCTCTTGACTTCTTCTGTGATTTCCTTTTCAAATTTAAATATTTTTATCTTCCAAATGAATATTGCCTTTATTTGATTTAGTTACATAAAGAAACAGTCTATTAATTCATTCATGGATTTAAGAATTTCATAAAAGTTTTAAAATTAAACATTTTTTACTTTAAAATTTCAGTTCCATTTGAAATTGGGTAATTTAACATCTTTATTCTTTTGTTAGGGTATCATTTTTGCAATTCTTTATTTTATTTAAATTCTCAAAGTATAAGTGTATAATTTCTGATGATTACTTTTTCTTCTATTCTCTGTATAATTTTTTTTATTTTTTGGTAGTTTTATGTTTTTTTGTAAATGTCAGGTTAAATAAGACTTATTGAATTTGTTAATATAAGACGATTTCAGTCGGGAGGGATTGCTTGTTTTTACATTTAAGTATTTTTTAGTATTTTATAATTTACTCTCCTAATTTTCAAGATCCTCATCCTTTTTTTAGACGTTTTCAATATGTAACTTTACCTATTAAGGCTATCTTATTTGTATTTCAAAATTTTAAAATATATTTTTATTTTTGATCTATTATATACAGTAATTAACTTATCTTGCTTTTTGAAATATCTTTTGCTTACATTTTGTCACTTAGTCTCAGTTTTGAACTGTGTCTTATTTTGTATGTTTTTGAAAAGCTATGATTTTTAGGAAGTTTGTCCTTACAGTTTCAATGCCTTCTTTTGACTTTGAAGCATTAGTCACAGACGCCTCTAGGTTAGAGCAAAACAAATCTTATTTCTCTTCTAAATTAAAACCCTTAAAGATTTTTGAAGAGAATAACCATGAACCCCTTGAAGCTTCCTAACTTCCAGCTAAATATCACCTGATCCAACAAGCATTTCTCATAAAACATGATTTCATATCCTGACATCATTCTAGTTAACTTGAGTCATCATATGTTGACTTTTTCTTCTGTCATCATAAGCATATACATATATATAAATATACACACATACACACACATATATACACATACATATATACATACACATATATACACATACATATATACATATATACACATATATACACATATACATACATACATATATATATATAAAACTTAACCCCAATTGCCTCATTTGGGGTCATCTCCAGTCATCCTGATGAATATCTGGTCACTGGATTCACTGGATTCAGATGATTCTGGAGGAGAAGTGAAGCTGGTGTCCTGCACAGCCCTCCCTCACTCAAAACAAAGACAAATGCAAGTCATATCATTATTTCTCTGATGCCATTGTCTTCTTGGGCAATGAAGGATGAAGACACACACAGCTAAAAACATGTGTTATTTGTGTGATCATTTTCAGAATATTCCACGAGTCTGAAATCTACCTTTTCCAAAAATCTGTTTAGTTTGGTATTTTTCTTTTTGTTTATCTTTCCATTAGATTTTTCCAGCTTATGAGAGCAAATTAATCTCCTACAAGTATTATGTTTTTTTCTTCCTTTTAAAATTTCAGTTGGTCTTTTCTTCGTAGATTTCAGTTATATGCCATTTAATAATAAATCAGCCTAATACTATAGACAGAGAGTTGGTTTCTGTAGTTAGGTTTAAATTGTTGTCTGACACATACAGGTTATATAAACCTGGATAAATCACTAATCTCATGCAAAACTCTGTGGTATGCTGGTAGAATGTTGTCCTCATTGGGAATTCCCAAGAGCTAGAACATTTTCCTTCACATGAAGTTAATAAGGATATGTTTTATTTTATATGATATCTCTAAATATACTGTAATCTTCTTTATATCTCTATTAATATAATAAATTGTTATTTCCAATTTGTGATAGCATGATGGAAAGTTCTGTTCTGTTTTTTATATAATCACTGGATGTATAATATATTTTATTATTATTGTCCCATTTAATTTTGTATGTATATTTTATTTTCTATTTAATTTTAGCTTTTCTATTTAAACTTATATTTCTCCTACATGTAAAAACAATTTTAACATTCACTTACAAAGCTTTGAGGTCCAAATTCTCTTCCTTCCTCTCTCCCCACCTCACCTCAGAGAGAAGGCAAGCATTTCAGTATAGGTTATTCATATGTAGTAATACAAAACATATCTATGTTTGTGAAAAAACAGAGTAAAAGCAAGAAAAATAAAGCAATACAAGTATGCTTCAATTTGTATTCAGACATCATCAGTACTTTCTTTGGAGATGGATAGCATCTTTCATCATAAGTTCTTTAAAGTGGTCTTGGATCATTCTATTGCTGAAAATAACTGTCATTCAAAGCTGATCATCTTGCAGTGTTGCTGTTAATTTGTACATAGTACATTTCACTTTGCATCAGCACATACAAGTCTTTCCATGTTTTTCTGAGAGCATCCTGCTCATAATTTCTGATAGTATGATAGTATTCCATAAAAATCACTTATTACGATTTCTTTAATCATTCCCCCATCTATGGGCATCTTCTCAATTTCTAATTATTTGCCTACAGAAAATAAAAATTTTGCTCACATAGGTCCTTTTTATTTTATTTTTTAATGTCTTTTGGGATACAGACCCTAGTAATGGTATTTCTAGGTCAGAGGATATACATGGTTTTATAGTCCTTTGGACACAGTCTAAAATTGCTTTACAGAATAGTTAAATCAGTTCTCAACTCCACCAACATTTCTTTAATGTCTCATTTTTTCAACATATTCTCCACCGTTTGTCATTTACCTTTTCTGTCCTATTAGCCAATCTAATAGATATGTGGTAGAGCCTCAGACTTGCATAAATTTACATTTCTCCAAATCAATGATGTTAGAATATTTTTTATATGACTATAGATAGCTTTGATTACTTTATCTGAAAACTGATCATATCTTTTGATCATTTATCACTAAGAGAATGGGTCTTATTTTTATAAATTTGTCTCAGTTATTCATATGTTTGAGAAATGAGGTCTTTATCAGAAACCTGCTTCAAAATTGATTTCATAGTTACTCTTGCTCACTGTATTTGTCTCTATCTTATACTCACCCTGTTTATTCTATTTTCTCTCCTTTTATCCTGCTCTTTTTCAAAAACGTTTTGCTTCTGATTACCTCTTACCCCAACCTGCCCTCTCTTGTATCACCACCTATTTCTCTAATTCCCTTCTCCTCCTTTCTGTACCCAACTGAGTATGTTATTCCCTCTTTGAGTCAATTCTGATGAGAGTAAAGTATACTTACTCTCCCTCACGTTCTCCCTCTTCTCCTCCACAAGCTTTTTCTTGCCTCTTTTATCTCAGATAATTTACTCCATTCTGCTTCTCCTTTTCTCTTTCTCCCAGTACATTCCTCTCTCATGCATTGATTTTATTTTTTGGATATCATTCCTTCATGTTCAGCTCACATCTGCACCCTCTGTCTATAACAGAAATTACCCTGTTCAACAATTTGCAGATAATAAACATCAAATGAGGCCTGAAACAAAGAGGAGGACACTCACCCAAGATATTTGTGACTGTGTTAGTGGAGAACATGCACAGTGAAAGTCAAAGGGGAATTCCTTGTGTATGTTTTGTATAGATGTGCTTATTCTGGGGTGATACCATACTGATAAATCCCCAAAATATTACAGAATCTCCTGTAAGAGACTTGTAATCACTGAAAGAATTTTGGTCTGTCCATCTAAACAGTAAAAACCAAGCAGATAAAAATTGTTGGTTTCTCAGATTTCAACATATGTTTAGATGGATGCCATATAGATATTATTTGACAGTAAGTGGGGCAGGGCAAATAGTTCATATGAATAATAAACTGGACCCAGAGTTGAAAAGGAATTGAGTAAACTAGATTACTTCAAGGAATTGCAAAACTCCTTAACATTTCCCATAAAAGTAAAGGCCTATCTTTCTAATACTATCATTCTACTGTGTTATTATGTGGTGGTAAAAAGTGAAATACAATCTCCTCCAGAGAATAAAAAATGAACATCACACAAAAAATAATGGAGAGGCACATAGCTGGTGTGATCTGGCCATAATATTGTAATAATGGTAATTTAAAATGGGAAGATAATTCTCATTCATTAATACGCCCATGTGGCCGGCCTGAATCACATGAGTCTGAATCACATGGAGCTTGTGGTGGGAAGAGTTTGCTGAATGGGTGGAACAGGAAAAGGCAGAGCTAGAGCAGAGCTGAGGGGGAGTTAATCTTGAGAGCAGTCAGAGCTAGGCTAACATGAGTAAAAGAGCCTGCTTGTGATTTGTTTAATGGGTAAGGCTTGGAGATGGTCCTGTTCTCTGCATTGTTATTGTGCATAGATTTTTGTTGCCATGATGGATTTGGCTTGCTGATGTCTAAATACATGTTTTGGTTCTTTCTTCTATGTGGAGAATCTATGGTATTTTTTGATTCAGAATTGTGTTAAGATATTCATGGCCATGGTAGGTGCTGTGAATATCACATTGATGCTACAAATATATAGCCAAATTCCAAAGAATGAGAGTTCAAAATGTCGTCAAGGACTTTTTTAATGGGGAGAAAAGATAAGCTTATCATGCTGGAAGAATGATTCATGAGAAGTGAATAGCCAGCATGCTCTTCTGATCTCCTCACAATGTCAGGAGAGGTTGAAGAAGGCGTCTAGTATATTTGGTGAGTCCCACAGGATGGGCAAGATATGAATGGGTTATGGCCTACATTAGAAGTGTCAAGCAAGGATTATGAGCCTAACATGGCCTGCAACTTTCCTGAGTGCAGTCTGTTCTAGATTAAAATACAATTGGAAAATATTTAACAAAATAAATAAAAATACAATAAAACATAGAAAATATTACAAAAAGACAAAAGATCATCCATGTTATTAAGGAGCTCACAGTTTAATGGGGGGAAAAGATTATAAACTGAATCCATTCTGGGAAAGGAGATATGGTACATAGGACCACATACTGAATTTTTAATTAGAGCAAAATGTTTCAAATATTGGCTCTACTCTTTAGCTGGAATTTAGGAAAGTCCTTTAACCTTTCTAACCCTCAGTGTCCTCATCCATAAAGTGAAGGGTTTGAGTGAAATGACTTTCAAGATACCCTCCCATTCGAAATCGACAGCCTCCTTGCTTGTAAGTCATTTAATACATGCATGATTTCCAAAGTTAAAAGCAGATTAAATAATGACAAATTTGGAATATGAAAAACTTATTCTTAAAAATCAATGTACTTTAGTTAACTGGAGTCTTCTCCACATTTTGTCTTGAATAAATAAAACTTCATAGCTTTAAAATAGAAAATAGCATATCTATTTAGTACATAGAAAAAAAAAGAATTTCTATACATTCAATGTTTGTCTTAGAAAGAAGTTTGGATATCTGTTGCCTGTTATTAGAGCTTACCATTCTTTCAGTTTAAGTGCCTAGAAAACCATACTGTTATTTAAAACCTGAGAATGTCTTATTTTCATGATATTTTAGAGTCCCAGGAAAAAGCATCAATGATTTCCTCCCTATTGCTGGCATTCTAGAGAAATTTGAGAAATAGAACAGCATCAAGGATCTCTTCATCTGGAAGGGAACAGAGAAACTTAAACAGGAGCAACCTTGATGTGACCTGTGATGAACTGCAGTAATCAGATATGAATCAATTTGGAAATGGGGAGGAGTATGGTATATTTGGAAAGCTAATTAAAAGTTAAGAGTACTGTAACTCTATAGGTAACATTTGAGAAAAAAGACTTGCTATCTTCAGTTCTGAAAGGCATAATTGTATTTTTAATATTTTTTCACAAAAAAAGAATATTTTAAGAAAATTCCTTTTATTGCTTTGGGAGGTTAATTTTAGAATTCCTACATTAAAATCAGAAACTATGCCAAAATTCATTTAAATATATATATATATATATATATATATATATATATATATATATATATATATAATTTTGGCTAAAAAAAACACTTTGTTTTTATATCACATTGACTTCTAGATACTGTCTTTCAATTTCAACCTACATTTTAAAGGAAATCCCAAATTTTAACTGTATTCAAATCAATTAAATTAATGAGCTTGGGTTAGATGATCCTTAACAACTGTTGAATCGCTAACATGCTAAGTTTCTAAGCATAACCATGTATAGACCATGGAATGTATGTGTTGGCACAGCTATGGTTCTGAGAGTTTATTGAATGCCTAGTATATGCTCACCTTTGTATCAGGCTGCAGATTGCATCTGTTCATTAATTGTAAAGGGATATGGCCTGGCTTAATCTTCAAAAACCTACGGATTCATCTTGGAACTTTATGTATTTTAATTCCATTGAAAGAATCAAAAGTATGTGCATTAAAACTTCAGGTGGCATTAAATTATATGGGATGTTAATATTCTGGAAGATAAATAAAATTTCAAAAGTATTAAGGAATTTGGGGGAAGGCAGAGGAGTTATGGGAGGGAAAAGTTATAATAAGCCAGGATAGAAGTAAGTAGGGTTGAATGTAAGAAAATAACAAGTGACCATGTCACTAATAGAGTGGAGAAGCACTTCAGACTCATTAAAGAACTACAAAAAAGGCTTGGGCCACACCAGGTCATAAGTGATTACTGCTGAACCAAGTCTTTGTGAAGAAGAGAAAGAAATCAAAACCAATGTGGCAGTTGGTAGAGGCAAAGCTAAACTGGGAGGTTTCATATATCGATGTAGAGACAGATGATATAGATACATATGTAAAGGTATATACATATACATGTGTGTATATGTGTGTATAAACATATCTTTCTCTTCTCTCTTCTGCCTTTTCTCTTACTTTTCTCCCTCTCTTTTTACTCTCAGAGATTGATTTTAAAATGCATTTGCACTCTTATTTTTGTTTTTATATTATCTATATTTTCTTCTATTTCTCCCTTCACTCACTCCCATTTGTATTATAAAGACACAAAAAGGAAGGAGGGAATCAGCAAAACTAAGCAACATATTTTAAAAGTGATTTTCAACATAGTGTTCCATGCTCATAGTCTTCTTTGCAAAGGAGGCATTGGAGAAATAGTCATATCTCTCCTTTGGGATCAAGTTTGGTCATGATAATTTTGCAACATTTAGTTGGAGATGTTTTGTTGTTCTTTACATTGTGGTCATAATTATCTATATTGCTGTGCTATTTTTGCTTACTTTATAGTGCATCTGCCTATGGGTCTTTAAATTTTTCTCTACTATCAGCTTATTCTTAGTTTCTCACAGTTCAGAATATATACCAACGTATGGACATTTATTTTGTTTCTAGTTCTTTGTTATAACAAAAAAGTACTGCTACAAAACTTTTGGTGGACGTGAGACTTTTCTTTTTTGGCATTAACTTTCTTCTGGTGCATACCTAGGAGGAGAATCTCTAGGTGAAAAGGTATAGACATTTGATCATCCTCTTGCATAATTTCAAGTTACTTTTCAGGAAGGTTATTGCTATTCACAGCTTGACCAACAGTATGTCATTGGTGTCACTGTCTTTAATCACCTATCAGCTGATTCAAAAAGTGCCCCGCTGGGGGCTTCACACTGTACTTTTCCTAAGACAGGGGTGGGGAGCCAATGGCTTCAAGGTCAAATGTGGCCCTCTAGGTCCTCAAGTGCAGCCCTTTGACTGAAACCAAATGTCACAGAACAAATCCCTTTAATAAAAGAATTTGTTCTGTAAAACTTGGATTTAGTCAAAAGGCTGTGCCCAAGGACCTAAAAGATATATGCAAAAGTTCTAATGGTCCTTGTTTAAGATTTATTGGTACAGCCACAGTTTCTAGAGTTTGCGCAGTTTCAGGTAGTCATGGTGTGGTTCTGATACCCAATAGAGGACTCAAGAAAGTGTTCTGAAGAGGCTTTGTTACCGCAGAGTGGGAGGGAAAAAAAAAAAAACACTTGTACTGGAAGGATAGCACTTTGGAGTCAGGAGTCACCTCCTGATTCAAAAAGTCTGTGTTCAGTACATGCCAGCTACAGGATGAGATAGGATTGCCAGAACACTGAATACTTGATCCCTGGAGCTCTGAAGCATGGTCTGTCCCACTGACATCCTTCCCCAACATTGCTGCAAGGGCATAGGGTCAAGGTCTGGCTACCTAGCATGAGGTGAGATTGGGGAGACCTGGTTCTTTGTCAGTGTTTACCAGCATGTAAATTGGTACATGAAAGAAATTTTTTTTTTTATAATCCAATTTTTATTTATTTAAAAAGACCAATATGAGGGAAGAGGAAGCGGGCTACAAGATTTATCCTGAGAAAGTGCCAGAGGCCCTTTCTCTTCAGGACCCAGGCAGGACATGGGGCACATTATTCTTGGAAACAAAGATTTAGAAAAAATTCCAACAAGTTGTTGCACAAAACACCCCTGAAAATGGAAAGAATCTTTGGTCACCGAGTCCCCTGGTCAAGCAGTGCCCAGGACAATGTGGCAGATGCCATCCACAACCTGCTCCTCACTGAGGGCAGGGCAGCTGGCTCAGTCATCCTCATCCTCCTTGCTATCCTCTCCCTCATCATCTGCAGCTAGTTTCCTTTTCTCTCCATGCTGGAGTTCTTCTCCCTCTTCCTCTTTATCATCTTCTCCACCATCATCTTCATCCTCCTCATCCTCTACCCCATCTTCTTCTTCTTCTTCCTCCTCTTCCTCTTCCTTCTCATTTTCTTCTCCATCAACATCTTCATCCTCCTCATCCTCAATTACATCCTTATCAAGTTTCTCCTCTTTCTCCTCCTCCTCTTCCTCTTCACTGCCCATCATTTCGCCATTCTCTCCACAAACACTCTCCAGCCTCCCTCGCTCTCAGCCTCAGGGTCAGTATCTGGAGCTTCCTCGTCATCAGCATTGTAGCCACTGAGTTAGAGGAACTGGGGCGAGAGGGCAAACATTCTCTTGGTAGATCATCAGCATTGTCACATCGCTCTTAAGGTTCGGCAGCTTCTTTTGGGGCTCCAGTGTGTTGATGTCCATGATTTTGTTCCCACTCAGGTTTAGCTGGATCAGGTGTTCATTCCTCCAGGATCTCTAGGCCTCCAGAGAGATAATTATCACTGAACTCCAACTTTCAAAGTCAGGGAAGCTGGAGTAGGGTGGCCAAAGACACAAGTTGATGTCGACCATGCTGAGAAACTCACGGTTTTCAAATTCTGAAGACAGGTCCCGCCATCATCTGAGAACCAGTTATCCAAGTCTAGATGCTCCACCTCCTCTGGCTTCCTGCTCCACAGCTCCAGCGTAACACACGTTTTGATGTCCATGGCGGGGCAGCCTAATGCCAGCCCAGCCTGGGAGTCTCCAGAGCCCTGAGGGCCATCGCTGGGGAGACCGCCAGGAAGACGCCAAAGGCACACAAAGGGGCAGAGAAGGTGATCGCACCCCGCAGGGCCCTGGAGCAGTTCCCGGGTAGCCCAGACCGTCCCCCATCTTGACTAAGAAATAACACTGTTCCATCTCGCCATGCAACTCAATCTTGCTCCCCTCCCATCGTTAAGCATCAGTGGCAGCTCTGGATGTATATCTCTATCCCCACCAGGCTTCAGGAACACTAGTCCTTTCACAGGTCCTACAGAACTTTTTGCACGTTCTTTGGTATTGTTATCTGCATCTATATCCCTGCCTGTCAGGGAT
Organism: Notamacropus eugenii; assembly: GCF_028372415.1. Classification (NCBI taxonomy): domain Eukaryota; kingdom Metazoa; phylum Chordata; class Mammalia; order Diprotodontia; family Macropodidae; genus Notamacropus; species Notamacropus eugenii. The sequence goes on along the minus strand of NC_092877.1, from coordinate 198,421,568 downwards.
AAGGAGGCAGTAGCTGCATCACTGCTAAGCAGGATCACAGATAGAAAACTTCATTCCATTAACTAAGCTGCCGCACTAGTCTGATTCCTGATTCTTCACATCCTTTCGGGACGAACCTTCAGGGTTTGGATTTCACAAGGAATCGTTAAACCTATAATGGAAGAAAATAGGACAAAAAAGGGTCACAAAGTAATATTTAAGGTATATTATATATTGTTTTAGTTAGCTCTTTACTAGATTCAGTTTGGGTCATGACACTTACAAAATGATATTTTGTTCAAAGATATCATTTGATATCTTAAGCTCAGAGAGATTAAGTGATTTGCTTGCGACCACACAGCCTATGTCAGAAATGAGATTTAATTCCAGGTCTTTCTGATTCTAGGTTTAGCATGATGAACACCATTCAATCCTGCCAGTCATGATACTTCTATAAAAATGTAGAAGATTGTCCAAAAGAATCTGTAAGAGACAGACACCGTAAGACACTGTATAGTGAGTATTTTTTTTTAATCAGGAAGGAAGAGAAAGATTAGGGAGTGGGGAGGAACATTATTTTCTTCAACCATAGGGTATTCCAAAAGTCTTAAATTTGATGGATTAATGCTGCGCTAAGAATTTTGGGACACATTGAATAGAAGGATGCCAAATAGAGAGATAAAAGTGTGGAATGGACTACCAATATACCTTTTGGGGTTTTTGACCCTATAAAATCTTCAAAAAGAGAATAAAAATGCATGTGTGCTAAATAATGTAAATACTCATAGGTTTAAAGTCAGGGGGCTCGACCACATGAATTGTTGAAATTAATACCATTTCTAAGATTTATTTTTTTAATTTTTCCTCTCTTGAAACTAATTGATAATGATGATGATGATAGCTCATATTGTGTAAATTTTAAGTTGCACAAAATACTTTAGGCACATTGTTTTAATCTTTACAAAAACCCTATAAGGTAAGTGTTATGATGTCTCCATTTTAGAAATGAGTAAACATGAATGCAAAAAATGTCAGGTTACTAACACTGGGTCATTTGCCCATAAGTACCTGTAGGAAAATTCAAACTCAGATTTTCCTGACCATGACCAGTATATGATTAATTACAGCACACCATCTCTTACTGATTATTAGGATAGTTAGAAAGCCAGTTTTTGTTTATTTATTCATTCATTCATTCATTCATCCATCCATTTATTTATTTATTTGTTCATTCATTCATTCATTCATTCATTCATCCATCCATCCATTTATTTATTTATTTATTTATTTATTTATTTATTTATTTATTTATTTATTTATTTATTTTTTCATTCATTCATTCATTCATCCATCCATCCATTTATTTATTTATTTATTTATTTATTTATTTATTTTTTTATTTTTTTCCCTGAGCAGACACTTAAATATGGTATTCTAGAACATAAGAGAAGAGTTTGGTTCAAAACTCCTGACACAAAGGGGCTGTCTGTGACCTAGAACCAGTCCCTTAATTTTTCAGTGCCCTAGACAACTCTACAAAACAAAATAATTGCAGAGAAATTACTGTCTTGCATTGGGAGAGGGAAGCATTTCCTATACAAAATCAAATCATAGGTTTTCCTTATCCTTATCCTTCCTGTGGCTTCAACATATTCTTCAGGCAAACCTTTTCGGTAAAGGGAGTCATTTTCGAGAGAAGGCATTTTTAGTTCCGTTGGTCAAGCACTGCTATTTATTCTCCAATAAAAGTATCTGTGGATTTTAAATAGTAAATTATTTTTATTTTCAGGACAAGTTTAACTCTGAGGTATGCAATAATGTGCAAACTGCTGCAACTTGCCTTCTACTGTATATAGTCCTTAAAATTGCTTTTTATTTTCAGGAAAACAACAGCATTGTTTAGTTGTTTGCAATTTAGAGTAGTAAAAAATGATTTTGCCATCTTGAGAAAGGGGAATAAAAAAGCTCAGGTCAGCAATAATGTCTCTTTGATAGAAGACTAAAATATATGTTGCTTCTACCTATTTTATGCCTTAAAAATATTTGTTTATTTGCAAACAATTGGTTGCAATTGTTTGACATTTCTTCTTCATAATGCAATATTCTTTTAAAGGTGTTATATAAATGATAATGCCATAAGACTAATTAAGTTATGAGACATTAATGTGCATTCATCGAATTCTACTAATTTACAAAGGCAAATAACAAACGCAAACAATATTAATTCTATTTTGATACCTTAGTTGGATTTCTGCCTGTGACCAATGAGATCATTTCTCTGAACCTGAAAGACAAGAGTTTTAAGTGAACAAACAGTCCTTTCAGAACACAAGACAGTATTTTGAAGCTATTTTACTGATGCCCTCACAATCACAAGTTGAATTGAGTGCTACAAAAAATTTAGATGAGTTGTATTCAGAATTAACCCAATAGCCTCCATTTTGCTGCAAATTTATCAGAAATCACATTTGGTCACCAAAGTGTGTGTGTGTGTGTGTGTGTGTGTGTGTGTGTGTGTGTGTATGTGTGTGTGTGTGTGCGCATGTGTGTGTGTGTGATCATGTGTGTGTGTCTGTATGTGTGTGTATCTATCTGTCTGTGTGTGTCTATGTGTGTGTGTGTGTCTCTGTATGTGTGTGTGTGTTTCTGCTTAAACACTTTTGGATTTCAAAATCCAAATAGTTTTGCCTAGTGATTTTGTATTGGATAGCACCCAAAGAAAAAAATCCATTGCCCTTCCAAAGAGACATGACTTTACTCTATGTCTAATAGAAAGTCCCATGAACTTCTGCTGGCTGATGTTATATGGTAGGCCCACAGCATATGCCACCCAGACTGAAAGCTAGAACGCATTATTAATTTGTCCAGAGCTTTGGAATGAGCATCCCACAGTATCTGATAGGATACAAGAAGATTGTCCTCTACTCCCTATTGAATAAAGACCTTTTTCTCTCCTGGGTCAGACTGTTTGCTGCAGAGGCCCCTGTCATCAGTTCTGGATAGTTTAAATGTAGAAAGAATCTCTCCTTGGACTATTTCTTTCCCACTTGAAAAATTGCCATAGCAAATTCCCTAGCTTGCCAAGCTGGCAGAGTTTACCAGTAAATCTGGAGAGAAGCCAGAGATCCGTCCAACATTCCAAACCTCTGAGTCAGCAGTTGATGCCATGCCCTTCTTTCTCATTTATAGATGTGCACCATGCCCTCCATGATCAAAATTAATCTAAATTCTCACCTTTATCTTCAGAAGAAGAAAGCAAATTTCTAAGTCGTGTCCTTTTTGATTTGTAGTGTAGAATGAGATGGAACAGGCTACTTAAAAATCTTGAATATATAGGAAGATTTTTCCATCAAGTTTAGAGTCTTTCAAGCTTTAGTCTCAGTCTGGCTTTTTTTCCCCCTGAATGAGCAAGGGACAAGTCTGAATAATTTTTTGGCCAGAGTTGTAAAACACAGGTCTTGACCCCTTGTTGTCATTAAAGATCCCATGGGCTTTTTTCAAAGGACTAAGGGGGATTAACCTTGCTGTTCTGGCTAAATTCCTAATTGGATAATTGCATTTTGCTTCCCTAAATTATCCCCATAGTTCCAATTGGATATGGAATTTTTCACTTCCTGTCATAAATGGTTGTAGGGCATTGCAACATTTCACCCCGGGGGTGACACCAATTAAGTGGTTAGTGAAGTGAAACTTGTATGTGGTTTATCTTTGTCTTTGCTCTCCCCCCCCACACAACTTACTTCCTCCCCCATCTATGGTTGTGTTTGCGGGAAGGGGAGGCAGGAACGTTCAAGAGAAAAAGGATGTCATAACTGACTAGCATTGCTTATTGTTGTCGTATTTCCAATGCTATAATAAAGACTTTGAATGATTAATGACTGTTTGGGGAGGAACATCCCCAGCTTGTATACTGCCTAACCACAGTGAATGAAGCTCAAACACCATGGGTTCCTGGCATGCTGGAGTCTGGTCTGGCAAACCAAAGGAGTGCAAACGTTAGGGAAGGGGACTGGGGATGGTGTGTGGGAAAGAAATGCTTTTTAATACCTGGGTGAAGAATTTGATTATTGGTTGAACCTGGAAAGTTTTAGACATCTACTGGCAGAATGTTTTCCCTTAGAGCCTTCAGTGATTGAATAGTCTACTTTGCATTTAAAACAAAACAAAACAAAACAAAACAAAGACAACTCAGGGACAGGGCCAAGGATAGCCACAGATATATTCTTCTGAATATGGATGCAGACTTGGTGCAGATTATAAATGCACTTGATTTGAAAACTAAAGGTCATATATCAGTCAGTTATATTGAAGATCATTGCCTGCAACAACCTTCGCCTTTGAACTAAAGGAACAACACTCATTATATTCTCTGTATATGGGTATCCTGCAATAGGGGAAAGAATTCATATTTAGCAACCTTTTATTGAATGATTTTTTTTTAAATCAGTTTTGAAATTGGTCAAAGAGTTGTTCTTAGAAGTAGTTTAATTACAGTTTTTTTTTTCCCTTGCTTTTCCAGAGCCTCTGGTCTATGCAGTAGCTAGGTCTGTAATAATAATTGTTTTTGTTATTGTTAGAGGGATTTTATGGTGACAGTAACAATTATGAGAGCCTTTTCTTTCAAAGAACCTCTGATCTGAGGGGCAGAGGCAAGATAGCAGAAAGAAACCATTATGGTTACCTGAGCTCTCCTCAGTTTTCCTTGCAAACAACATTAAATCAAGCCTCTAGATGGATTCAGAAGTGACAGAAACCACAAAAAGACACAGTAAAATAATTTTCAAGCTTAAAAAAACTTCAGGAAAAGGTCTGTTTCCCTTGAATAAAAGGAGAGCAGAGACAATGTCCAGGAGAGTCAGAGGGAGGCTCTTAGCCACAGCACACATCAGCAAATGTGAGTCCTTGGTCCTGCCTCAGCAGGCCAGTAGTGAGGCCTTCAGCCATAGCATAGACAGCCATAGCATAGACAGGAGCCGTAGAATCCTGTCATAAGAGGCCTGACTAGGCTGACAAGCCTCATGCACTTTAGGCCCCAGAGCAGGAAATCAATCACCAGGCCCCTAGCCCCAAAACATAAAAAGCCTGGGATAGTGCCCACTGTGCCCCAGGAGCAGAGCTCATCTTTAAAAGACATGAAAAAGTCTGGAAAAATCAGTAATAAACAGAAAGGAGCACTGATCATAGAACACTACTATGGTGATGGGGAAAATCAAAATATAAATTGAGGAGAGAATAAAAATGTTACGCTGACTACATGTGAATTTTGAAAGAGGAATACAAATTTATTTCAAACGTGAAAAGTTTCTTGGCAGAGCTCAAAGAGGATTTTAAAAGTTAAATAATGAGAGAGATAGAAGGAAAAATTGTGAAAAGAAATGAGAATAATGTGGGTGGAATATGAAAAAAATAGTCAACAACCAGGAAAAGGAAGCATTAAAAATGGACTGAAGAAAACAACTGCTTAAAAAAGAGAATTGGTCAAATGGAAAAAGAGGTACAAAAGTTAGCTGAAGGAATAGTTCCTTAAAAAACAGAAGGGTAAGTAGAAACCAAAGACTCTATTATAAAATAACAAAAATCAATCAAACAAAATCAAAGGAATGGAAAAAAAATGAAGAAAATGTAAAATACCTCATTGGAAAAGCAATTGACCTGGAAGATGGATTCAGTAGAGATATTTTAAGAATTATTGGACTACCTGAAGGCTATAATCAAAAGGAGAGCCTGGACAGCATCTTCCAAGAAATTGTCAAGGAAAACTGCCTTGATATTCCAGAGCTAGAGGGTAAAACAGTCATTGCAAAAATCTACTAATCATCTCATGAAAGAGACACAAAAATGAAAACCCCCAAGGAATTTTGTAGCCAAATTCCTGAAATATCAAGTCAAGGAGAAAATACTGCAAGCAGTCAGAAAGAAACAATTTAAAAATCAAGGAGTCACAGTCGGGTTTACACAGGACTTAGTACCTTCTACATTAAAGTATTGGAGGGCTAGGAATATGATTTTCCAGAGGGCAAAGGATCTTGAATTACAAACAAGAATAAATAACCCAGCAAAACTGAGCACAATCTATCAGAGGAAAAGATGATTATTCAATGAAATAGGGGACTTTCAAACTTTCATGATGAAAAGACCAGAACTGAATCAAAAATTTTATCTTCAAATACAAGACTCAAGAAAAGTATAAAAGAGGTTAAATAGGAATTAAAAAATCAAAACAAAACAACATGTCGTTTAAGAAGATTAAGCTGTTCACATCCCTATACAGAAAGATGATACCTCTAACTCTTGGGAACTACATCCCTATTAAGTCAGTTAGAAAGAGTATCCATAGACAGAGGACATGGGGATAAGTTGGCTTTGTTGTGATGAAATTTAAAAGAAAATAAGGAGTGAAAAATGATTGTACTGGGAAAAGAGAAAAATGAAGAGGCAGAATAGGGTAAATAACATCACATGCAGGGTACAAAGGACCTATTACATTAGAGGGAAAGAAAGGAGGGGGTGAGCATTGTCTAAACCTTACTCCCATAAGTTTTATCTCAAAAAAGAATTAATATAGACTCATTTTGGTATAGAAATTTATCTTACCCTAATAGAAGTGGAAAGGGGAAACAAAAGGGAAAGGGACAGGACTGACAGAAGGGAGGGCAGAAATAGAAGGGTAAAGCAGAAGGGAAAGGGTAGGGCTAATAGAAGGGAGGGCAGATTGAGGAAGATGGTGGTCAGAAGCAAAATCATGGTGAGGAGGGAACAAGTGAAAAGAGTGAAAAGTATAAACAAAGGGAAAATAGGATGGAGGGGAAATACACATTTAGTAATCATAACCGTGAATGTGAATGAAATGAACTCTCCCATAAAACAGATGTGGGTAGCAGAATGCATTAAAAAGCAAAATAGAAAAATATGTTGTTTACAAGAAATAAACTTAAAGGAGAGAGGTGCACAGAATAACAATAAGGGACTGGACAGAATCTATTGTGCTTCAACTCAAGTAAAAAAAAAATGAGCAGGGGCAGCAATTCTGATTTCAGATAAAGCAAAAGGAAAAAAAAATAGATCTAATTAAAAGAGATAAGGAAAGAAATGAAATCTTGCTAAAAACTACTGTAAACAATGAAATAATATCAATACTAAACATATATGCTCTAAGTGGCATAGCATCCAAATTCTTAGAGGAAAAGCTAAGTAAGTTACAGGAAGAAATATAAAGTCAAAGTATACTAGGGGAGGACCTCAATCTTCTCCTCTCAGAACTAGATTAATCTAATCACAAAATAGTTGGATGGCCATACCAGATCTACAAACATATTATAAAGCAGAACTCATCAAAACTATTTGGTACTGGTGTAGCAGCAAGCACCCTGAAACAGATCCAGGATAACCTGCTGGCACAAGTTCTTAGATTTGCTTTTCTAAAAGGAAAGCAACTTCTGAGGGGCCAACAATGTTTTATAATTACATTCACCAACAGAGAAAATGAAAGCAGAGAAATAAAGACCAATCAACAGGGCTTCTAACTGTCTGACCACAAGCAATACTTATATCACAGATCAATAGACATATCCAACTATCTGACCATTACATACATATATAGTTACCAAAGAGAGAAGCACCAACATCTGGGTTTTCAAAGCCAGGAGGGCACAGCTACTCAGAGTCTTATCTGGCACATTAACCTTCTTCCAAAAAAGTCACCAAGCAAACCCTCACCTCAGAGTATATATACACTTTTCAGAGCATGAGGGCAAGACCCTCCTGACCCATTGTCTCATTAATTAACAAAAGGTGTGGGCCTTCCTACAAAACACACCTCCCTTAATCAAACTCTCTTAATGGACTTCAGGTGAAACCTATTAATGGGTGGGGAAGATTTTTAACTCTAATTAATATTACAACTGGCTCAAAAATACAATGGTGGATCAGTGGTATAGGTTAGACACAAGTAGTCAATGGCTATAGTAATCTACTGTTTGATAAATCCAAAGACTAATTTGGACTTACATGAGTTCACGCTGAGTGAAAAACTCAGTATTTTACAAAACGGCTAGGAACACTGGAAAATAGTATGGCAGAAAATAGGCATAGAATAACTGCTTACACCATATAACAAGATAAGGTCAAAATAGGTACATCACTCAGATATAAAAGGTAATATTATAAGCAAATTAGGAGAATATGGAATAGTTTACCAGTCATCTATTAGAAGGGAAGAGCTTGTGAGCATACAAGAGAGAGAGACCATTATGAAATACAAAATAAGTACTTTGATTATATTGAATTAAAAAGTTTTTGCACAAACAAAACCAATGCAGCCAAGATTAGAAGGAAAGCAGAAACCTGGAAATAATTTTTACAGTCAGTGTTCCTGATAAAAAAAAAACTCATTTCTAAAATATGTGGAGAACAGAATCAAATTTATAAGAATACAAACCATTCCCCAAGTGATAAATGGTGGAGGAATATTAATAGGCAGTTTTCAGATGAGGAGGTTAAAAGTATCTATAGTTACATGAAAAAAAAATGCTCTAAATCGCTATTGAATAGAGAAATGCAACTTAAAACAACTCTGAAGCAACACTTCCCACCAATCAGATTGACTAATATGACAGCAAAGGAAAATGATAAATGTTGGAGAAGATGTCATAAAATTGGGACATTAATGCATTGTTGGTGGAACTGATCCAACTATTCTGGAAAGTGATTTAGAACTATGCACCCAAAAGGCAACCAAACTGTACATACTCTTTGATCCAGCAATGTGACTACTAAGTCTGTACCCCCCAAAAATAAAAAAAAAATGTGGGGGGAACCCACCTTTATAGAAATATTTATAGCAGTATTTTTTGTGGTGGCAAAGAACTGGAGAATGAGAGGATGTCCATCAATTGTGGAATGGCTGAACAAGTTATGGTATGTGAATGTAATAGAATACTATTTTTTTATAAGAAATGAAGAGCAGACAGATTTCAGAAAAACTTCGACTTACATGAGTTCATGCTGAGTGAAGTGAGCAGAAACAGGGGAACATAGCAACAGAAATATTGTGCAATGATCAACTATGATAGACTTAGCTTTTTCAGTAAAACAACAATCCAAGACAATTCCAAGAGACTCATGATAGAAAATTCTATCCACATACAGAGAAAGAATTATGGAGTATGAATGTAGAGCAAAGCATATTGTATTTACTTTTTTTGTTTTTTCTTTCTCTTGGTTTTTAACTTTTGTTCTGATTCCTCTTTCACAACATAACTAATGCAAAAATATTTTAATATAATTGTACATTTGTAGCCTGAAAAAATACCCCTGATTCACATTCAGTGGTGTATATGGGTTATTATTGTTATTAATAACAATGAAAATAGTGTGGTAGCCATTTAATGGTTTCTATAGTAAGCCTGAGATCTTTCTTAAATATTTCTTATACCGCTTACCAAATTACAGCTTAGAAGACAGTTGTAGCTAAGGTCCTTATTTGATTTGTGTAGCCACTGAATGGGGAAGGGCAAAGAAAGAAAATAAAAAGAAACATACCCACTGACCCAAGGTCTTGTGTAGACAGCTCTACATTTTTTTTTAGAAATACTGGTAAAAAGAGGTAGATATAGAACATAGCAAAAACTGGGCAGAATAAAGAGGGAAAGGAGGATGTATTTATTAAATATCTATTATGTTTCAGTCACTGTGCTAAGTGCTTTACAATTATTATTTCATTTAATCATAAGGACAACAATTTGAAGTAGGTGCTATTTTTTTTACCCATTTTACACTTGAGTAAACCTAGGTAGAGGTTAAGTGATTTGCCTGTTTTATGTTATTTACAAAGACCAACTTAATTGTTTAGTCCTTGTCTTTTGACATTTCAATATTGAAGTGTTTTCAGTGTCAATGGAACTGGAAATATTACATTTGGACTATAACAGCTCAGTTTTTTTGAGGGGGGGATTTGGGGAAACTAAGCAGTGAAGGGAATCTGTAGTCAGAAAGATTTATCTTCTGAACAACAAAAATAGGATAAATAATGACAATCAAGATCACAAAAGCAAGAAGAGCAGGTGCCTAAGACACACAGAAGAAATTCATGCTAGGGGCAACACAAATTGGAAAACACTGAAGGATTAATTTTCGATGTAACAGAAAGAGACTAAATAATTAAGGAGGAAACACAAATGGCATTGTTACCTTTAAAGAGCAAAAGAAGAGGGTATAAATCAGTCAATTAAGAATCACTTATTAAGTGCCTTTTGTATTCCAGTAACTTTCCTATACTGTAGAAACAAACACAAAGGAATGAAAATGAGACTATCCCTCCTTGCAAAGAGCTTATACTCATCTGGGAGAATGCAGAGATCTTTTCATGTGGAAACCTGAACTCTATATTTGAGGAGAGGGTGCCTGAGGATGGTCAGTACAAAAGCACAGGGATAGGTGATAGAGTGTCATGTGTGAAGAGTTGAGAGAATACCAGTTTGCTGGAATACAAAGTGTGGGAAAAAAATCATGTCCATGGAGACGTGAAAGGTCAATTAGGGCCATGTAATAGCAATTAAAATGCGAAGATCTCAGTCACATGGAACCCTGAGTCACATGAGTCTAAGTCACATGGAACAGGAAGGGGTGGAGTTAGAGTAGAACTGAGAAGAAATTTGGTCATGAGAGCAGTCAGAGCTAGGAAGTATTCAGGCAAGCAGGCAACTGTCTAGCATGAGTGAAAGAGTTTGTCTGTGAGTTTTTTTAAGGGAGCCTGCTTGTGATTTCTTTAATGGAGTTGGTTTGTGGGAAGTGTAACAGGGGCAAAGCATGGGGATGGTTTTGTTCTCTGCATTGTTATTGTGTATAGATTATGATGGATTTGAATTTCTGGTATCTGAATAAATGCTTTGGTTTTGTCTTACATGCGGAGAGTCTGGTATTTCATGGCTGAGAATTGCTCCAGGAAATTCATGGCCATCTTAGGTGCTTTGAATATTGTATTGATGCTAACAAATGATGACAAGGATGGGACTGGAAAATATAAGACCTCTATTTAGAAGAAGAAATGGATCTCCCAATGTGCAAGGATTTGCCTTATTCCTTGCTAGCAAGAGAACAGGCTAAAGGTACAGGGTTCTGTGAAAATGGGAAACTGAGGCTACAGAAGGGAGAACTCAAAGATTTGGAAAGAAGTTTGCAAGGAATACCAGTAGAACAGGGGAAAGAACTGGCAGGGGTATGTAGGAGAGGCTGGGCTTTGCTAACAAGGTATCTCCTTATGTGCAAAAACAGAGACAAGCTGCTAGAAAAGAAAGCTCATATGGAAAGGGAGTTGTTTAATTTGCATGAGAAGCCATTTATGCTTCAGCATTCAAACTCCCCCTTTTTGGGACATTTTATTTTTTTATTTATTATTAGCGTTCTACAATCACTACCATATAACTTAGACTTTTTTTCACCTCCCTCCTCCTTACCTTCCCTTCTTTCCCTGAAACAGCATACAATTTTATATAGGTCCTAACAGACATTCCTATTAAATATATATTCAGCATAGTCATCTTGTGTATAAGAGTTAAAATGAATGGGAGAAATCATATAACAAACCAAAATGTAACACACAAAAAAATGATCTGCTACATTCTGTGACTGAATTTCATAGTTGTTTCTCTGGATGTGGAAGATATTTTGCCTTAAAAGACCACTGGGAATTTTTTAAGTCCTTGAATTGCAAAGAAGTTCCAAGTCTACTAGAAAAACTCTTGCACACTGTGGCCGTTGCTATGCACAAAGTTCTCCTGGTTCTACTCCTTTTGCTCAGCATCAGATGATATAAGTCTTTGCAGGTCTTTCTGAAGTCTTCTTGTTCATCATTTCTTATAGTGCAATAGTATTCCATTACATTTATATACCATAATTTATCCAGCCATTCCCCAGTTGATGGGAATCCCCTTGATTTCCCGTTTTTGGCCACCACAAAGAATGTTGCTATAAATACTTTTGTACCTGTGGGCCCTTTTCCCATTTTTATGATTTCTTGAGGATACAGTCCTAGAAGCAATATTGCTGGGTCAAAGAGTATGCACATTTTTGTAGCCCTTTGGATATAGTTTTGAATTGCTCTGGAGAATGGTTGGATCAGCTCACAGCTCCACCTACAATAGATTAATGTTCAAACTCTCCCACATCTTCTCCAATATTCATCATATGCAAAATGCTAACATTTTGTCATGTTAGTCAATCTGACAGTGTGATGTGGTAACTCAGAATTGCTTAACTCAGAATTGTTTTGATTTGCATCTCTCTAATCAATAGTGATTTAAAGCATTTTTTTTCATATGACTATAGATATCTTTAATTTCTTCCTCTGAAAACTGCCTATTTATACCCTTTGACTGTTTATCAATTCGGGAATGACTTGTATTTTGTATATTTGACTCAATTATCTTTATATATTTTAGAAATGAGGCCTTTGACACAGACACTAGTTGCAAAAATTCTTTCCAAATTTTCTGTATCCCTCTGAATCTTGGTTGAATTGGGTTTAGTTGTGCAAAAACTTTTCATTTTAATGTAATCAAAATTATCCATTTTGCACTTCATAATGCTTTCTATCTCTTTTTTAGTCAAAAATTCTTCCCTTCTCCATAAATCTGATAAATACACTATTGTTTCCTCCACTAATTTGCTTATAGTGTCAATCTTTATATGTAGATCATGCACCCATTTGGAATTTATTCTTATGTGCGATGTCAGGCATTGGTCTATGCCTAGTTTCCACCATACTGTTATCCAGTTTTCCCAGCAATTTTTGTCAAACAGTTAGTTCTTGTCTCAGAAGCTGGGATCTTTGGGTTTATCAAACAACAGATTGTTAAATTCATTGCCTACTGTGTCTTGAGTATCTAACCTATTCCACTTTTCTCCCCTTTTGTTTCTTAGGCAGTACCAAGTGGTTTTGATAATTGCTGCTTTATAATACAATTTGAGATCTGGTAGAGCTAGGCCACCTTCCCTAGCATTTCTTTTCATTAGCCCCCTTAATATTCTGGAGGTTTTGTTCTTCCAGAAGAATTTTAATATTATTTTTCCTGCTCTAGAAAATAATTATCTGATAGTTTGATTGGTATGTCACTAAATAAGTAAATTAATTTAGGTAGAATTGCTGTTTTTATTACATTAGCTTGGCCTATCCATGAGTAACTGATGTTTTTCCACTTACTTAGATCTGACTTTATTTCTGGAAAAGTGTCTTGTAATTGTGTTCATATAGTTCCTGTATTTGTTTTGGCAGGTAGATATCCAAATATTTTATAGTGCCTACCCTAGCTTTAAATGGAATTTCTCCTTCTATCTCTTGCTGTTGGGGTTTGTTAGTAATATATAGAAATGTAGAAGATTTGTGTGGGTTTATTTTGTAACCTGAAATTTTGCCAGAGTTGTTTATTATTAGAAGTAGTTTTTACTTGAATCTCTGGGATTCTCTAAGTATATCATCATATCATCTGCGAAGAGTGATAACTTAGTTTCTTCTTTGCCTATAATAATTCCTTCAATTTCTTTGTCTTCTCTAATTGCTACAAGTAGCATTTCTAGTACAGTATTGAATAATAGTGGTGATAATGGACATGCTTGTTTCACCCCTGATCATTTTGGAAATGCATCTTGCCTATCTCCATTGCATATAATTCTTGATAAAGGTTTCAGAAAGACACTGCTTATTATTTTATGGAAAGTTCCCTTTATTCCTATGCTCTCCAGTATTTTTAATAGGAATGGGTGTTGTATTTTGCCAAAAGCTTTGTCTGGATCTATTGAGATAATCATGTGGTTCCTGTTAGGTTTGTTGTTGATATGGTCAATAATGCTAATAGTTTTCCTAATACTGAAACAGCCCTGCATTCCTGCTGTGAATCCTACCTGATCATAATGTATTATTCCCATGATAAATTGCTGTATTCTTTTTGCTAAAATCTTATTTAAAATTTTTGCATCTATATTCATTAGAGAAATTGGTCTATAATTTTCTTTCTCTGTTTTGACTCTTCCTGGTTTAGGTAGCAGAACCATATTAGCATCATTAAAAGAATTTGGAAGGATTCCTTCTTCCCCAATTTTCCCAAATAGTTTATATAGAAGTGGAATTAACTGTTCTTTAAATGTTTGAAAGAATTCACTTGTAAATCCATTCAGCCCTGGAGATTTTTTCCTAGGGAGTTCATTGATGATTTGCTCAATTTCTTTTTCTAAGATGGGGTTGTTTAAATATTCAACTTCCTCCTCTGTAAATCTGGGCAATTTATATTTTTTAAAATACTCATTCATCTTATTTAGATTGTTGAATTTATGGGCATAAAATTGGGCAAAGTAATTTCTAATTATTGTTTTCATTTCCTCCTCATTGGAGGTGAGTTCAACCCTTTCTCATTTGGTATTGGCAATTTGATTTTCCCCTTTCTTTTTTTTAAATCAAATTGACCAAAGATTTATCAATTGTATTGGTTTTTTCATGAGACCAACTCTTAGTTTCATTTATTAGCTCAATAATTTTCTTAATTTCAATTTTATTGATCTCTCCATTGGTTTTCAGTATTTCTAATTTGATATTTTCTTGGGGATTTTCAATTTGTTTATTTTCGAACATTTTCATTGCATACTCAAGTCATTGATCTCCTCTTTTTCTATTTTATTCATATAGGCACTCAAAGATATAAAACTTCCTCTAAGAACTGCTTTTGTAGTATCCAATAAAGTTTGGTAGGTTGTCTCATTATTGTCATTCTCTTGAATGAAGTTGTTGATTGTTTCTATAATTTATTGTTTAAGCCACTCATTCTTTAGGATTTGATTGTTTAGTTTCCAATTAGTTTTTGGTCTATGTTTCCATGGCCTTTGATTACATGTAAGTTTTATTGCATTATGATCTGAGAAGGATGCATTGACGATCTCTATCTCCCACTAGTATAGTTTTGCTATTTATTTCTTTCTGTAGCTCAATTAACTTCTCCTCTAAGAATTTGGATGCTATACCACTTGGAGCATATATGTTTAATAATGATATCACTTCATTGTCTATGGTGCCTTTTAGCAGGATATAGTTTACTTCCCTATCTCTTTTGATTAGATGTATTTCTTCTTTTGCTTTGTCTGAGATTAGCATTACTACCCCTGCTTTTCTTACATCAGCTGAAGCACAATATATTCTGCTCCAACCTTTTACCATTACCCTGTATGTATTCTCCCGTTTCAGATGTGTTTCTTGTAAACAACATATTGTTGGATTATGACTTTTGATCCATTCTAGTATCCATCTCCATTTTATGGGAGAGTTCATTCTATTCACATTCACAGTTCTGATTACAATCTGTGTCTTTCCCTCCATCCTTTTTCCCACCATTTGTGCTTTTAGTTCTCCCATCTCCCTTCCCCTCCTCAATGAAATTTTATTTTTTGACCACCACCACCTGGAGTCTTCCCTTCTTTCTTTCAGCCTTTCTCCCTTTTATTCCCCTTTACTCTTACTACTTCATCCCTCCCTTTTAGCCTTCCTTCCCTTTTCTTTACCCCTTCCCTTCCTACTGCCTATAGATCTAGTTAGATTTGTATGCTTAAGTTTATTGTTCCTTTCTTGAACCAAATCAGATGAGAGTACCTCTCAAACAATACTCATCTCCCCCCTCTTTTCCTCTACTATGTAATATAATTTTGTACTTCTTCCTGTGATGTAATTTACCATTTTCTTCTTCCTCCTTTTCACATCTCCTGTTAAACTCCCTTCACATGCATAAATGACATTTTTGTCATCACATCATTTATTTTATACTTGTTCCCTCTATCTATGTATATCCCTTTTATATTTCTTAGTAGATGTAAAATTCTCAAGATTAACAGATATCATTTTCCCTTACAGGGAGGTAAACAGTTAGCCCAAATTGAATAACAAGTTTTTCTTTTTGCCATTTACCTTTTTCTGCCTCTCTTGAGACCTGCATTTGAAGATCAAGTTTTCTATTGAGTTCTGGCCTTTTTGTCAAGAAAGTGTGGAAATTCCTTATTTCATTGAATGTCCATCTCCTTACCTGAAATTTTATGCTGAACTTTTCTGGGTAATTGATCCTTGGTTGTAGACCCAGATCCTTTGCCTTATGGAATATCAGGTTCCAATTCCCTTGATTTTTTAATGTAGAAGCTACCAGGTCCTGTGTGATCCTGGCTGTCACTCCTCCATATTTGAATGGTTTCTTTTTGGCTTCTTGTAGTATTTTCTCCTTCACTTGATAGTTCTGGAATTTGGAAACAACATTTCTTGGTGTTTTTAGTTTGGAATCCCTTTTGGGAGGTAAACGATGGATTCTTTCAATGACTATTTTGTCCTCTGGATCTAGCACTTTTGGGCAGTTTTCCTTGATGATTTCTTGGGAGATATTGTCCAGATTCTTTTTTTTTTTTCATCATGGCTATCTGGTAGGCCAATAATTCTTAAATTTTCTCTCCTGTATCTATTTTCCAGGTTAGTTGTTTTTCCATTTAGATATTCTACATTTTCTTTTATCTTTTCACTTTTTTAGATTTTGTTTAACTGATTCTTGTTGTCTCATAGAGTCATTAGCTTCTACTTACCCAATTCTAATTTTCATAAAATTGTTTCCTTCAGTTAACTTTTGCATCTCTTTTTCCATCTCTCCAATTATTCCTTTTAAGCAATTATTTTCCCCAGTTAATTTTTGTACTTTTTTTCCAGTTGTCCAATTTTACCAGTTAGGTTTTGTGCTTCCTTTGCCACTTGTTCAATTTTCCTTTTTAAAGAGCTGCTCTCTTCAGTGAATTCTTTTTTCATACTTTTAAAATCATTGACCATTTTTTCTTCTATTTCCTTCCTCAGCTCTTCCAAGAGTGCTCTTTGTGCATGTGAGCTGTTCATAGTCCTTTCTGAAGTTGCAGATGGGAGTGCAGTCTCAGTACTGAAGTCTTTGGTATTCATGTTTTGGTCCTTGCCCCCATAGAAAGATTCAATAGTCTTTTCTGTCTTGCTTTGCTTCTTCTTACTCATAATGATGACGTTTTGTGTGTTGTGGCCTGTTGTTCTTTCAGTTAGAAGCTAGAGAACATAGTGCTGAACTGTCTGGCATGAGAAAGCAAAGGGCAAGTGTCGTGTGTGTGTGTGTGTGTGCATGTGTGTGTGTGTGTGTGAGTGTGTGTTTCCCCCAGATTAGCCTGGGAGCTAGCTTTCTAAGTGTGGGGGAGGAGTGGTCTGGTCATAGGAAATCTCCTCAGCTGACCTAGAGCAAAGGCAAGCACAGCACTTGGTGATCCCAGTTGCCTTATTGTTTTCCCATTTCCCATGAAGCCCTGAGGCAGTAGTGAGCAAGGTTCCTGGTGCAAGGCTCCACCCCCTCAGAAATCCTCTATGTTGGTTTGCTGAGGTAGGGTTGTCTGTGACAGTTCTGGTCCACCACAGTAAGAGCAATCCTCTTCAGCTATTTGTTTTAGCCTCTAGTGCTATAAGACTATTTGCCCCTTCTGTTGATCTCACTGATCCAGGATTTTTCTGGGGAAATATTTTATGGTTCTTTTGAGGTCAAGAATGTGACAGGGAGAGAGCATTTACCAATCACTCCTCCATTCTGGCTCCCAGAATTTCAAGTAGGTGACTTACAGATGTTTAATCTGTGGGCTGAAAGTCTCAGGAGCAGCTGAGGCTGATACCTGGGGTTCAGTGACTCTCACTACCTCTGATCCCCTGGTGTCCTGCCCTGGGCTGCCACTCTGCCGTTCTGCTGTGCTGCCACTACTTCAGGCCTCCCAGAGGTTTTCCTGCCTGTCAGTGCTGCAGCAGGGATGTGCTGTGCTGTGTGCTCTATGCTCTTCCACCTCCATGGAACAGATCCTTCCTGTAGACCCTCCAGTCTGTCCTGGATTGTAAACCTGCCACAGTCGGTCTCCTATTGGATTCTGCCCCTCCAAAATCTGGTCAGATCCTCTTTTTAGAGGTATCTGAAGGAGTTTGTCTAAGAGCTTAGGTAAGTAGTTGCTCTTATGCCACCATCTTGGCTCTACCTCCCTCAAACTCTCCTTTAGAAGAGGAAGCTAGAAAGTCTCAGGTGGTGGAAGAAAAAGCTGTTGTTGGTTTGGCTCACAGGAGGAAGTGAAAAGTTCACAATTGGAAAGTGAATGCAGCCCTTGCACAGGGTTGGCTTGATTAAGGCCTAAACACAGGCCAGAAGGATGTGTGGGAGGAAAACAAAACTCTACAAAGAAAGCAAGAGAAGAGAGAACCCACATAGTCTTTGGAGAGGTAATTGATGATTTTATACAACAAGGGATCACAGATATTTTGAGTTGGTTCACCCAAAGGATGAGAGGATAATTGGTATCTTGGATGATGAGAATCACTGGAAAACATAAATTGCCTTGAGAGAGAAGAGTAAATAAACAGTGGATGCAGAGTCAGAATAGACTGACAAGAAAAATAATTGTTCCTCTATTGAGAGCAGGGATAGATTTTGGAAAAATAGATGGCATTCCAACTAATGAACTATATAAATTGTATCAAGGATACAGGCTTTATTTTAGACTTAGCAGAGAGATGAGAACTGCCGCTACAGGTCCTCTTGAAACACTTGCAGGGAGAATAGGAAATTGCCCAGGCCCCAGTTCAGATTAAAGAAAGTAAACCTCTAGCCAGAATGATGAAACCAAAAGTGCAAATTAGAAAATAGTAAAAATAATAAATGAGGTTATGATAGTAGGTTCATAGACTCCAGAAGCATAGCTGACCCTGTATCTACCCACTTTGTTCCTTTTTGTCTGTTTAACTTGTTGGTCAGATTGGTTTTCTGCAGGTTTATTACTCTCCACCTGCAGTTACTAGGCTGTGATGTGTCACCCCTGGACCTGGCATTGAGAAAGCTTGGGATGCCAGCTAAAAATTGGATGCCTTGAATGAGACCTCTTGGGGCAAGGACAGTTATACATTCAGTCTCAGCAGGAAGTAGCTATGGAAGAAGAGAAATTCATCCTTTTCCCCAAGAGTTTGGACCCCATTTATTTGAGGGGGAATGATAGGGTGCTTGTGCTAAAGTCCCACCCCAAGATATTGTTTTATGTACTTATTTTGTGTGATCCCTGTTATGTCGTTCTAAAGTTTTGTTGACACTAGTTGCCTAAGATAACTTTTTACATGCTTATTTTCTGCTTTCCCTATTGGAGTTCTCTTGATACCAGTTGTCCCACCAAACTATGTAATGAATACGAAAGATCTTGGG
Organism: Notamacropus eugenii; assembly: GCF_028372415.1. Taxonomy (NCBI): domain Eukaryota; kingdom Metazoa; phylum Chordata; class Mammalia; order Diprotodontia; family Macropodidae; genus Notamacropus; species Notamacropus eugenii. The sequence goes on along the minus strand of NC_092877.1, from coordinate 198,402,348 downwards.
GCCACATGTAATGGTAATTAAAACAGGGAGATCTTTCCCATGTATTAATAGGCCCATGAGACCTGCCCCGGGTCACATGGAAATCTGAGTCACTTGAGTCTGTCACATGGAACGGGAAGGGATGGAGCTAGAGCAGAGCTGAGAGAAAATTTAGTCATGAAAACAATCACAGCTAGGAAGGATGTAGGCAAGCAGACAGCTGGCTAGTGTTAATGAAAGAACTTGTTTTTGATTTTGTTTAAGGGAGCCTGTTTGTGATTTGTTTAATGGAACTGACTTGTGAGAAGCTTACCAGGGGGAAAGCTTGAGGATGATGTTGTCATCTGCATTGTTATTGTGTATAGATTATGAAGAATTTGATTTTCTGGTGTCTGAATAAATGTTTTGGCTCTGTCTTCCATGTGAAGAGTTGCCAAGCCTAGAGGCCTGTATTGGGCTACCCAAGTCTTTCTTACCTGTCCAGGTCTTCGGCTGGCCACGCCGGATGCACATATGAGAGAAAGGACGTTCCAGAGTCAAACAGGGGTTGAGCTTTATTACAGGGTTTCGGTTACAAGTGCAGAGGGTCTTCTTTCTTAGGACGAAGAGGGGGAGATTTCCTAAGAAGGCTAAGCTTAAGGGAATGGAAGTAGAAGTACAAGCGGGGGAGAGAGGGGGAGGGGAGAGAGGAAAGAAAAGAAGCGGAGCCCTACTTTTCTCTTTGGCTCCACACGTGCTAAGAGCGCTTTTAGGCTTCCTCAATCCTACTTAATCTTCAGCCACACAGTTTGCATCTCAATACCGTGCTGTTAGGTAACTAGGTGTGCTCCAATCCGGGACGACCTCGAGGGCAGGGAGACTCCACCCATCAGGTATCTCTGGGGGAGAGGCGGAAATACCCGAGCTAGCCGAGCTAGCTTGGTCTGACCTTCTCGAACCCCCGCTGTTCATGGAGGGCCTCGTAAGACTCTAAGATTTAGAAGTCCCACTTTTACCTGCCCGAGACTGTCCACATGGAATTGAGCTTCCAGTCCCAACAAAGAGTCTGTTGTATTTCACTATTCAGGATTGTGGTGTGATATTCATGGCTGCCCTAGACGCTGTGAATATCTTGTTGGCACTACAGGCCAGCATGTAAAGGTACTTAAAAGATAAGCAGAATAGTTTATATTTTATCTTAAAGGCAAAATGAAAGTACTAGAATATATTGAGTAGGGGTATGATGTGATCAGATCTACCTTTAATAAAAATCAGCATAGCTGTATATTATGAATTGGAGTATAAGAGGGACTTGAATCAGAGACACTGATCTGGAGATCTGATGATAGTAGGAACTATACTGGCCAGAGAGAAAGGTTAAATGATTAGAGAAGTTTTGGAAGTAGAAATGACAAGATTTGGCAACTGGTTGAAAATGTTAACTATTAAAACTTACATGACATTTTATCTCATTTCCTATAAAATCTTTATGAGAATTATCTACATATTTAATATATAAGTAAACTGAAGCAGACAGAGGGAACAAGCATTATTAAATGCCTTCTAGATGCCAAGCACTGTGCTAAGCAATATAAATATTCTCTCATTTTGTCCTCACAACAACCTTAGCAGCTAGATGTTGGTGTTCTTGTTAAATTATTTTTTGGTCACATCTAATTCTTAAGATCCCATTTGAGATTTTCTTGGTAAAGGTACTGGAGTGGTATGCCACTTCATTTTTCAGGTTATTTTACAAATGAGGAAACTGAGACAAACATGATTAAGTGGCTTGCCTAGAATTGCATAATTAATGTCTAAGAACAGATTTCAACTCAGGAAGATGAGTCTTCCTGCCTCCAGGTCCAGCTATCTAATTACTTCACCACCTAATTGCCTACAGATGCTAGTATTACTGCCCCCCCCCCCAATTAATTTGTAGATTAATATGCTGGAGCAAACGGAAACTTAGTGATTTGCCCAAGGTCTCAAAACAACTGAATGTCTAAGGTCAGATTTGAACTCAATTCTTTCTGAATCTAAGTCCCACAATGTCCATGGAACCATGCAGTTGCTTCTAACTAAATGAATTGATCCAATTAAATTATTTCATTTACAAATAAATCCTGGCTGCTTCTAGGCATAAATGAAAAAGAAACTAAGCTAAAAGTGTGATCTGGTCCAATATATAGTACATCTTGTGAAGAGAAACTTCAATGCACTGTCTGGCCACCCATGACAAAACATCATTCAGACTTTAATCTTATGACAATGAAAAATAGATATGCTACTGATTTAAGGAACCCAGGATGGGAGTATTAAATTTAGTGTTATCAAAATTTGAAATAAGTAGATTTCAAGAATTTGTTTCATGTATTATTAAGAGTTTTATTTGAATTAATGATATTATGTTTTTATGTAATATAGAAGTGAAGGTAGAAAGTAGAATTACTCTTGAAAATATTAAATACATTTTTGGTTACTTTAATTTGCCTCCTATGGATAGTTTTCATAATGCGTATTCTGTTATCTTGAGTTTCTTTTTTCATATCCTATGAAATAACAGAAAATAAATTTCTGTATCCCATGAAAATGTATTGTTGATGTTAATACAAACAACACAAAATGCTAAAATGCAGAAATATTCATGATTGGCACAATATACCTGATTAGCTAGAGCATAGTGAGGTTCTAATTGATGATCTCTCCTCCCCTAAGATGCTAAGGCCATATGATCCAGTATTTAAACATTTAACTGAAATAAAATTCTGAGATACTGTTTCTATGATTACGTAGTCTTCTTTTAAGAAAATTCTTCTTTTTCCTACAAGGGGATGATTGTTTCTCTTTTGTAGAACCTGCAGTTTTCTGGGCATCTGTGGAAATTCATGAATTAAAAATGTATAACTATTGAGATAATATTGAAAAAAGAAGTGAGCTATAAATACTTAGGAAATATAGGTCAAACCCAGATCACTACAATCTCCAGGATACTTACATTTTAGGAGTTGCTGAGAACACAGATTAACCTTGGAGTGGTGAGGAAGAAGGTGGTGACTAGTCCTTGTTGAAGAGAATTCTAGTGATTTGATTATCCCTGTCCAGTAACTAATGAGAACAGAGGTGATTAAAATGACAACCTACTAATTGGTCTTACTGCTTCAATTCTTTCCCTTTCTCTAATTCATCCTTTATTCAGGTATCAAAACAATTTACTATGGTTCAGGTTTGTTTGTATCACACTCTGTCCCAAAAGCTTTCAAAGGTTCCTCATTGTCTATATAATAAAACAAACAAACAAACAAACAAAAAAAAAACTACCCATCTGACAATAAGAATTTCTGTGGTGTTATCCCAATCCAGCTTTTCATCTTTATTTGATTTTATTTGCCATTATAAAGTCTATATTTCAGTCCTATTGGATGACTAGTGATCCCCCAGCTTGCATCTCCGGACCTCCACGTCTTCATCCTGACCTGGAATTTCACTCTGCATCTTCATCTCTCATTTTTTTGTTGTCCTTTAAGACCAAGGTCAGGTGACACCTCCTAAAAAAAGCGTTGCCTAATCTCCCCAGTTTGTGTTCTTTCCTTCTTCAAGTTGTTGTTATTTGTGTCTATGTTTTATTTTGGCAAGAGAGTGTAAACTACTTGCAGCCAGAGACTTTTATTTTTATTTGTGCATCTTAAGCACCCCAGGCAGCTAAGTGGCACAGTGGATAGAGTGTCATGCCTGAAGACAGGAAGGCTCATCTTCATAAGTTCAAATCTGGCCTCAGATACTTACTAGCTGTGTGACCTTGGGCAAGTCACTTTACCCTGTTGGTCTCAGTTTCCTCATCTGTAAAATTATCAAGAGAAAGAAATGACAAGCCACTGCAATATCTTTGCCAAGAAAATCCCAAATGGAGTCACTAAAGGTTGAACATGACTGGAAAATTACTGAACAATAACAAATGCCTCTATAGCCCTAGGACAGAACACATCCCCTTGAGCAAGGAACACCCAGACACCCTTGGAAAGATAATAGTTTTGAAATTATTTTTCAACCATCCTAACTAAAAAGAGAATACAATGCTCATAGTTCTTCTGTAGATCAGGGCAGAGGCTGAGATCTAAAGGAAAAGAGGGATGTACAAATCTATGAGGAAACACAAGAAACCCTGTCTCTGGATCACTTTTTGCTTATACAGAACCTGTAGAAATGCAAACATAAAGAGTACATTTCAAAAGGGAAAACAAAAACACCTTGACTCTGGCATATTGTTGTTAAACAGCGTACTTTGCTAAAAGATTTTTTAAGCACTGGCTAGATTACTAGGTTTCCTATGCTGATATTTGTACTGCACAAGGACAGTTTAGTTTTGCATATTCCTTCAACAGAACTGAGACCAAGATGATCAAGAGAAGACACTGGCAGAGAATACTCTAACAAGCTACATAGTAAATTACATGGGATAACTCATGGAAGATTTTGATAGGAAAAAATTTCTTCATCTGAAGCTATAAATCTAATTTATGGTTCTCCCTTCCACACTGTGACTTTCTCCATTGAGGTTTCAACATATTATAGGTCAGCATAAGAAATTAAAGGGGAAATGTGAACATGTGAAGACCAGCAGATAACACAAAGCTTATGACCAAATACTTAACCCAAATTTAACAAAAAGGTACTGTAAACACCCCATAAAAGAAACAGAAAAAGTCAGACTTCTCTGGTACAAAGGGAGGTTCAAAAACTTTGTGCAGATTTTCCAGTTGCATGGATTGCTTACCTCTCACCCCAATGATATGAAAGGGATAACTGTAAGTAGAATTAAGAAATCTGCTTTTTAGGTTATGGTAGGACTTTTGAGTTACATAATTTGTCTGTTAGGAATATAAGATGTTGATGACTCCTTTCTATATCCTCTATCATCCTAAGTTTGGCTATGCCATTGAAGTCCCCATCTCAAAACAGGTAACATCAGCCAAAAATTTGTAAAGTGCCTACCATATGCCAGACATTGTGCTAAACTCTGAGGATAAAAAGAAAGGCAAAAGAGAATCTCTGCTTTCAAGAGGAGACAGCCTACAAACCACTATATCTAAACAAGGAATATATAGGATACATTGGAAATCATCAATAGAAGTTAGACAGAAGAAGCAGAATGGGAAGAACCTTCCTCATCTACACAGGCCGCCAAAACATGTTCCTGTTTATTGAAATCCTTCTCTTTGGGGTCCAATTAAGAAATTAACTCTTTCTTAATTCTCCAAGCTGGAAGTGACCTTTCCTTCTCAGGATTCCTCATAGCACTATACATATGCCTTTCCCATGTACTTATTTTTTCACCAATATTAAATTTATATACATTCTGACAGAAGAAAATATTTAAAGCTGGGCTATGTTTCATATTTCTCTTTGTATCTGCTTCCTGGCACAGTGCCTAGAACATAGTAAAATATAATAGGTGCTAGACCTGTGCTTGGGAACTCATAAGGAAATTCCTTCTGCCATTGCAGGTCAATACCTTCTCTGCAACAAAATCTTGGGGAGAGTTACTTAAGGTATTGGGAGTTAAGTCCCAATTTTTAAGTCCCTGTGTGACTTTATCAGGGTCACACAGACAGCATGGACAATATGTCTTATAGGTAAGCCAGCATTCTATCCACTATCACATTGTTTTTCATACTCACAGAGACATAATTCATACTAACACACACATATGAGTTCATACATGGCTCACAATCTTTTTCTCCTTCCAACTCCTGCCCTTATGATAGGGGCCTTCAGTACACATGTTAACTTTCTTTCAAAGAATCATAACAACTTCCTCTACCTGCTCACTTCCCATAACCTCAGACACAGATAAAGATGATCATAACCTTAATCCTGTAATTGTAGACAAATATACAGCCTTCACATTTAAGAATTCTGAAATCCTCTTATCCAGTCATAATCTATTGGCTTTTAACCTCTCCTTTTGCATTCACTCTTCTTTGCTGACCTTGACCCCTCAGTTCTTTCTCTCAGACCACCCCCACTGCATTAATCACTCTCTTATCCTTTTTCTCACCTTAACATTGGTGAAACAATTAAACTCTACACTCTCTTGAATTCTTAGTTCCTTTTTTTTTCACCATTTATATCTAGCCAAGCCTCAGCTTTGGATTATTCACCACCTTTGCTATTATGCATATAATACTAAATGAAGATGGAGCGTATCATGCAACGATTCTGACTAGGTCCACTACAAATTTACAGAGTATTCCTTCAACTGGACCTTTGCTGCTGCTAGACAATCCTTCTATACCTGAATTATGAACTCACCATCCCACTTTCCTGAGCACGTCTTCCAATTTTTTCATCCCTCCTCTAATCTCCCATGCTACCCTCCCTTTAATCAGAGAATTAAAAAAAAATGAAACCATTCTTTCTGACCTCCTTCTACCCATTCATCTTATTTCATATGAGTCATCTTATTTCTGCTACTATTCCCTCCTTTATAACCTTGTCTGCATGATTGGGTGTCCTTTTAAGACCTCTCTGTACTCAAGCAATCCCATTCTTTTCCTTCCCCTCCAACAGACATCCCCTACTCATCCCCACTCTTTCCCCTTTTTCATTCTCTCCCTGTCTACTGGTTCATTCCTTATTGCCTATAAACATGCTCATATCTCCTTCATCCTGAAAACAAAACAAAAGCAATAAAAGAAAACAAAACACAAAACCAAACCAAACCACCCTCTTTTGATCCTTTGATCCTGGCTAACTATTGTCCTATATCTTTTTTGCTCTTTGTGGCTAAACTTAAAAAAATCTGTCTCCAATAGGTGTTGCCCCTTTCTCTCCTCAAACTCTAGTCTTAATTCAGTCTGACTTTATCATTCCACAAAAGTTTGCTCTCCCCAAAGTTTCCAGTGATCTCTTAGCTGTCAAATCCAAAGGCCTTTTCTCAGTCCCCATTCTCCTTGACCTCTTTTCAGCCTTTAACTTTGTTGATTACCCTCTCCATTTGACATGCTATTCTCCCTTGGTACACCATTTTCTCCTGATTCTCTTCCTAGTTATATGAACACTTCTTTTCAGTGTCCTTTGCTAGATGATCATCCAGATCATAGGTCTTAACTGTAGGTGTATCTACAGATTTTGTCTTGGGCCCTCATCTCTTCTACCTCTATGCTGTATTCATTTGGTAATCTTATCTGCTCCAATGGATTTAATCAGCATCTTTATGCTGATGACCTGGGAAGCTAAATGGCTCAGTGGATAGAGTGCCCCACCTGGAGTAAGGAAAACTCATCTACCTAACTTTAAATCTGGCCTCAGACACTTACTGTCTGTGTGACCCTGGGTGAGTCACTTAACCCTGTTTGCCTCAGTTCCTCATCTATAAGGTGAACTGCAGAAAGAAATGGAAAACCACTTCAGTATCTTTGTTCTCCTTCCCCCAAAAATGGGGTCATGAAGAGTTGGATGAGACTAAAAATGATTGAACAATAAAAAATGTTGATGATATTCAAATCTACCCATTTTGCCCCAAACCCTTTGCTGACCTCCAATCTGTTACCTCCAACTGTCTTTCAGTGACCTTGAATAACTTAGTCAGAAGACATCTTAACCTCAACACATTCAAAACAAGATTAATTATCTTTTCCCCTAAAGCTTTCTTCCCTCCTACCTTCACCATCCTTCCCTCATGTTAGGAATCTAGGAGTCATCTTTGACTTATTACTATTTCTCATTCCCTATATCCAATCTGTTGCCAAAGTCTATCAATTTTACCTTCTTAACATTTTTCCAATATGCCTCTTTCTCTCCTGGGACACTGACACCACTCTGGTACAAGCCCACATCATCTGATCCTTATACTGTTGCAATTGCCTGCTTGTGTCTTTGCTTGCCTCAAGTCTCTGCCCACTTTAATTCATCCTGAATTCAGCCACTGAAGAGATTTTCCTAACATGCAAGTCCAATGATGTCACCCTTCTACTCAATAAACACTTATGGCTTCCTATTGCATTCAGGATTAAATACAAAATACTCTGTTTGTGTAGCACCAACATGATATTCACAGTGCCTAAGGCAGCCATGAATGTACTGGTGAAAATTCTGAATTGCAAAATACAACAAACTCTCCATGTGGAAGACAAAACCAAAGCATTTATTCAGATACCAGAAACCAAATCCATCTCAGAAACAAAGAAAACCATATACAATAAAAATGCAGAGGGTAACACCATCCCTATGTCTTCCCTCTGTTAGGCTTCCCACGAACCAACTCCCTTAAACAAATCACAAGCAGACTCCCTTAAACAAAATGCTCTTCTCTCATTCAAAGCCAGCTGTGGACTTGCCTGAGTCCTTCAGTTGTGACTGCTCTCTCACTAATTTCCCTTCAGCTCTGCTCTAGCTCTGCCTCTTCCTGTTCTACCCTTCCTGCTCTACTCATTCAGCAAACTCCTCCCAACACAGGCTCCACGTGATTCAGACCCATGCAGGTCACAGGAGCCTATTAATAAATGGGAAAGATCTTCCCATTTAAATTACCATTATAGTTTGTCATTCAAAACCCTTAAAAATTCTAGTTTTCCATTCTCCTTACACCTTGCTCCTTGATGCATACTCTTTGAACCAATGAAACTGGACAATGCCCTCCTGGTTGTACAATAAGAAGACATTCCTATCTCTCATGTCTAGGCATTTTTTCTGGCTATCTTCCATGACTGGAATGCTCTCTATCATCTCAGCCTACTAGCTTTCCTGACTTCCTTTAAGTCTAAATTAAGATCTCATCTTCTATAGGGATTCTTTTCCAACCCTCTTAATTCTAATGCCTTCCCTCTGTTAAATTTTCCCCATTTATCCCATATATAGCTTATTTGTATATATTTGTTTGTGTGTTGCCTCCCCCATTAGATTTTGAGCTCCTTGAGGACAGGAACTATCTTTTTTGCCTTTTTGTATCACCAATCACAGTTCAACAATAAATACTTAATAAATGTTATTTCTTAATAGACATATATTATAATATATTTCTATGTGGTTTTAAGATTTAAAAACCATATATAAAATTATTATGACATTGTAATTTGTATTAAGCCCACTGCAACAACCTGTTTGCAGACCCTTTTTATGCCTCAACCATTTTAATAGACTCCTAAGTGGTATCCCTGTTGCCAATTTATCCTTTCTACGATCTATCCTTAATCTCTGTAAGGCACAGATCTGGTGATGTCATTATTGTGCTCAAAACTATTTGATGATTTGCTGTTGCTACTGAATAGTCAGAATTCCTTGGCCTAAAATTCAAAGTTCATTAGTTTTTCTTATTCAGCCTTATCTCACACTTTTCCCCAACTATTTCTCCTCCAACTCCCCCTCGTGTGCCTTGTGCTTTAGTCAATTTATTATACTTACTGTTACCCATACATATTTAGCTTCCTGACATCATGCTTTTTATACACCATTTCTTAACTTACAGCATCTTTCTGTCCTACCTTATTATCAAAGCCCTAATCATCCTTCCCAGCTATGCTGTGAACAAGACATCCTCATCTCTTATCTTCAGACATTTTCTAATACCTAATACGACTTTCTTTGTAAAACCTTTGCAATTTTCCTTCTGGATTTCATCCAGACCTTTATTTTTTTTTCTTATTCATTTGTGATGTTTGATTTTTGTTGTAGTTTTTTCTATGTGTCTGTCTTACCTCTACTAAAACATGAGAAGTTTCATAAAGTCAGGGACTATTTTTTATGTCTCTCTGCAAGAACTTTGGCCTTCAGAATCCCCTGATCTCTAACAGAGATGTAGTCTAAAGAAAACGAATGCTCAGAAAGTAAAAAAAGAAAAAACAAAAAAAACTGACACTGTACATTGTTACATTGACACTGTAACCAAAACTGATGACAGTCCAATCATTTTGCTGTTCACTGCACCATTAGGTACAACGGCAACATAAGATCATTGCTACAGACTTCTATAGGATCTTACAGGTCATGTAGTCAAACCTCTTCATTTTACAAATAAAAAAAAAATAAAGCAGAGAGGTTAGGTGACTTACCTAAATTCCCACAAGTAGTAAATGGCAGAACTAGGAATTGAACCTGGATTTTCTGACTCCAAATGCAGCATTCTTTCCATTAAATCATGCCCCAAACATTACACTAACAGAATAGGGAAGACCAACCCCTAGCTACAAACTCCTGACTCTAGCTTGACTATAGCTTTTAATGTCCTTTGCCGTTGGACCAACCTTGTTGTGCATTATTCCTTTTCTCAAATTCTATAATCCTAGTAAACTGGACTCTCTGTTGTTCATATATTTTACTCCATTTCTCATCTTCAAGCTTATTCAGCCCTCCACTTATGCTTAGAAAGCTTTCCTTCCTTACTTACATATTATGTAGTTCAACAGTATCTTCTATACAATGACTTTCCTGACTGCCTCTCCGCTGAACCCCTGCTGTCATTGCCCTCCTTCCATTTGCCTTCTTTCATTTAAACAAGTTGTATTTATTCTGCATATACTCATATTTACATGGTGTCTTCTCTGATAGAATGAAAGAGTCTTGAAGTCAGAGACCATTAATAGCCCAACAAAATCAATTTTGTTTTCATTTTTATCCTTATATGCCAACTCCAGGAACAGAGTAGCCTCTTAATAAATATTGATTGAATTATCAAGGAAAAGATAACCAGGATCATCTGGAGCCTTGCTTGTCTGCTATGGCAGTATTCCAAATTCTTCTCTCTTTCAAGCAGCATAACATTTTGCATAGGATGTATAAATTAAACCACTTTACAAATACCAGCAATGTATATCTCCTTCTTTATTGTTGTGTTTGTCCTTCATTTCTAAGAGGATCATGAGGGAGATGATGTCTTACAGTTGATTTTGATTTGAGGAAGGGAAGGCTGTGTAAGGTCACTGTCCTCCCTTTCTCCTCTAAAGACATCTCGGTCAGTGTCCAGATATTCATCAGGAAGACTGGAGATGTCCCAGGATGCAATGGGAGACCCTGGTCCTTTTATGCCAAGGCTTTTTCAGGTTCTTACTTTGACTGAGGTAATTCCCATTCAGTGAATAGGCCTCTTAAAGAAGTGAGTCAAGGGATGGCCCCTTTAATTAAACAAAATATCAAACTAGGAGGGGAAGACCCTCAGGGTTGCTGCTCAAAAGAGAAACAGTGACTATTGACATTCACTCTGAGCCATTGCTAATAGAGAGGAAGGGCTGGTGTATTCCTGGATATTGATCATAGTTCCTGATTTTCTTTCCACATGGTTTGACTCCACTATTTTCTTTGCCATACTAACAGAATTTTTGCATCCCTTAGGACCAAAACTATGCCCTGAATATAAATGATACTTAATAAATAATTGCTAAATTGAATTCACATTTTATGATTGCTAATATTTTCTGAAAAACTGAGCTGACTAAAGTGGTTGACATTGATAATTGTAGTAAAATGTACTGTAGTTGTGTATCTGACTTCTGTTGTTCCACAGCTTGTTTGGACTCAAGAAAACTGTACACGAAAGTGGGCGAGGGAAATAAAAGCTAGGATGCTCAATTTGCCTTTCAAAGGAGAAAGCATCCATTTTTGTCTTCGAATAGTGATATCTTTCCAGAAGAATCCAGGATTTTCATGTTAGAGGATATGTTTAGTGGCAGAGAATTTAGATACCTACCCCAATTTTGTCACGGATTGGGAGCATACAAAGTCAGAAGGTTATCTGGTAGAATTGCCTTCAATATGGGCCAAATTAAGTGAAGGCACCACATATATACAGTAGACTATCCTGTGTGTGTAGAAGACAAGTTATTTTCCACCAAGTGTTCCATAACACAAATTTTAATATGATTTTGAAATTTGTTGATATTTATCAATGAGTATTGAGAAAGTTCAGATCTAATCTAAGGAATTCCTTTGTAAAAAGGAAAGCAATAGAAAATATTCAAGCATGGCCTAGATGATCACCTCATGCATAACATAGACTAGAAAAATTTATGTACTGGAAGGAAATTGGAATATAAATAATTATAAAGTAGGCAGAGTATATGAATGCCTGTCATTCAAGGGACAACCTGGCATAGTATATGGAGAATTTAAATTGGGGTAAAAAAGATTAGTGTTCAAATTCTGACTTAGAATGTCTAGGTGTATCCTAGAGAAAGTCACATAATTTCTTAGTGCCTCAGGCAACTCTTTAAAACTATAAATGAAGCTGTGACTCTGCCAGGGTTGGGGCTCTCCCTCAGGATCTCCTTCCACATCTCCAAGTCTTAAGCTTCCCTGGCTTCCTATGTGATATTGTGATAGCACTGGTGGTGATTAATTTGTTTCAGTTGTGTCTTCTTGACAAAAATACTGGAGTGGTTTGCGGTTTCCTTTTCCAGCTGATTTACATATAAAGAAACTGAGGCAGAGTAAAATGATTTGCCCAGGGTCGCACAGCTAATAAGTATCTGAAGCCTTATTTGAACTCAGGGTCACTAGGTGGTGCAGTAGATAGAGAATAGGGTCTAGTCAAACATCCCTCAAAACAACTCAAATCCCACCTTCTCCTGGAGGTCTTTCCCTACTCCTTAGCTGCTACAATTTTCTTTCCCTCTGAGATAAACTTTTTTCTACTGTGTTCAGATTAGTACATAATTAATTACTTTTATTTTTGTTGTTTTTTTGTTTTTCCGATTGAGCGTTTGGCATTTATTCATTTATTTATTTATTTTAATTTTTTATTTACTTATTTAACTTTTAACATTCGTTTTCACAAAATTTTGGGTTCCAAATTTTCTCCCCTTTTGTCCCCTCCCCCCACCCCAAAACACCAAGCATTCTAATTGCCCCTATCACCAATCTGCTCTCTCTTCTATCATCCCTCTCTGCCCTTCTCTCCAACTTCTCTTTTGTCCTGTAGGGCCAAATAACTTTCTATACCCCTTTACCTGTATTTCTTATTTCCTAGTGGCAAGAACAGTACTCGACAGTTGTTCCTAAAATTTTGAATTCCAACTTCTTTTCCTCCCTCCCTCCCCACCCCTTCCCTTTGGAAGGCAAGCAATTCAATAAAGGCCAAATCTGTGTAGTTTTGCAAATGACTTCCATAATAGTCGTGTTGTATAAGACTAACTATATTTCCCTTCATCCTATCCTGCCCCCTATTACTTCTATTCTCTCTTTTGATCCTGTCCCTCCCCATGAGTGTTGACCTCAGATTGCTCCCTCTTCCCCATGCCCTCCCTTCCATCATCCTCCCCACCCTGCTTATCCCCTTATCCCCCACTTTCCTGTATTGTAAGATAGGTTTTCATACCAAAATCAGTGTGCATTTTATTCCTTCCTTTAGTGGAATGTGATGAGAGTAAACTTCATGTTTTTCTCTCACCTCCCCTCTTTATCCTTCCACTAATAAGTCTTTTGCTTGCCTCTTTTATGAGAGATAATTTGCCCCATTCCATTTCTCCCTTTCTCCTCCCAATATATTTCTCTCTCACTGCTTGATTTCATTTTTTTAAGATATGAGCCCATCCTCTTCAATTCACTCTGTGCACTCTGTCTCTACATGTGTGTGCATGTGTGTGTGCATGTGTGTGTGTGTAATCCCACCCAGTACCCAGATACTGGATAGATACAAGAGTTACAAATATTGTCTTTCCATGTAAGAATGTAAACAGTTGAACTTTTATAAGTCCCTTATGACTTCTCTTTGCTGTTTACCTTTTCATGCTTCTCTTCATTTTTGTGTTTGAAAGTCAAATTTTCTTTTCAGCTCTGGTCTTTTCATCAAAAATGCTTGAAAGTCCTCCATTTCATTGAAAGACCATTTTTTTCCCAGAAGTATTATACTCAGTTTTGCTGGGTAGGTGATTCTTGGTTTTAGTCCTAGTTCCTTTGACTTCTGGAATATCCTATTCCACACCCTTCTATCCCTTAATGTAGAAGCTGCTAGATTTTGTGTTATCCTGATTGTATTTCCACAATACTTGAATTATTTATTTCTAGCTGCTTGCAATATTTTCTCCTTGTCCAGGGAACTCTGGAATTTGGCCACAGTGTTCCTAGGAGTTTCTATTTTTGGATGTCTTTCAGGCGGTGTTCTGTGGATTCCTTGAATACTTATTTTGCCCTCTGGTTCTAGAATCTCAGGGCAGTTTTCCTTGATAATTTCATGAAAGATGATGTCTAGGCTCTTTTTTTGATCATGGCTTTCAAGTAGTCCCATAATTTTTAAATTGTCTCTCCTGGATCTATTTTCCAGGTCAGTTGTTTTTCCAATGAGATATTTCACATTACCTTCCATTTTTTCATTCTTTTGGTTTTGTTTTGTGATTTCTTGGTTTCTCATAAAGTCATTAGCCTCCATCTCTTCCATTCTAATTTTGAAAAAAAAACTATTTTCTTCAGTGAGCTTTTGAACCTCCTTTTCCATTTGGCTAATTCGGCTTTTGAAAGCATTCTTTTCCTCATTGGCTTTTTGAACCTTTTTTGCCAATTGAGTTAGCCTATTTTTCAAGGTATTATTTTCTTCAGCACTTTTTTGGGTCTCCTTTAGCAGGGTGTTTACTTGTTTTTCATGCTTTGCTTGCATGTCTCTCATTTCTCTTCCCAGTTTTTCATCCACCTCTTTAACTTGATTTTCAAAATCCTTTTTGAGCTCTTCCATGGCCTGAGCCCATTGAGTGGACTAGGATACAGAAGCCTTGAATTCTGTGTCTTTCCCTGATGGTAAGCATTGTTCTTCCTCATCAGAAAGGAAGGGAGGAAATATCTGTTCCCCAAGAAAGTAACCTTCTATAGTCTTATTTTTTTTCCCTTTTCTGGGCATTTTCCCAGCCAGTGACTTGAATTCTGAATATTCTTTTCATATCCACTTTGCCTCCCCAGCCAGCACTTGGGGTCTGAGATTCAAATACTGCTCCCCAGCCTCAGGGCTTTGGGTGGGGGCAGGGCTGCCTCAGTTCCCTCAGGGGATCTATGCAGAGACCTTCAACAATGGATACTGAATCCTGCCTGCTTGGGGAGCCTGGGTCTTTTCCAACCTCCGCTGCTGCCTCCTGAGTGAGCCTGAGTTATGGGGGCACCCCACTCCCCTCTCCACCTGCCAAAGAGACCTTCTCACCAACCCTTGTCACCTGTGGGTGGAGGGACTCGCATGGCCACTGGAGATTCTGTCCCTGAAGCCTTCTCGGATCTGCTCCTCTAGGCACTGCCTGGCCAAGGCAAGGGTGGGCTGGGTTCTGGGTCCGCAGCACGAAGGACTTTTTGCAAGAGGTTTTCAGGCTCTCTGGAACAGAAATCTCATGTGCTCCATTGTTCTATGGCTTCTGCTGCTCCAGAATTTGTTGGAAGTTCTTTTTTACAGATATTTTATGGACTGTGGGTGCGGAGCTACTGTATGTGTGTCTTTCTACTCCGCCATCTTGGCTCTGCCCCCATAATTAATTACCTTTAAGTATATGGCCTGCATACTCCTCAGGAACTCCCAAATGCAGCCTGAAACAGATTAAAATGTGGGTGGGAAATATTTAACAAAATAAACAAAAATATAATGGAACATGGATAATGTTAAGTGAAGCTTTGCCAGTCAATCTGTGGTGGGCCTTTATATTTGATGTAGTGACCACTGATTTAGATGTAGTCTTTTCCATTAGAATATGATGGTTTTTATTTTTTCTTTGTACTCTTTGGGTTTAGCACAGTGTTTGATTTGTTGTAAGCTCTTAATAAATGTTTGTTGATTGACTGTATCAATAGAAGGAGAACTCACAACAAGGAAACCAAGGATCCCTGAAGGACAGAAGTACATAGCATGCTTACAGACAGAACACAGTGCAAAATATAGGAGTGTCTTCTTTCCTTCAATTCTTCTTTCCCATATTGCCTTTCTTCCCACAGAGGGATGTATTGTAGAAATAAACTCAAAAAAACATAACTCCAGAGACCTGTCCTAGCCTGTCGAGAGAAAAGCCCTCAATTAAAAATCAAATTTGTTTTTGTTGTTATTCAGTCTTTTAAGTTGTTATTCAACTCTTAGCGATCCCATTTGGATTTTTCTTGGCAAAAATACTGGAGTGATTTTCCCTTTCTTTCTCCAGCTCATTTTGTGATGAGGAAACTGAGGCAAATAGTTGAATGCCTTGCCTTGTATCTCATTGCCAGTAAGTGTCCGAAGTCAAGTGTCTTCCTGACTCCAGGTATGGTGTTTTGTCCACATAGAGCTCTCCAAGAACAAACTACAAAGTATTAACAGGAGAGAGAAGCATTTATTCTACATTGTTTGACTGAATCATTTTTGGATATAGCCATGAGATATTAACTAGAGGAATTAGCAGTACGGCTGTCCCAGTAAGAGCTGTCAGGTTGAGGAGAGTGAACAGGCAGATCATTGAAAAATGCAGGACCAGAGGATTTACAAAGTACATTTTGATACCATTTTACTGACTTTCAATGTACAAAGACTTTTCCTTTTAGGTCATGAAAATCTTCCCAATTATCCCAAAGTAGAATGGACTATTTCTGGAGCTACAGGATTCCTCCTAGATGGAGACTTTTAGGAGGAAACTGTACAGCCACTTGATAAAAGGCTGAGGTCTCTCATTGAACATTTCTATCTTGCCACTGAATCCAGATGACTCTGAAGAAGAAAGCGAGGCTGATGCCTACATAGCCCTCCCTCACTTAAATCCAATATCAACTTTCTGATCCCATGATCCTCTTTGAGAGCAAATAACAAAGATCCTCTTCCATAAATAATAACAAGATGTCCACTTATGTGGTAGGGTGTATGAAGACTCTGGCTCAGCATTGAAATTTTAAACAAATGGCTGTGGAGCGGATGAAGTGGGGGGATGTGAAAGGGGAAAGAAAAACAAACCTCAGCTAGATCACCTCACTTAAGTGTTCTAAAGTTTATCTAAATCTTCTCATATTTACTCAGTTGTAAATCTTTACTAATGCCTCTTGGTTTACAAATGAAGCAATTAGAGATCTTTAGCAGTAAAGTAGAGTGGGCTAAATTGGAGAGGGGGCTGCCCGAATGTTGGTTAGCAGGTAACAATCCAAATGCAATTCTCTTTTTACTGGCCCTAATACCATAGCAATATTCATCAATTAACAAAAAGGCAGATTGTGAAACTTTACTTGACAGAAAAACTATATCACTATTAAACAGCTGGAGTTGCAATGCCCTATCAGGAACAGGCAAGGATTTATAACCAAGTTCTTGAAATCAAAGAAAGCCTAATCAGAGCTAAATTAATAAGCCACTGAAATGGGTTCCAGTTTACACTAAGTAATTATTAATGATTAAAGTACGTACTTCTTTTTACTTGTGGCTGAACAGAGTAGTAAAATTAAAGGCTACAGATTTTACCATCCACTTCCTACTCAAGGTGGTGTTTCTTTGTCTTTGCTTTCTTGATAGGATGCCAGTTCTTTCCTTGTAGCACCTTTTATCAAGTTTTCAGGCAAGGGCATGGATGAAGATTCTCACAACCAAATAACAAGTTTAAAATTAGAGATGCAGATTAGAAATATTTTGTTCAAACAATGAGCTGCTAAAATGGATTTTATGTGATTCTCTTAGATGTCATTTTCATTTTCCCCCTTCTTGTCAGTCTTTTATGTATCTTATTTGTCAAAAAAAAAAATCAGTATACAAAAAGAAAATAGAATGTGTAAGTGCTTGCAAGAGCATACTTAACACTGTACAGAAGTTAATCTAAATGGACACAGTCACTGCCCACAAGAAGGGGTCTTCTAAGAAAAGACAACAAAGATGTGAATGTGTAAAATAGAGTGGTTTTTTTGCTTTGTTTTGCTTTGTTTTAGCGTAAGGAGGAAAGATTGAAGGGAGGGCCAGCAAAGAGAAGTTGCGTGCTTTGTCATTTTTATTGTAGTTTTATGATTTTGCTATTTTCAATAGAAGAGGTAGTTAGAGAAGCTGAAGAGTAGATGCTGGGACTGGGAGAGGGTAGAGGTGAATAGGAGACAAGGCACAGAGAAGACACAGTAGTGAAAAAGGTACTGAGAAAAAGGCAACAAAAGAAAACGAAGTTGTTTGAGAATGGTTAAAAGAATTAGCCAATGAATGAAAACTGAAGAGGAAGTTTTGTTGCTTTTTTTTTTTTTTAAATTTTGTTTTACTTAATATCTTCACCATAACAGAGCACAGTTTGATTTTACAAAGCACTTCCTGGTTCCGCTGAGATAGGTGGGATAGGGCAGGGGTGTGGAGCCTGCAGCCTTGAGACCACATGTGGCCTTCTAGGTCCTTGAGTACAGTCTTTTGACTGAGTCTAAGTTTCACAGAACAAATCCTGTTGGGTGTCGACCATAAAGGTTATATGTCTACCTGAGTCTGTCTAGACTTGGCTTATAAGAAGTTGTAAGCATCAAATGAGACAACCTATGAAAACTGTTTAGCAAATCTTAAAGTGCCAATTTATAATGCTCTCTCATTAGAAGGTAACCTTCTTGAGATTGTACCCCCAGTTCATAGCAAATGGTTAAGATGTGATAGTTGATTAAACTAATTGGAATACGCAGGTTCTTTTATGCAGTAATTTGAAGGCAGTTGAGCCCTTTTCAGGGCTGCTTATCTTCCTTCACTGTCTACCTGGCACTCAACTCTCACCTGTGGTTCCAAGAAGTTGTATGTAGGTAATTCATAGCTCCCTAAAACTTTACATGGGTCCTTTTATTAGCAATTAAATTAAATTATATGTGTATATACATATATACCATATTCATACTATATACATAGATATACATATATGAATACATGTATATATATTCCTTATTTTTTTCACTTTTAAACCATTTAATTTTAAATACTTTTATAAAAATTTCTTATAGACTAGTCTTGAAACTAATTTCTAAAACATATCAGCATTACCAGCCTCCATCCACCACATAACTAGACTGTATGAGAAAGTGAAAAGGTAGGAAAAAATATATAAAATCAGTATTCTCTTTCACTCAGCGTATATGTTAATTTATCCTGAGTGAATGACTATTTGCAGAATGTTTATTGACTGCAAAAATAATGTAAGGACTCACAAATATAAGTAGAAAGAATCATGAATCTGGAAACAAAGTTGTCCACATATTGCAGAAAAAGCCATAAAGAAAATGTCTCCCTGAGCAATAGTGTAAAATATTTAATTCGATTCAGCAAACATATACTAAGTACTAATGCCCAGGGATACAATGACAAAACCTAGCAAATCCTGCTGTCTACAAGGAGCCTGCAATCCAATAGGGAAGGGTAGAGAGGGATGAAAAATGTGTACAAATTACTAAAATCCAAGTTAGAATATGGTAACTATTTGTAACCTGTGGCTCAAAGCTCATTTACATGGAATTCTCCTTTTTGGTAGAGATTGATTACCTATGTTCCTCATCTGCATTGGTGGAATTAGCAACAGTTTTGTAGAGATCCTGGTCTTTGGGCTTCTTCATTCAATGGAGAGAGAGTTCCAGAATTATTTCCTGTCACTCCCCTTCTTACACTCTATGTTCCTGCCACAATGACTTATTTTCCTTTTCTTGGACTCTTTGTGCCTTCTCACTTCCCACTTCCCATTCTGGCTTATAAATTACTTCTTTAAATGTGTTGTCAAAAAGTGGGAGTTAGGAATAGTACTGTACTTGCAATTTCACTCAAATAGGAAGCTTCTGGTAAGGAATGGTATGTACAATATAGGTTGGCAACTCCTCCTCAATTTATAATTTTAGAGATTTGCCTAGTGTTGAAAGAGGAAATGATTTGCCCAAGCTGACACCTCAGAGATTACACTCGAACACAGGTGCTGTTGGATCAAAGGCCAACTCGTTGCATTTTCACATATTGCCTCTTCATTTTCAAAAATTAAACACAGTATGTTTGAAAAAAATATTTTACTGGTTCTTTTCCCTATACCAAAAATAAAACAACAATAAATCAAAACCTGGAAACTAAAGGAATGGGGAATGGCTGAGCAAATTATATTATGTGAATGTAATGGAATATTGTTGGTACTGTTCGCTGTTCAATTGTTCAGTTATGTCTGACTTTTTGGGAGCCCATGGACCAGAGCATGCCAGGACCTTCTATCCTACATTATCTCTCAAACTCTGTCCAAGGTTATGTTCTTTGCTTTCATGATATTATCTATCCATCTCATCCTCTGCCCATTCCCTTTTCCTTTTGCTTTCAATCTTTCCCAAAAGAAGGATTTTGTCCATTGAGTCCTGTATTCTCAATATATAGCCAAACATTTTTAGCTTCAGCTTTGGTATTTGTTCTTCCAATGAAAAGATTGAATGAATTTATTTAAGTATTGACTGATGACCTCCTTGCTGTCCAAGGAACTCTTAAAAGTATCCTGCAGCATGGCAATTCAAAACTTTCAATTCTGTGGTAATCCAACTCTCATAGACATACACTGCTACTGGGAAAAACCATAGATTTGACTATGTGGACCTTTGTTGGCAAAGTGATATATTTGCTTTTTAGTATAATGTCCAGACTTGCTATAACTTTCCTTACAAGAAGCAAGTATTTTTTTTTTTAATTTCATGGTTACAGAAGGTGTCTGTAAGGATCTTTAAACCCTAGATTACGTAATCTGATATTGCTCCATTTTTTTTTCTCTATTTGCCAAGAAGTGATGGGACCCCTTGCATGTTCTTAAGTGTTTTTTTTTTTAATGTTAAGCTTTGAACCAGATTTAGCACTCTCCTTTATCATCAAGAGGCTTTTTAATTCTTTTTCACTTTCTGCCATCAAAATGATGTCATCAACAATGATATTATGGATATTTCTCCCAACAGCACACTAGATGTCAATGTTAAAACTTCCCAACTCTTGTTTGACCACACCCTACTTACCATCCTTCCAGGTTGTTGTGCAATATTGATCTCTGTATCAACAGACTTCTTTTATCACCAGACCCATCCACAGGTGAGTTTCTTTATGGCTTTGTTCCAGCCACATAATTCTTTTGGAAATTACTTGTTGCCTACTGCTCTTCCACAGCAACATACTGGAAACCTTCCAAACTAAGGGACTCATCTCCTGATATCATATCTGTCATTGTTTTAATATGTCCATGGGGTTTTGTTGGCAAAGATGTTGAAGTGGCTTGCCATTTTCTTCTCTAATGGATTATTTTTTTTTTGTCTGAGCTCTCCACTATGACCTTTCTATCTAGGGTAATTTGCATGGGAAAGCTTATACTTTCATTGAACTATGCAAGCTCCTCCACCATGCTGAGGTAGTGGTACAGATGGAGCATTGTATTGTAAGAAATGACAAAAGAGATTGTTTTGGAGAAACATAGAAAGACTTGCATGAACTAATGCAGAATGAAATGAGCAGAACTAGGAGAAGAGTAAAGCACAAAAATATACGGAAAAACAAAAACCTTGAAAGACTTAGGAACTCTAATCAATGGAATGACCAATTGTGATTCCAAAAGTGTGATGATGAAGTATGTTACCCACCTCTTGACATAAAGGTAAAGAACTCAAAATATAATATAAAATGTATATTTTCGGACACAGCTCAAGTTGAAATGTGTTTTAATTGTGCGTATTGTTTTGGTTGACTCTACACATGCTACAAGGGCTATTTTTTTTTTCAATTTGCAGGTGGGATGAGGTGGAAAGGAGAAAGTGGATAGGGATTAGGTAGTAAAAAAAAACACTTAAAAACAAAATTCTTTTATGCTAATGAACCAACTCAGTGGATTATTTTTTCAAATGCGTGTCATAATCTGGTCAATATGTAATTTTTCACCCTATCCTTCCAAAGTGAATGATTTTGTGTAAAAAAATAAACCTGATAAATATTTCTATTTTATTTTTACAATATTTTTTCTATATGCATTCTGGGGAATATGTAAATATAGGGCTTCTTGTCTTGATAGATGATTTGATGAAGAGCCAGAACTAGATCCCAGTTTCTCCTGACAAGAAACATGTTGCACTTTCTTTCATAGCACAGTGCTTCTAAATGACATAAAATGTGTGACCTTTTTTCTCCTTTGCCTTTCTTCTTTTGTCTTTCCCCTTTCATAGAGAAGTTTCTCCAAGTATGAAAGTCATATGAACAATTCTACTTATGAAACTCTAGTTTGAAAAAAATAATTACATTATATCTGATATTCCATTTGCTTTTTCATGGCACAAATTTAAAAAAAAATGTATCTTTCTTAATAGTGGGGAGGGATTTTGATTGTCAAAGTAGGTGCATTTTAGAACATCCAAGTGACTCAGGATATAGGATGTTGGACCTCAAGTCAGAATGACTAGAGTTCAAATCCAGCCTCAGACACTTAGTAGCTATGTCACTCTGGGCAAATTCCTTAACCTCTACCTTGATTCTCTTATATGTAAAACAGGAATAAGAATAATCCTACCTTATAGGGTTGTTGTGAAGATTAAACGAGATAAGATCAATAAAATGGTTTGCAAACTTTAAGCACGATCTAAATGCTAGCTATTATTATGTCTCAGAGCTTCTTAAACTAGGCTCACATATTTACAAAATACCAATTACTTGAAAGGAAAGTAGCAGCAATTCATAGTCTGTTTTAACTCATGCAACAGTTCAGTAACGAGTAAAGTAATGAACTAGCAGTGTGCTATGATTTAAGATGTAGGCAGAAGTCGAGTCTACTAATTAGGGAGTGTAAGCTTATGTCTGTCTACTTCTCCTCTTTGTGTCTTAAGAACTGGAATGGAGTGGCATAGCAACAATTTTTCTCCTTTTTGTCTCAAATAGAGCATTCTCAAAGACAATTGAGGTGACTCATGATCAGGGTTAAAAATGAGGTTTAAAACTTTTAAGCTTTGGTACACTAGGTTATTTTTTTTTAAAGGCTGCTACTACTGCCCAGGTTAGAAAAGGCAAAATAAGACTATGGAAAAACATATGTGATGAAGTCATAAAAATTTTCTGTCATCTGAAGCTGCAGAGGACTTTCTACCATTCTAACTATTATGACTTCAGTAAAGAAGTGATCCACAAGCTAAAGTGTTCAGTCATCTTCAGTTAGTATTCATGGCTTCCTCCTCCTCTCAGTTTCTAGCCATAGGTTTTTTATTTATTTATTTTTTAAAACCCAATATTCTCTGAGGCTGATTGAGTGGCCTTCTTGAAACCATCAAAATTATTGTCCCAGGGGAATTACATAATTAAGCTCCCTGAGGGCAAAATTTTCTTTCTTGGTCTTCATATTCACTTGCATCTTGATCTCCTCCCTTTCCATCTCCCCTGAAACACTGATACTTGTAATTTTATGGGTGTAGGGAATTCCCATTGAGGTGGACCCCTCTAGCAATGCTGACCTAAAATCTCCCCTGTAATTACCCTCTCAGTTATTTGCATGATGCACTGAGACTTTAAGCCCAGAGTCACCCAGTCTGTATGAATCAGGTCTTCCTGATTGCAAATCCTTCTCCATATGCTATACTAATACTGCCTCACCCTTAGAATTTGCTTAATATTCATTGAAATAATGAAGGAAAGTATGCTTGAGTCTTCTGAAAATGTTTTGATTAATTTTAGTAAATGTGTCTTGGATTATAAGGAATGTAGGGTATTTGTCTTTTCAGTTATATCTGAGGAGTTTCCAGGGGTTTCAATATCATTTAGAGTTGGTGCAACGAATACTGGCTGACTTCAGAGAACAGAGACTTGGGATTTAGTCCTTGATATTCTAATAACTAGCTGATTACTAACAAACTGTGTTACATTGAGAACCACTTCGAGGCTCTGGGCTTCAGTTTCCTTCATAACATGAGAGTTTGTACTAGATAAATTCTGAGTATCCTTCAGTGTATAATATTTATACAATCATAGGTTGGGGATAGAAAAATCCTTATTGGCTATCAATTTCAAACCCCTCATTTTATAGATGAAGTACAGAGGATCATAAATTGGTCAACAGAAGGGACTTTGAAGGTCATCAAATTTAACAGATGAAGTACAGAAAGTGTGAAAGAACTTACCCAAAGTCACAGTCAGGAAGTATCTGAGACAGGATTCAAACCTATGTCCATCTGATTTCAAGTTCAGCACCTTACCCTCTATACCATGCTGCCTCTTGAGAATAACAATGAAAATAATAGAAAGGCTCATTGATTTTGCCTAAGGGACATCTTGTCTTTGAAGATAGCCTGGAAGTTTTCTTCATGAACCTTTCATCTGGTGTCCTATGATCAATGACTTGGGAGAAAGTGCTAAAAGGAAAGAATCTGAATACCCTCAACAAAGGCAACTTCAAAGAGCTGTTCAGAGAAAGAATGGGCTGAGCAAGAGAACAGCCATATTATTCAATGGGAATTTGGATCTAAAATGTAAAAGAGAAAAAAACCTCACAGTTACTCTAGAGAAAAAAAGATCTTATTCAGAAAATTCAAGGGAGGGAGGAAGAAGGTTGGGAAGGAGTTCCACTATCCCGTCTATGAAAATATGCATTAGTACATGTACTCAGAAATGGCAGGGGCGTAGAGAGGTGTGGATCAAGTCAAAAAGAGCATCTAATAAGAATAAGGAAGTGAACTTAATAAGAAATTTAATATAATCTGCTCTCCTTTTCTATTTCTGTTTTGTTTGGTTTTCATCACAATTTGTATTTGTTGGAGACCTCTGAGTGTATTTGCTTCAGAAAAATGCTGGCATTACCTTGGCCTACTATGGCTGAGTGCCATAGAAAAGGTAGGTAAGCATTGTTAGCTGGGGTGACATTGGTAATGATAGGTGAAACTAATGAAAATTTCATGAATCCAGTGGAATTTTTACGGATCAAATGATTTTGATTTTTTTTCCACAACTGCATTTTCTAGTATCAGACTTTGACATGATTATCCTTCCTGCTTCTATAGCTTTATTTATTGGAATTCTAAAACCTTGGACCCAAACTACACCATTTCTCTTGAACAAATAACATTTCTGTGTGTTTCACACTATTTCAGCTACTCTGAATATAGACCAATCAATAAACAAACATATATTAGTCTCCTATTATTTGCAAAACATGGCACTGGTCATTATGCAATGACTAAGTTATGACCTCTGCCCTCAAACAGCTATTGGTCTTGTTAGAAAGATTCAGTAAGAAATGTACGTGAGAAGTTGAGTGATGGCACCCAAAAGAATATGAGGATTGGTGAAGATCATTGCATTGTGCCTGGGCTCAGAATCTGGAGGACCTGAGTTCAAATGTAACCTGAGACATTTATTAAGCTGTATAGTCTTGGTTCAATTCACTTACCCTCTGTCTCCTTCAGGTTCCTCATATATAAAATGAAGAAAATAATAGAGCAAACTTGACAGGTTTATTGTGAGCACAAAATGGGATAATGTTTGTAAAGCACTTAGCATGGTACCTGACCCATAGAAGACAATTAAAGTTTCTTTTTCCCTTTTCTTCTTCCTTTCACTGGTCTGGATTGGGCTCCTGAAGAGGGCTATAGAGTGTGGCTGTGAACTGGAAGAGGTTGGGGTAGGATTGGGAAAGACTAGGTTAGTTCATCTTTTGTTAAAACTGCAACTATGATCACACAGTTTCTCCAAAGACCCATGCCCACATTTTCTGAATTACTTTCTCCCTCCCAATATCCCCCAAACCCTCAATAATACTTGCATTTTCCTGAGGTGCTGAGATTCCTAATTTACACTTTATCTGCTGAAATCTTATTCTGATACTTCACCATAGCAAGGAATCAAACTTGGATTTTGAAAGGATATGTCCAGAGATGGAAACCATTGGCAAAGACTAAGAAACTAGAAGTCTTCAGGTTTGTGACTCAGTGACTGATGGTGTGTCTGTTATCTGAACCTAGGGTTGCTCATTGCTAGAGAGGAAACTGCTAGGTGATAAAAATTTTTGGCCACAGAAACATAAGGAACTGTCAACTAAGATGAGAAACAGGTAATGTTATGGGCTGGTCTAAGACATACTTAAAAAGATGAAACTTTGAGTCCCTGAAATAATGATGCATTCTTATTGGCATCATTATTCTTAGTACAATGTAAAATTTAGAATATCTACAGAATGAATGTAATTTCCTTTACATGGACCTTATCTTCAGTGCTTTCCTCATCTCACTCAAATACTTCAAAAATCTTAAGCCAAAGAAAACCTGAATTTATAAATTGATGGTGGGAATTTTTTGAGATCTAGAAGGCAGCATATTATGTCATAATCAGAAGCAAAAAAGTGTTCCAAATTATAACAAATGAAGAGAGAAGCAATACCGAAGGACTAAAAACCACCCTTGCTGATTTAAAAAATAGAAATTATTAGGAGAAGAAGATGTTATATCAGGGTAAGCCATGCTTATTACTTTTAAATGGACTAATTTTATTTTGGGAAATAAACCTAATGACTGTACTCAGCCTTATTTGTGTCCACCTTATTTGTAATGATTTCCCTGGAACGTGAGTCTATAGATTCCATTAAGCCCAATGAGAGCATTTGTTTCAGCTTAATAATACATAGGAGTCCCTAAACAATAAGTTGCTTACATTTAAATATGATCATATGTAGAAACACATAATTGTTATTGCCTGTAAAGGAATGTGAAAATGTTAAAACTGGAATGGGTACTAACCTATTGATCTCTTAGAAGCAAAAGTGCATTGCTTTGGAGACTCCAATAGTTATTTCTAACAGTAAGCTACTGTATATTAGCTCTCCACATCCCTGACAGTGCTTAAAAATGTTCTCTATTTGAGCAGTATCTAGTAAGAGCATTTTAATTTTATGCATTTGGAATTCTATTGATTAACAAGGAGGCAGCCTAGTGTAGGAGAATGACAACTGGTTTGGGAACCAGCTTACCTAGGCTCATGTCCTGTGTGCCAGGAGTATGATAATAGGAAAGTAAAGTTAAGATAGAAAACACAAATGAGTTACAAAAAAGATTAAATGACACAAGGGCCATAGATACAAGCCACAAAGTTATAATTTGAGCTTGTGTCCTTTTACACCAAGGTCAGAATTCTTTCCCCTTCATTAGCCATGTGGCCCTGGGAAAATAACTTAACCATCTTGAGCCTCAGTTGTCTATTCTGTAAAATAAGTAGAGCAATGTGCATATTCTCTACTTTGTGGAGCTGATGAGAGGAAAAGCATTTTGTAAATCTCAAAGTCCTGTAGGAATGTGAGTTGGCATTGCTATTATGGGATTCACACCTAGCTAGTAGAGTTGCAGAAGTTGAAAGGGGCAGGTTTCTCATAGCAAATTTTTACTTGAGTTTTTGTTTGTTTTTCCTTAGCATACATTTGAAAAGAAATCACCTGAGTATTTTCCAAGTCATTAAAGAGCAAAGGAAGCCAAAATTAATAAGCATGGACCACTTCCACAAGCCTTTATGGACCTTCCATAAGCCAAAGTTTTCTCTAAATGTTAATAATAGTATTATAAATCTACAACTGGAAGAGACCTCAGAGACAAACTAGTCCAAGTCCTTCATTTTACAAAGAAAGAAACTAAGGAAAAGTGACTTGTTCCAAGTAACACAGATAGTAAGCATCAGGGGGAAAAATTAAAGGCAGGTCCTCTTGTCCCAGTATCACCACTCTTTCCAATGTGCCATATTGTCTCAAAAATCTCTTAGTTGTGATTTAGAGGAAATGTATGAATCCAGCGTTCATTATTTCAAAGCCTGAACTGCACCCTTTGGATCTGATGAGAGTTTACTAAAAGAGTAGCTTGAGAAGAAATCCAACAAAACACAGTATAAAGTCCCTTGAACGTGGAAAAATCTTTTTCTTTGTATTTCAAGGCAACTCTGCCCTGCCTTCTATGACCAAACGGATACACCTAAATCCAACATTTTGACACTATGACTGACAGCTATCAGATGACGGAGGGTTGGCTGAGGTTTGCTGCCAGAAACTGGATCCTTAATATCTAGATGAGAAGCTGGATGATGGGATTTATGTTCTTTCCAGGATAAGCATAAAGGATGAAGCAAAGAGGATATTGGCTTTTCAGGTGTAGTGGGGACAGGGGCCTAGCATTTCTTGTGGGTGGCTCTGGTCTCAAATACTTCCTTATCTTCAGGGAACAGGGCATCCGGTGTCAGTGGTCTGCTTTGGCATCTCCTGCTGGTAAACACAAGATTAAAAGCCAATACATTTGATACCATCCATGACTCCTAACTTTGTGAAAACACTACCTGACATCCTGGACAAGGTTCTTGACATTTCAGTGTCTCTGCGCCTGGGCCATATGATATAGCAAAACCACTTTGGGACCAGTATGCTTTTTGGGGGAGGGGAGGAACTTAATGAAGCAGAACAGAGACAGATCACAGGTCAGACATGACTATATTGCATTTCTTTCAGAGAGAAGTCATTTCTGTAAAATTCCCCCCTTTTTATGAGTTCAGGCCAAAATAACCTGAAATAAAAATAGTATATAGAATGCTCCGTTGTACCCCTAAATTTTTCCACCACGAAGAGTAGGTTAGACCATTTGAAATTCTGTCACTTTATTGCAGGTAAGATGCTTTGTTTCATATTTCCAAATCTTTTTGCTGGGAGAAGAAAAATAAAAAAACTCCTTCAGCGTTTACTTAAATTTTTTTTTCCTCTGATGATTCTTTTGGGTGAGAAGGTAAAGAAAATCTTTTCTTGAATTCACAACTGTTTTACTTGGTTACTCAGTTAAATTCATGATGGATAAAGCATTCCAGAGGTCACTAAAGGGGTCACTTGATGCATTTAATTGAGTACTCTAGCAATGACAAACCTGAAGAGAAGAAGAAATGGAGGGCATTATGGAGTTGGAGTCTCCTCCCAACTCTCCCCAACTAATTTCTTAAATAAGGAAACTGAGGTCTAGAGAGGCAAATTTAATTACCCAGGGTCAAACAAATGAGCTACGATTTGAATTCAGGTCCTCTTATTACAAATCCATCATTTGTTTTTTTTACTTTATCAGTCTACTTCTCTTAGTGTATTGCCACATTTGTCAGAGGTATGCAAAATGTTTCCTAACAATGCATAAAAATATAATCCTTATGATAAGAGTGCATTGCCATTATTAGTGATAATAATACCAATAAAGGAAAACTTTCAAACATTCTCAGACAGTGAAGCAATCCTAAGCCTCCTTTCAGGAACAGTAACCCAATGGAAATTCTGACCAAGTTTTGATGCTGAGTCTTGAGAATTGCCAAACATTCTGAAAAGCTGCCAGGCCACATGAGCTGTCAGTACATAAAGGTGAATAATAAACAGATGCCAAATGCCCTGAGTAGTTGTTAACAATGTTCCTTTGAGCCACTCCAAATGCAAGTTTGAGCCTATTGAAAGAAACCTTAGCCTGGGATTACAAATTACAGGAGATCACAATAACGGAACAAAGAAGAGGGACCATTGGCTATGGAAAGCATGATCAAAAATCCTCACATAATGAATACCCAAAGTCATATTCTAAATGCCATTAATGAAAAAAAAATCCTACAGAAGAATCCAAAGGGAAAGTTTTCTTTTTATAGTTTTTTTTAACTTCTTTTTCATTTAGTATTTCTGGTTACTAAGAAAATGCAGATGGACATTTCTCTGATAACTTTTGTTAGCATTCTTTGTCTTTCATTTGAAGAAAACTTTTATCTTTAAGCTGAATAGACAACTATGTACTTTTATATAAGTCAATTAGGCCATCAATTGACAAGCATTTATTAAGTACCTGGCCAAAAATTCTAAATTCTTCCTCTCCCAGACTGATTCTTTTATGGAGTCAAATTAGGTCAGCTTTTGCCTCAATTCTTACCTAACCTTTAATCCCTGAATGGTCATTGCCTCAGACAAACTGAGACTTGGGAAAGACCTTGGCTTAAAAAGGACAAGGTTCCACACTATATGCAGAGACATTGCCACTCATCTGACTGATGTCCTGCCATTTGACTCCAATGACTCTGGAAGACATACTGAGCTGATGACTTTACATAACTTTGCCTCACTTAAATCAAATTCACTTGCTAGTCAAGATATCACCCTCCTTTTATCATTGGTCATCTTTGATAACAAAGGACAAAATATAACAACAACAATTAATCACCTACTGTATGTCAAGCAGTGCTTGATGAATAGCGTGTAAGGTCTGGAGATAGGAAGATTCATCTTCCTGAGTTCAGATCTGACCTCAGATACTTACTAGCTGTGGGACATTGGGCAATTCACTTAACCTTGTTTGCCTGAGTTCCTCATTTGGAAAATGAGCTGAAGAAGGAAATGACAAATCACTTTAGTAGCTTTGCCAAGACAACCCCAAATGGGGTAACAAATTATTAAACACAACTGGGAGATACCTAAACAACAACATGTATCAGGTGTTGTGGTAGATGCTGGAGTTATAAAGACAAAAATAAAAGCCTTTGCCCTCAGGAAACTTCTAGGTTTTTACTATTCTAACATTCATGAACAGATTTAAAACCATCTTTAGGACCTTCAGAGTTATTTTTGAGGATGTATCACAGAATCTAAGAGTTGGATGAGAAATCATAGGTACCTAGTCAAAACTGTACCTGATTAAAAATCCTTCTTGCCACATACTCAACAAGTGGTCATTCAGTCTTTGCTCAAGGATGTCTGTTGAGGCAGAGCTTATACAGAGTTACAGAAGAAAATTAAGGGCCAAGAATCTCAATTATTCTATCCCCAAGCTAGTACATTAGTTAGATTTAGATTATTGGCATAGTATTGCTAAGCTCTTCCAGGTAAGCTTTATTCATTGCAAAAATCAAACTCATTTCACTGACCTTTACACTGGACACAATTCCTGAGGTCATTTTTGGTCATTATTACTTAATAGAAGTCCACTGATTTCATCACATTAAACTCTTTTGAATAGAAATCATCAAAGAATCACAGACCCAGACTTGTAGTGTTAGAAGGGACTTAAGCAGCCATATAATTCAGTTCAAACCTCCAAGGAAGTCTTCATTAATGACAAGCTATCACCCAAACTCTTCTTGAAGACATTCAAAAAGGAAAACTCATTATTTTCTGAGGTACTACATTTTGGAATGACTTTAATTGTTAGCAGTTTTACTTTCCCCCTAAAATCAAGCCTAAAACTCCTTTTTCACAACTTTCATCTGGTACTCCTGGTTCTATGCTCTGGTATCAAAGAGAATGTCTAATTCTTTTCCTACCTGATACATTCAAGTTATTGAAGACAGTTACCATGTTGCCCCTGAGTTCTATCTTCTTCCTATTAAATATTTCCACCAAACTCAAGCTCTTTCGCTGTACTGTTTTCCCTCCTTTGGATGCCCTCCATTGTATTAGGTTACTTGCCAAAATGTGAAACCAAGAAATGAACACAAATACTTGAGAAGAGGTCTGACTTTATCCTAAAATTTATGACCCACTCAATGAAGTCTAAGGTTGTTCTTGCTTTTCTGGCTACTATATTGTACTGCTAACTCACATTGAGCTTGAAATCCAATAAAATCCTCAGAACTTTTTAAGGAAAGAAAGACACTATCACTGTCTAACCAAGTCATCTTCATCTTGTACTTTTGTAAGATTTTCTACTTATCCTGACTGAAATTTATTTTATTAAATTCAGCCCAATATTCTACCCTTTCAAGATTATTTTGGATTGTGACCCTGCCATCTAGTGTTATCTATATTTCTTAGTTTTATCTTCTACAAATTTGATAAGCATGTAACCTATATCTGTCCAAGTAACTGATAGCACTGATAAAAGTATTAGGTAACACAGAACTAAACACAGATATCTGGAGACATCCTTACAAATGATTTGAAATCATTCATGATTACTCTTTGAGTCTGATCATGTAATCATTGAGTTGGTGTAAACAATTTTCATTTAGTCCATTTCTCTCCATCTTTTACACAAAAACAGTACAAGATACTTGTCAAAGGGTTTGTCAAAATTTAGGAAGATAAAATATATCTATAACATTCTCCTAGTGACCCAATTTAGGAATCCTGTCAAAAAAAATAAAATCAGGTTCTGCTTCTTCTCTTACAACATGACTAACATGAAAATATGCTTAACATGATTATAGGTGTATAATGTATCAGTTTGCTTGCTATCTTAGAGAGGGAGGAAAGGGAAGAAGAAAGGGTAGAGGGAAGGGAGAGAGGGAGAAAAAATCAGAACACAAAATTTTACAAAAATGAATGTTGAAAACTATTTTTACATGTAATTGGAAAAATAAGGTTAGGAAGGCATGATCTACTTTGAATGAAGTCATGTCTTTTCAAATAACTGTTATAGATCTTTGTAAATCATTGGTTTCTTTTCTACATATTTTCTATCCATTTCTTTATAGATTTATTCTAGATATCACTGGGTATCAGACTCAAGCTGACTGACCTAGTGTTCTCAGACTTTAGTCTCTGTTATGAAAATCAAAAAATGATATTCTTCTCATTCTGTAGTGTCTTTTTCATTCTCCATGAGCTTTCAGATATCATTGATAGTTACTCAGCCATCATGTGCTAGTTCATTTGGTAGCTGAAGATATTATTCATCAGTTCCATGTGAACTGAATTCATCAAAGTCAGCTAGGTGCTCTGTTATTATTATTTACTTACCTTTAGCATCAGTTTCTGCTACCCACTTTTGTTCTGCTATTTCCAGGGCAAGTTAAAATTCTTAACACTGAAAACAGTATTAAAATAAGCAACAAAGAGCTCTACCCTCTGTCTACTGCCAGTTATCTTTGTTACATCCATGTCAGGAATTGATCCTATCCCTTTTTGGACCCTCCTCTTTTTATCCACATTGCTTCTTCACTTTTTTCTTACACAACAAGAATGGAATTGGTTTGAAAACCTCATTGAGTGTTCTTTCTCTGTCTCCTAGATCTGCTGGTTAGGGCACTGTCCTGCAGTCCCTTCCCTTAACTCCTCTCTCTTTTTTCTGGGGCTCATAGGGTGGGGGCATGGGGAACACATATAGCCTCAGAGGCCTGTCCAGAGAAAGGCTCATAGTCTAAGAGGCCAATAGAAGCCATATTGTCCTTGTAAGTTTAGCTATAAAACATACAGAATAATAAAATCATAAAATACACCCTCAAGTGGTCTACTTGCTGATCAAACCAAAAGTGAGGTCCTAGTTTCTATAGGATGTGAAATATAAAATCTCCTTAGCACCATTCTACCACACTGCCCACTCCAACAGCTTTCAGACTCTTTAAATAAATCCAGCTTAACCAATAAATTCCATTGCTCAGTGAAAGATTTATAAAACTATTTTTCTAGGAGAAAAATAGCCTCTATTTATAGACTAAAGGGAGGAGAGATGATGCTCACAGCTTCTTACCTGCATAGCCAATAAGGGAGGAAAGTATCAATTTTGCTCCTGATTTCATTCCAGTGTTGCTCTCCCTAGTGGTTAGGATCCTATCTGACTTCAGAGAAGATAGAGTCTATGCTCACCTCTCAGTGTACCCAGTGTTCCCATGACCAAGAAATCTCATTTGCTTTTGGCTCAAACCTCTGAACACTCATGAGAGAGGACACCCTTCCCAGGGAGTTATCTAATTAGTTCCAGAGTGTTCTTTAAAAACAAACAAACTAGCTAACTAACAAAAACCTTTAGCTTTACTTATTTACCTCAGCTCCTTCTGAGCTTTAAAATTCTAGATTTTTTTTTTTTTACAGAACTCAGAAACATTTGAATTTTGTCTCTTGTGTACTTTTGGGTATCTCCTTAGTTGCTTTCCTGAAATCTAGATTAGTGGATATGCATAGGTAAGAATACTACTGGTGTGAGTGTTAGAAACTGGATCATAATATAGAGGGTTCTTAACTTGTGAAGTTGTTAAATATTTTGAAAACAATAATTTCAATTTAATTATTTTTTGTAACCCCATTTAATTTAATTTATTTTATGCATATAAAATATTCTTCTGAGAAATATAGTCCCTAAAGATAGTCAGAGAGATCCAAGACATAAGGATGATTTTGGCTAGCTTGAAGTTACAGAATCTGATCTTTCAGTCCGAGCCATTTCCTCATCTAACATATAAAGTGAAGGATTGAAGTGGATGTAAGAGTTCCTTCTATTTCTAAAATTCTGCAGTTCTGTGATCATTACCTTCAGTTAGGAGCAACTGCCTTATTAACTTTGAAAATAGGTCAGTTGGATAACTTACAGGATGATGAGGACAATTATTCAATCAATGAACATTTATTAAGCCTCTATTAAATGCCAAACAAATAAAAAACAAAACAGACACACACACACACAAAGCAAACAAGCAAAATCAAACTAAAAAAAGTCCCCTTTTTCAAGGAAGGACGATTTATAAACTTTCATTTTATAAACATCGCACTAATCAATTAGACATGGGAAAATCTTCTCCAGGAGGTTTATGATGACTTGGACAAATAGGACATGGTCATGAGTACTTCACAACTTTGCTATCATATACCTTTCTGTCATATTGGTCTTTTCTTGTTAATCTTCCCCTTCCTCCCATGATTACATTAAGAAAGTGGCTGATAAGAATTCTAGAGCTAAGGCGCTGTGAATATTGGGCTCAGAAATTTTCTTCCTCTTTTTGTCACTTGCCTTTGGTGCTAAATAAATGTATTTTTGCTTTGTTTTTAAAGATTCCAACTTTGCCAAGATTTGAGAATGCAGCCCCCATTCAAAAATGTTTCCAATACATTGAAGAGAGAATACTATCAGACAGTTCAAGCAAATGACATTTATTTTGAGGAAGGCAGACCTTTTACCCAACAGCATTCCAAAATGGCAGTTAGTATCCTGCAGATTAAATATTCATTATCAATAAAGTTTCTTTGGAAGAAAACTCTTAATCCAGTAGAGTAAAACCTCATTAAAGTCAAAATTCAAAGGGCCAGAAACAACCTTAATTTTAATTAGTCAGTTTGTATTATCCACTATTTTTGTTAGAAAATAGTAGAGCATTGATTCAACCTGGGAATAGTACTCATTTTGAATTATGCAGTATTTTGAATAAACAGATATTAGCTTAATGAGGTTTTACTACATGAAGTACTGTTAGCAGTTAGCAGTTTATAGGCTGTAGAGGATTTTCATTAGGTCATGCTCAGTGAAATTGTAAGAGAATGGATGAGCAGAAAAGAAAGAAGAATGATTTCTGAAAATTTTGTTGAAAATGATCGTTCCATCAGGAAAACATCTTAGAAGCCTGTTCCTTACCTTCAATAAATTCCTATATACAGTTTCCAAAATATCACTGGAGTGAGGAAGAGGAAGTCTATGGATTTGCCGGAATATTTTTAAAAATAGGATAGGAATCCCAACTATGATTTTAGTGATATAGGGCAGAGGTAACAAAAGTAGGACCTGTGGGCCTTGTAACCAGCTACAACACTCTCACATATTAACCAATAATCAATCAGATTAAATTGTAATTGGGCATTATCTAACAGAAGAAATAAAAATGCAATAGAATCCAAATAATGTTAATGTTTTTATTAGTCAATATACTCTCACAGAGGTCTTCAGATATAGTTTTATGATCCCCATTTCTATTTCAGTTTGACACCATCAAAATAGATATATCCCAGGTGAGAAAACTCTGTATCAATACATATAGTCATTGAAGGCTGCCTAGTACACTGAGAAGTTAAATTGCTAGAGCAGGTTCACACAGCCAGAATGGGTTAAGAGATAGGATTAGAACTCTGGTCTTCCTGGCTCAAAGGCCAGTTCTCTATCTGTTACAAGAAACTGCCTTTTACTTTTCCAAATGTTGATTTTCAATATTTCTAAAAATCATATTTATTAAGATTTTATGCTGTGCTTTGGCTCATTCTTATATCCAGGTCATTTTATCTTTTTCTGTAGACCATAAGTATTCATTGGGGAAAAAAAAAAAAAACCCTCAGTAGAAATGGATAATGTAGACTCCTTGAACTGCAAGCGTTTGATTTCCTTACTACTTGTTAGATAGATACAAGGAACATCTCCTTCCAGAAAATATGTAAATGAATGCACAACTGAGTGCTATAAATGCTCTCAATGAATGCCTTTGTCATTGATTGGATGGTTGAGGGAAGATAATGCAGACAAAGGTAAACAAGCCCATCAGGTCAGAACTAACTAACATTTCAGGCATTATGAGATGCACTTAGGTAATTAGTCCTTTAAAGAGCTTGTCAAACACAGGCAATTTCAAACATATCATACTGAGCTGAACCTTTGTATGGAGAGAGATAGAACTTTATTTTCTGTTGCTATGAGAGTGGTCTAGGCAAACTTGGAATAACGGAAAGTTGAAAAAGCATGTGGAGTACTCATTTTTTGCCTCAAGAGAAGCACTTTACTGTTCTCCCTCCTGCCTCGCCACTCGGGCTCTTGGAAGAAAGTTTGCATTCATGTTTTTCATAATTTCATTTGTTCATAATTTTATACCAGCATGGGAAAAAAAGGCTAAATCTCCTTTTGACCTGACTAAAGTGATTCAGGGAATGACAAAGTAATGAAGGTTATGAAGACAATTTGATAGTCTGTAAATATTACATGTTCAATGTGGGTGAAAATAGGAACCACCAGCATTTTGCCACTTCTGTATGGATTAATAATGTAGAAATCTCCTAACCACCTGGTGACCTATTAGTGGAAATTAAGGAGAAATATAATAGAAATAACTATGTAAAGCTGAAAGTCTCATCCACAGTTGTAACAAGCATTTGGTGTCCTTGGATGAGAGACACTTGCAGTCTTACTCCAACTTGGTGCTTTTGCCTAAAGGGGCTTCTTTCACTACTGCAAAAATATTTGGTCACTTCTCTTTGTCTCCCACCATTAAACTGGGAATGTCTTCTCATAACAATTTACCAGCCCAGACAACTGCATGGTAAGTGTTTCCCCTGCTCTCTGCCTCCTTTTCTCCTTGAGTGATTCCTACTTTCTCTAATGTTCTCTCCTGTGAAAGGTATTACTTATCTACCTTCAATTACCCTAGAATGCTGTTGTTTTTCTGTGAAGCTGAAAAGTTATAAAAACTCAATCTGTAATGCTAAGAAATTCAAGCTGCAATCAGTGAGATATCAACATACCAATCAATTTCTTTGCTTTGAGTTTCGCTTTCTATCTTTGACACACAGTCTTTGGAGTTCTTTCTTTCCCTGACATTCAATATGTTGTTATGTTTCTCCCAAGGAGACCTATTCCTTTGGGTAAAGGTTATTTCTTGACACCAGTAGAACATTCAGAACACTTTGGATTAAATTTAATTTAATGCAAAAAACCTGTCTGACCTTAGAGTCCATTTTATTGAAAAAAAAATGACTTTCTGTTCAAAACCTATCAGTTTATTGAGCAAACATTTTTCATTAGAAAAGTACATTGGAAGCACATCAAAAGATTTTTTTCCATGTTGC
Organism: Notamacropus eugenii; assembly: GCF_028372415.1. NCBI lineage: Eukaryota > Metazoa > Chordata > Mammalia > Diprotodontia > Macropodidae > Notamacropus > Notamacropus eugenii. The sequence goes on along the minus strand of NC_092877.1, from coordinate 198,365,029 downwards.
CCAATATTGCATTTACAAAGAAAACCAATTTATCAGTCTTTAAAATGTACTAGATCTTTCTTTATCCCTTTCCTATCTCCTTCAAGGTTCCTTATCAAGGGATTGGAAACTCATCAAGATCTTAAGGAAATCTTATCTAGCTCCTCCATTTTAGATGAACAAACTGAAATTCAGAGAAATGCTTAGTAAGCAAGAATAGCTAGGATTCCAACCTTAGTTCTTTCACTCCAAATTCAATATTCTTTCATTCTTGTCACTTAAGCTATTGTTTTTCCTGTATATAAACCATAAATGCTGTTTAGCCTGATGAGAGGCATAGATGAGATGTGTTCACTCTACTTTTTTTCTAAGATCCAAGCTCCATCTTTCTTATACTCAATACCACATTATAGAGTGAATAGGAAATAATTTAACTTCCCTCATCCTCTGATTCTTTATTTGTAAAATGGGGACAATCATATTGCACTACCTGTTTTAAGGAAAGTACTTCTTAAGCCTTAAAGTAAAATTACATTATAGGGTTGCATTATAGTGAATCTACAAGATATTGAATCTGGATCCATACCACAGATAATGCTCATATTTGGGCCAAATTCTGGAGTTTATGTTTAGGTTGGAAACTGCTTTATTGCTATTATTGTTTAATAAAGAAGATCCTATGTAAGAAGTAAAATATAGACTAGAAATTATGGCAACAATAAAGCTCTGTGTCAGAAAAGCACCATGTTACTTAACTGTCTGTGTCACCCCATCTACTTCTCTCTCCATGCTAGTCACCATGACATTTGTTCTTAAATAGAAGCAGTCTGTTGAGCTTATACTTCTTCCTCTGAAAACCCGAGTGATTGCTTTGGTCACCTGACAGGAACCTATGCTGAAACACTCTCATACATTTCCAGGCTAATTGATAAGGAGTAAATGTCTATTTACACACCAAAATACTCCAACAATAAGTGAAGATTGGAAATCAATTCTTCCCTCCTTCCCTCTTATATTTAACAAAATGTGTCAAGGACACTGTAGATTGGCTGATTTTTATAGCTCCATCAACGATCAGTAGACTTCCTCCTTAAACTGTAACAATTTCTATTCCCCACAATTAAGGTTTCTAGGGCATGTTCTTTTTAACTACAAATAGCACATTGTCACAGTTTGCAATCTCAGTGGTAACTGGCTTGTTTATAATTTTCTTGTACTAAGGTCTCCTCAACACCTGTAGCCCATATAAACAGGTTTAAGTTCCAATCTAGTTCATGTGGATAGGGAAAAACAATAATTCTTCAGAGTCATATCCCAAACTACTTGGGTACTTGGTTTTCTAGGAAAGCAGGGTAACTAGTTTGCCCAATATCACCAAATTGCAGTTTGTCCTGAATCTTAAATGTCATTTAGTAAATGTATTTTAAAAGACCATTTAAGGATGAACATTGAACAGCAAGTAAATGAAATCAATAGAGTATTCAAAGTATTATTTCTTTGTTTTCAGATCTGTTTGTTGTGCTTCACTTTGCAAGTTGCCTGTACAAGCTAAATAGAGACTTATCAATAAAAGCAAGCCATTAATCCACCCATGACAAAAATTAAGATATATTTCTCCTTTAAGCCTGACTGCCTTCAGTTTTGTTCCGCAATAGAGGTCAATAACCTGTAAGTGGTTAATGAATATTGCTCTAATGTTCCTTTCATTATTGAATCAGTGAGGACTTTGTGGAAGACATAATGATTTTATGCAATTTGTTTTAAATTTATTAAGCATTACTGAATGGCGATGCATCGTATTGATACTGGTTTATATTTTGAATGAAATGAAACTATAAGCAGATGGTATGGGTGACTTTTAAAAATGCAAACTATGTAAAATATTTATTTGTGAATGACATAGAAATAAGCAATATATTAAAGTTCACAACTTTTGATCTTAAGACAAATTTCAATCACTAAGAACATTATTATTGTTACTATTGTTTTAGAAAAAAGCAATCCTCATTTTGCTTGTTCATATAGAAAATGTTGTGAAAAAGTATCTATCCTATTATTATTCTTTTACATTTAATGTTTTGTGGATTATTGCATAAGTGGGTAAAGTGGTTTTTTAGTTAATTAAAATATTAAACTATGAATTCATCTGCTATAGACTTATTGAAAATTTCTTCAACATATCTAGTAGCAGATAGAATGATGAGGATCATATGAACCTCACCCTCTTCATTAACAAATGGTTATTCCCTCCCCTCAACTTTTACCCACATGATTCTAATTTATTCTGCTAGTGTCTGTATTTTGAAAGATTATTATTGCTTGCTGTTAGAGATGATGAGCATTTCGTATGGTGACATCTATAAAAATGCTACTCTCAAATTTTTATGAGACCGTATTATATACAAGAGACTGTGGGCAATTATTGGTAACTGATTTGAACTGTGATGATAGGTCAATTCCAATGCAGTTGTTTTTGTTTGATTTCTCTATGTATTCTGAGTTCTCTAATTGTAGTTTGGGGACATATCTGTCACTCTAACAAAGATAATGATGTGTTGCTATATAGTGCTAGTCAGCAGATCATATCTTGCTAGGCAAGTGGTAGATGCTCAATTTTTGTAACCTATAGTAACGTACTGTGTGGGTGTGAGTTTTTCTTTGCATAATATACATTGTTCACTAAGTATGAGTTCCTTATGAATAATACCCTTTTTTTAATTTCTGTAGTCAATGACTTAGTCTTGAATAGCTACTATAAACCCTTCCATAAACAAAACTCTAGACTTTGGACGTTTATCCAATACTTCTTTAACAATGTATAGTGATGTGAAAACTAATTAAGGCAAAGCAAAATAATTATATAAATCTTATATATTTTAATAAACTTATAATAGCAATATTTTTATTTTTATTGTAATTACTTGTTTTACACTATTTAGAACTGAGTATAAAATATTTTGACAGATATTCTTTAATTCCTCATTAAGTCAGCTTACCACATTAGATATTAAAAGTATATGTAGTATATGTTTTTTCCAAGTCTCATGGGTTGCTCATAGATTTTCACTAGGATTTAAATCATGTGAGGACCCAGGTCACTGAAGCATCTTTATCTCCATTTACTGAATACATTCTTAATTTTTTATGTTGTATCATGGTCATCAATTTTGGAATTTATGTGTTTCTGGAGCAATTTACTTCTCATTATATCAATATATTTCTCAAACATCATCATTCCCTTAATGGAGACAAGATTTCCAGGTCCACTGAAAGTAAAAAAAAATCACATCATTTTTAGAATATATATTTTTTATTCTAGTGAAAGTGTCTCCATCTCACTCAACTTAATTAGACTTCTTCCCATAAGGTTTTTAATATATTTTTTATATGCAAAAGTGAGTTCTTTAAGTAAAAATCACCTTTTTATAATCATGAGTACTTCAGTCTTTATATTGTCAAGCTTCTAACCCCTTTCCCTTCATGGCAACAGTTAATACCTTTTTATTTTTTATTTTTATTTTTTGTTGTTGTTGTCTTTTAAAACTTTCTAACTTTTCTGTCAACTTTAAGGAACCTGAATCAAACTATGAAGGAAATAATAACTAGTCCAATTCCCAGGTCCTGATGACAGCTAGTGTTGATTGACAAATCTAGTGCCAATACACAATTCTGGGTCACAATTCCAAGACAGAGAGGAATGCTAGCACTTGTGAATTCAAGGAGGGGACCTAGTCACATTCCAGGGTCAAGAGAGTGACCTTGCCAGGTAAAGACCAGAGCACAAATCAAGAGAGCAGTTCCTATAATTTTCCCCAAATCATGATACCTTGGAAGCACCAAAAACTTGCAGCTTCCCAGAACTAGCTTTGAATATAGTAGCACACATACACACCCACACAAAATATTTAAAGCTTAGGATAGGGTCTGCCTAACACCAGGGGGAACAAAGCCCAACTTTAAAGTAAAGTTCAAAATCAAGACAAAAGCAGAAAATGAGCAAGCAACCTACCCTCCCAAAAATATTGACTATAAAATAAGCTGTTGTGGAAGGGAAGACAAGCTACAACTCACAAGAAGAAAATACAAGAAAACAGTTAATACAAAGCCCCAAAGAAAAATATTAATTGGCTCTAAGTCCAACAAGAATTCCTAGAAGCATTAAAGTCAGATATAAGACCAGTATAGGAAAAATGGGGTGAATTAGAGTGATGCAAGAAAATTTTGAAAAGAAAATTAACATATCGATAAACAGAGACAAAAAAAAATGAAGAAAATAACACCTTAAGGAACTGAATGACCTAATAGTAAAAGGGACACAAAAATTCTTTGGAAAAAAAGAACTCCTTAATAAAACAAATTAGTCAAATGGAAAAAGAGGTCCAAAAGCTGACTGAAGAAAATAATTCCTTCAAAATTAGAATTAAGCAACTGGAAGCTAATAACTCCATGAGATTTCAAAAATAATAAAACAAAGTAAAAGGAATAAAACATAGAAGAAGATTTAAAATATCTCTTCAGGAAAAAAAAAAAAACAGCAGTCCTGGAAAATAGATTGAGGAGAGATAAATTAAAAATATTGGACTCCCTTAAAGCCATGTTTAAAAAAGAGAGGTTAGACATATCATTTCAAGAAATTATCAAATCAAACTGCCTCCATATCTTTGATATGGAGAGTAAAATAGAAATGTGATGTATCCACCAACCACCTCCTAAAAAAATCTCAGTCTCCAGATTATAGCATGTAATTGTGACAGAGTACTATTGTGTTTTAAAAAATGAGAAGAGGGATAGTTTCATGTAAAGTGAAGTTACAAGAACTAAGAGATCATTGTACACAGTAAGAACAATTTTGTAATGATGATCAAGTGTGTAAAGCTTGGCTACTTTGATCAATAAATGATCCAAGACAATTGGAAGGACTAATGAGGAAAAAAAAATGTTATCTACCTCCAGAGAGAGAACTAATGAATTCATTGTAAAAACTGAACCATAATTTTCTAGTTTTATTGTTTTCTTCATTTTTCAATATGGCTAATAAGGAAATATGTTTTATAAGATGTCACATGTATAATTGATATAATATTATTTTTCTTCTCAATGTGTCTTGGAGGGACTAGAGAGAGGGACAGAATCTGAAACTCAAAATTTAAAAAGAAAAAAAAGAGTTTAAATTAAATAAATAATTAGAAAAAACTCAGCTCTGCCTTACTTTATTTGTGGGGCTTTATAGGGAAAAGAAGTCTAAAAGGACTTTCACATTTTTGAAACAAAACTGTATGCCAATAAAACTAGCTAAATAAAAATAGAGAGAAATTTAGTGCATGTGACATCAAATCTATGCCCATTAGCTGATAGAGTACTGACACAGAATTAAAAAAATGGCAAAAGTAAAAGGAATGAAATACTTGTGTATGGCATGAATTCTAACACTCAGCTGACAGGCAGCTTACTAAAGGGAACAAATAATTTAATTTCAATTTTAATTCAGTTTCATCTGGTTAAGGTTAGAAGTTCTGGGTCGGCTTTATTGCAGAAGGTCATAAACATGACTATTATTGTCACAAAATTAAACCATATCAAAATTACCTTTTGTCCCAACTAAATTGTATTATTAGCTCAGTTTATGTAGATATTGAGTATGTGGGACCCTTTGATTTTATTCATCCATAGTCTTTCCTCAGGACAAAGCATTTTTACTTACATTACACAAATCCGGTGGTCTGGATCTGTTGCGAGCTTTTGCTCTTGGTCTGTGATATGATTTCTGTTTGTTTCAAAAGTGGTTCTGTAGTTTTATTTCTTTGTTTTGTTGTGCTCTGAGTGTCAATTAATCACTTTCCTTTTTTTTATTTTTTGGTGAGGAAGTAATAATCTCTTTTATTGCTCTTATGGTGATATATGCTGTGTTAGATCAATGTTGTTGTTTCTGTTGCCTCCTTAACTTTGAGGAAATTGAGAAAAAAACAGTTCAGAAATTTGTATTATTTCTTTTGTTTTATTTTCTGCTGATTTTTTCATAGGTTGATAAGCTGCATATTATAATTGAATAAAAGATATGTAATGGGATGCCAACTTATCTGCCAAAGTTCAGTGAAAACATCTTTTGGGTTATTATTATTCTTATTTTCAGACTTTCTAAATGTGATGATTACAACTTAAAAGACCTGTCTGCATGTATCAGGATGCCTGGAGCCCATAGAGACATAGCTTGTTTTTTGGTGCCTATAGGTAGCATTAAATAGTGCTTTAAGGTTTCCAAAGCACTATTCCTTTTATCCTCATAAGAAACTTGAGAGGTCGATGCACTTATTATTCCTTTTTTTACAAATAAGGAAAGGAAACTGAGGGAGGAATAAATTAAGTGACTTGCCCATGGTTACCTAGTTAATAAGCATCTTAGTCCAGTTTTGAGCTCAGGTCTTCCCAAGTCCAGGTTCTATGCTTTACCTAACTGTGTAGCACTAAAGGATAACTTCAACTGAGTGATGCATGACATATAAATAGTGTTAAAAACTAAAACATTCTTATGAACTGAAGATTCTGTACACTGGTCATATTGTGGAAAGAAATCCTGGAATACCACTTTTGGGTGAAAGAAACCTGGAGAGCTTGTCTGCTCTGGATAGAAGTAGAGCAGGGTGGAAATAGACTGGACAGTTTTCCTAATGTTTTTCCAAAGAAAACTTTTACCTGAGACCTAAAGAAGTCAGAATTTCAACCACCTTGAAAAATTAAATTTGAAACTTCATGTACCTTATCTATTCATTTAGGCATGAGGAATCACTTTTTTTTGGTAAGGGTTATTGTAGACATTTGAAATTTTAAATCACATAAATTTTAGGAGGAAATCCCCACCCTAGAAGTATATTTAGCAGTTACAGTTTGTGGAGTGACCCTGAATAATTCAGGGTTCTATTATTAGCATCCTTGCTAGGGGCTTGTTATATAGATTTCTCAAATTCTCTTGAAACTCCAGATAAAAAGGCAGAAGCTGACCTCCATGAACTATTTGTTGTATTTGAGTTCAAGGAACTTATGGTTAAAGTCTGTGTGTTTGTACTGCCTAAAGTACATGAATCTAGGCATGTGTCCTGGTCTCTTTCTGTGGAAATATAATATAACCCAGGAGCTCCTACTGATTTTTTAACCCTCCTGATGAGGGCTCCCAGGTTGCACATTTTTTTTATGAAAGGGACCAGAGCACATGCACAATTTTGCTGGAAGTCCTCCAGTCCTGACTTGATTCATTAATGCCTGAGGATTCTGATTTGATGGTGATAGGACTGTGTCGTCTTGCATAGGAAGTTCTAAAACCCTTTAGCAGAGTAGTGAAGTCTAATTGTTCTATTATACTATGCTATACAATTAATAATACATAATATTTGTGTAGCATTTACTATATACCAGATGCTTTAAAGTTCTTACTGCATTTGTTCCTCACAACAAGTCAGAGATTTAGGTGCCATAAATCAGGGTAAACAGACATTAAGTGACTTGCCTGGGTCACACAAGTAGTTAGTGTCTGAGTCTGGATTTGAACTCATATCTTCCAATTCCAAGCCTGATGCTCTATCTACTGTATGATAATGCATTAGTAGTAATAAATACACACTGGGAGACTGCTGAGATTATTTTTCTCCTAGCATTATTTCTAGAAATGATTAGCCATAGGACCATAGATCTATAACTGAAAAGAATGTCAGAGGAGCCCAGCTAGTTTACCCCACTCATTTCATAAATGAGGAATTGGAAATTAGGGACACTAAATGACTTGCTCAAAGCCACAGAGAAATTAAAATACTAGAGGAAGTATTTGAACCTAGGTTCTCTGACTCAGTTTAATTTTATAAGTTAACTAGCATAAATATAGCACTTGATGGCTTGCACAGTGCTTTATAAATACTGTCTTATTTTAATCTCACAACAATCCAATGAAGTAGATGCTGTTACTGTCCCTGTATTATCGAAGAGGAAACTGAGACAAGAAGTTACGTGATATGCTTGAGGTTGCATGACTATTAAGTATTTATGTCTAAATGTTAATTCAGGCCTTTCTGACTCTAAATCCATTGCTTTATCCATTGTAGCACCTAGTAATTCAGGTATCCTCTCAGCAGCATTGTACAGTGGATCTGAAGTCAGAAAATCTGAGCTCAAATTCTGATTGTCATTTTAGTACTATGTGTATGACTATAGACAAATTATTTAACCCTTTCAAGCCTTGGTTTCTTCTATACCTCCACAGGGACAGAGTTCAAATAAGTAACTTTTAATATTCTTTTCATCTCTTAATTGATGAAAGGATTATTTTGGTAATATTACAAAATGTAGAATGTGGGGTTTCCTACCTTTAAAAGAACTTATAGAGACATGTCTAAGTCTCCTTGGCAACTCTCAGTTGTTGATAACTGATCCCAGAAGGTAAAACAGTGGAAAGAAAGATGAGGACCTAGCATGAGAGAGAAAAATCAGATTATTAACATCATTAATATCCAAAGATTGACTGTTAATGAGTCCTAATTAGGTGGGTAAGGAATAGAAGATGAAAATACATCTAATCACACTATACTCTAGAGAGGGGAATTCAAATTCCCATTGGTTCATTTAAAATGCCACACATTTTGTAAAAATTAAATACAGTTTTGTAGACTGCAGAGCACTTCATGGCATATTGTGTAACTTCAGAAGGGAAATATGATTTTAGAAAAGTATTTCACCACATGATAGTTTCCTAGAAAATAATTATTAAGGTTTGCAACCTATATTAGTTACCTGAAATCTTTTAGAATCAGTACTTACAAAAAGAAAGACAGTTATGCCTTGCATATCACAGGGGTTAGGAATGAGGAACTCCTGCCATCTGTTTTGACCCTCCCTTTATACTCAAGAAGTCTGATTTTTTTTTTCTTTTTCTTTTAAGGGATGTTTATAATACCTTACTGTAAAATTTGAGTTAAATATGTGGTCATAGGCTTTGTGTTGTCTGCTGGATTTTTGTGTCATCTGTGGCTTTGACAAAATTCTCTCAAAGTTCTCATTTCATTTCTTATGCTGACCCATGATATATCAAAATCATGATTGTGTAAGTAGCTGTGTGGAAGAGGTCACTATTATTTCATCACAGGAAATGTCCAGTTGCTCACAGTCAATAAAATCATTACCCCATGATAAAATCATAGGATAATAGGAATGACAACTCAACAAAGACATCAAGGAGGAGCAAGAAGACAGAGACTAAGAGAACCAGGTGTCAGTAGTATCATGGAAACCCAGAGAGGAGATGGTGTACAGGAGAGGGTGTTCATCATTGTCAAATACTTCGAAGATATCAGGAAGGACAAGAACTTAGAAAAACATAAATTAAGCAACTAAGGCATTGCTCCTTGGAGAAATGTCTGTATTTGGAGCAAACAATTCAATTCAATCTGATCTCTGATTGGTTCAGAATCCCTTCTTAAAAGATTGAGAAGGGGAAGGAAGTAGAGGCAACAAGTGTAGACAGTTCCCCTACCCTACACCACCTCCCAGCCAGGAGTTAGTCTGAGACAGAAAAGATGTAAGATAATCACTTGAAAGTATATAGTCTGATGAAGATGCTCCAAGGAAGCAGGAGGTAAAAATGTTTGTAGGTAGGAAGCAATAGATGAGAAGAAATAAAATATGGTGAAGAAATGTATCATCTGATTATCAGAAGCTGGAGTGAAAAAGAAAGGAGAGAGTGAGGAATATTAAGCAGTTTTGAAATACAGAGGATCTTAGAATTACATAGCATCATAGGTCTAAAGTGGAAGGAAAATACATACTTATGCAGAGGTTTTTGAGTGTCTTGAAAGATGATGAATCCAAATGAACGAATTCCTTGTCTATGATAATGAATTGCAAATGCTTCTATTAAGAAATCATACTTCAAGAGTTACTAATATTGTCTTTCCATGTAGGGATGTATACAGTTCAACTTTTATAAGTCCCTTATGACTTCTCTTTGCTGTTTACCTTTTCATGCTTCTCTTCATTCTTGTGTTTGAAAGTCAAATTTTCTTTTCAGCTCTGGTCTTTCATCAAGAATGCTTGAAAGTCCTCTATTTCATTGAAAGACCATTTTTTCCCCTGAAGTATTATACTCAGTTTTGCTGGGTAGGTAATTCTTGGTTTAGTCCTAATTCCTTTGACTTCTGGAATATCCTATTCCATGCCCTTCGATCCCTTAATGTAGAAGCTGCTAGATCTTGTGTTATCCTGTTTGTATTTCCACAGTACTTGAATTGTTTCTTTCTAGCTGCTTGCAATATTTTCTCCTTGACCTGGGAATTCTGGAATTTGGCCATAATATTCCTAGGAGTTTCTCTTTTTGGATCTTTTTCAGGTGGTGATCGGTGGATTCTTTCAATATTTATTTTGCCTTCTGGTTCTAGAATCTCAGGGCAGTTTTCCTTGATAATTTCATGAAAGATGATGTCTAGGTTCTTTTTTTGATCATGGCTTTCAGGTAGGCCCATAATTTTTAAATTGCCTCTCCTGGATCTATTTTCCAGGTCAGGTGTTTTTCCAATGAGATATTTCACATTATCTTCCATTTTTTCATTCTTTTGGTTTTGTTTTGTGATTTCTTGGTTTCTCATAAAGCCATTAGCCTCCATCTGTTCCATTCTAATTTTGAAATGACTATTTTCTTCAGTGAGCTTTTGAATCTCTTTTTCCATTTGGCTAATTCTGCTTTTGAAAGCATTCTTCTCCTCATTGGCTTCTTCATCCTCCTTTGCCAATTGAGTTAGCCTGTTTTTCAGGGTGTTATTTTCTTCCGCATTTTTTTGGGTCTCTTTTAGCAGGGTGCTGATTTGTTGTTCATACTTTACTTGCAAGTCTTTTATTACTCTTCCCAGTTTTTTCTCCACCTCTCTATCATGATTTTGAAAATTGTTTGGGCTCTTTAAGAACTTTTCCCAGAACTGATCCCATTGAGTGGGCTGGGATGTAGAAACACTGACTTCCGTGACTTCTCCTGATGGTAAGCATTGCTCTTCCTCATCAGAAGGGAGGGGAGGAGAAACCTGCTCACCAAGAAAGTAACCCTCAATAGTCTTGGTTTTTTTCCCTTTTCTGAGCATTTTCCCAGCCAGTGACTTGAGCTCTGAATATTCTCCTCACACCCACCTCGCCTCCGGATCCTCCCAGCTCGCACTTGGGGTCTGAGAATCAAATGCTGCTTCCTAGCCTCAGTGTTTTGGGAGGGGCAGGGCTGCTATTCAGTGTGAGATTAAGTTCAGGTGCTCAGGTGGGGGCAGGGCCGCCTCACGGGCTCAGTTCCCTCAGGGGGTTTATGCAGAGACCTTCAACAATGGATCCAGGCTCCTGCCTGCTTGGGGTGCCCCGGTCTGCAGCCGCCTCTCAGCTTCTACCTCCCAGGGGGACCTGAGTTATGGGGGCACCCCACTCCCCTCTCGACCCACCAAAGAGACCTTCTCACTGACCCCTGTCACCTGTGGGTGGAGGGACCCGCGCGGCCGCTGGAGATCCCGTCCCTGAAGTCCGCTCGGATCTGTTCCTCTTTTTTCCAGGTCCGGTGCAGGGCTGGGCTGGGCTCCGCGTCCGCAGCACGATGGACCTTTTGCAAGAGATTTGCAGGTCCCTCTGGAACAGAAATCTTATCTGCTCCACTATTATGTGGCTTCTCCTGCTCCCGAATTTATTGGCGGCTCTTTACTTTGGATATTTCATGGGCTGTGGGTTCAGAGCTAGCGTATTTGTGTGTTTCTACTCCGCCATCTAAATAGGATGGGATCATATCTTAAAAAAAAAAAAATGAAATCAAGCAGTGAGAGAGAAATATATTGGAGGAGAAAGGGAGAAATGGAATGGGGCAAATTATCTCTCATAAAAGAGGGAAGCAAAAGATTTTTTTTTTTAGTTTGGGGAAAAAGGGGAGGTGAGAGAAAAACATGAAGCTTACTCTCATCACATTCCACTAAAGGAAGGAATAAAATGCACACTCATTTTGGTATGAAAACCTATCTTACAATACAGGAAGGTGGGGGACAAGGGGATAAACAGGGTGGGGGGGACGATGGAAGGGAGGGCATGGGGAGGAGGGTACAATTTGAGGTCGACACTCACAGGGAGGGACAGGATCAAAAGAGAGAATAGAAGTAATTGGAAGCAGGATAGGATGGAGGGAAATATAGTTAGTCTTACATAACACGACTATTATGGAGGTCATTTGCAAAACTACACAGATTTGGCTGATATTGAATTGCTTGCCTTCCAAAGGGAGGGGGAGGGGAGGGAGGGAGGAAAAGAAGTTGCAACTCAAAGTTTTAGGAATAACTGTCAAGTACTGTTCTTGCCGCTAGGAAATAAGAAATACAGGTAAAGGGGTATAGAAAGTTATTTGGCCCAACAGCACAGAGGAGAGGATGGAGACAAGGGCAGAGAGGAATGATGGAGAAGAGAGTGGAGTGGAGATGGGGGCAATTAGAATGCTTGGTGTTTTGGGGTGGGAGGAGGGGACAAGGGGGAAGAAAATTTGGAGCCCAAAAATTCTGTGAAAATGAATGTTAAAAGTGAAACTAAAAAAAAAATCATACTATATTACTTTTGTTTAATGCTAGAAGCATCTTCAGTGAAATCGTCAGCAATATGAAAAATTCATATCATATTCATCTGTTTTAGAAAATCAAAATGGATGAATATCCATACTGCCTAGACTCTATGAGGTGGAGCCAAAAAAACCAAAAACCTCAGTAAATCAGCTTTCCAATATAATGAATTGCACTTATATAATGATTTTGCAAAGTACTTTGTGTGTGCTAGCTTATTTAATGCACGTCTGTATGTGTGTATGTGTGTGCATGTGTGCGTGCATGTGTGTGTGTGAACAGAGAGAGAGAGAGAGAGAGAGAGAGAGAGAGAGAGAGAGAGAGAGAGAGAGATTACATTTGGAAACTTGCACAAGAGTTTAAATTGTTATGAAGTGTTGGCTGCTACAAAACTTTTTCTTCAATACCAGTATTATCCTGATGATGCTATTAGACTATAAAACATGTAACAGCATGATATCAGAAGAATAAAGATTACACATAATCCAAAAGTTGGTGGACACAGGGATAGTGTAAGTATATTACAAGTAAACTGTAATATATTTTATCACAATGATTTGGATATGAGAAGTATCATAAAAGGCTAGACTAGACCCATCACATAATGAAAATAATTCATATTAAATAGACAATTGGAGTTCTAAATTGGTAAATTCAAGTGATGTGAAAGAATGAAAGAAAAGTTTTCACCAAAGAGTGTACCAAATAGTTCTCTCCAAGTAATATTTCAGTTTTAATCATTTGAATGATTCCTCAGAGTGGTTCTGCTCTGCTGGTGTAATGTTAAGTTCAGATTCTCTCTCACTGTGTAAAAGATTAGGGCAGTAAGAGAAGGCAGCTTTCATGTGCAGCTCATCTACAGCCTTTACTGGATGAATGACTGTAGGGTTTGTTAGTCAGGGTCCTCTTCTGGCTCCCTCATTTCTCCATACTCCCCTAAAATCTCTGGATTCAGGATTCTTGACTTTTATTGTATCACAGACTCTTGGAAATTTGATGAAGTCTATGAACACTTTCTTAAAATAATCTGTATTTTAAAAGTATAATAGGGGGAAATGCTAAATTTCAGTTAGAGTTTAGTAAAAATACAAAATGCAATTTTTTCCCTTCTCTAATTCACGGACATCTAAAATTTATGAAGAAGCCTTGCTCTCGGTCATCCTTGATTGTATTTCCTTCTCTCTTAGTACAGCTGGTAGAGTCTTGTAGGTTCCATAATTCTGTCATTTCAACATCACTACTACTTAGCCCCTTCCCTTTATTCTTACTACAACTACGTTAGCCAAGATCCGCATTGTTTTTACCTGTACTGCAGTTTTCTAACTTATTTTCCTGCTTCCCATCTCTCTCATTTCCAATTTATCGTATATATAGTTGTTGATTTTATATTCCTAAAGAACAGGCCTGGCCATATCTCTCTTCAGCTCAGGTACATTCATCTGACATTCCCAAAAGTTCTTGGATGTACTAATGCACACTTTGAAATTTTCTTTAAATTTTATATCAATAATTTATCCAAATAATCTATTAGATGCCTTCATCTATTATTCCATGTTATTATAAAATATGACAAAATAACTGATGTGAATTGCTTATATTTGGACCATGCCACAAGCAAATAAACCCTAAATCAATGTCTCCAAATAACAACCAGAGTGGAAATGCATGTCTCTAAGCAAAACGCAGCCCTGAAAGTGTTATGTATAGGAGAGTATTTAAGAAATACTACTTTGATGATCGGTGATCAGTAATCTTCTGTAATTAACAGAAATGCTTTCTGATTATGTAAATTCTATCATAGGTAGTAATTGAATTGCTAGAAAATAATTTCATGATCAGTAACATTCATATTCGTCATCCTTTTAAATCAACATGTCCCCATATTTGTTCTCATTATCTTTGATTTTACACATGTTGCAAATGCCTTCTCATATCCTCTTATCTGTAGAAGCAATATTAATTTCTTAAGTGCTTTGCAAAAACCTGCCAGGAAACTAAAACTAAAATCTTCTGGAGATAGCCTTCAGAAAATATTTCATATAAATTATTCCACCACGGACAAGGAGATACTGGTTTCTTCTACTTTGAGTTTTATTTTTGGGAGGAAGTGTTCAAAATATCTCCTTTAGTAATGTGGGACAACTCTGGACACATCAAGGATTCATTTTAATGGGAAAAGCGTGAAACTACCTAGGTTTTCATTGATTCCATTATATTTCCAAATTTAAGGAAACACGACTACATAAAAGATCATTTTGAAGAATGACAAAAATAATCATGTTATTATTCTATAAGATCAAAATATAATAACTACTTTGTTACATGATTTTTTAACGACTTTCCAAAAGTTAATCAAATAGCTAGTGTTTATGTATCTTATGATCACAATATAAATACTGATATATTTGGCATGATATATAATAGAAATTGCTGTTACAAAGTTCTTCAGTATAATTATGATTAATGTCAACACTGATAATGCTGACACTATAAAGAAAGTTTTAATTATGTTAGGTGATTTTAGTGTAATGTGCATTTTGTTATATATTCTGACTCCTTAAAAACTGGTGTTTTGTATACCTCATATTTAATTAGTTTCTATTAACAAGAATATTTGAGTAAACAGAGTACTTTATTTCGTGATCATGTTGGATAAAAGAGAATTAATGGTATATACTCCTAATTAATTATACCACAATTTTAAAGGGAATAGGAGCTTCATTTTTATACACACTAACATTCAAAAGTGTCAAATAACTTTTCCAAAGTCACATGGTGATCAGTAGACCTCACACTCAAATTCAAGAATTGACAGCTTAATGTTCTGGGCAATCCTGGTTAAATTATAATAGAAAATAGGAAAACAAAAGCAAATTTGAAAGTTGTAATGAACTAAGGTGACATTTTGATTTAATGTTTGAATCAATGTCTTCCTCTTTCTAACCCTAGCCATGCTACCATTTTCTTCTAATATTCCATTGAAAGTCATTGTACTTTGAGGTTGGAAGGAGTATTGATACATTATGTAGTCCAAAATGTCTCATTTTTCAAATTAGGGAAGTGAAATCTAAACATGTTAAGTGACTTGTAGAAGGTCACAGAGATATGAAATGTCACACCTCTGATTCAAACTCAGATCTTGTGACTTCCTTTGCAAGCATCTTTTTACGTCACCATAGTATTCTGTTCTCCTCATAGTTTTCTTCCTTGTAACCTCTTTTATATGGCTTCAGTTCCAATTATCATCAACAGGTTACCACAAACTAATTGTAAAATGGTCTCAACCCTACTTTGGTTATTCATGTATTTTAGTTCCCTCTTGTTCCATTCTCAATTACACTGCCCACACTTCCTTACCTCCCCTAGATCTTCTACCAATGATGTTCATAGGGCTTCTCAGTTTTGATTCTCTAAGTGTCTCTCTGCTCCTCTCTTAAGTTCTTTCTCTGATTGAATTCTTTGGAAAATTGTAGCGAGGATTTTCCTCACAGAAGTTTGATCTGGTTCTCTTCTGATTTATTTTTTTACTCACATCACATCCTTCCTCCAGATCCATCTTAAGCTACCTTGATGTCTAGGTTTGATTTATTTTTTTTTATTATATAGTATTTTATTCTTCCCCAGTTTTATGTCAAGAAAAGTTTTAGCATTTATTTTTACAAGATTTTGAAATCCAAACTTTTCTCCTTCCCTCTTCAGAAAATAATAGTCAGTTTGATATACTTTATACATGTGCTATTATGTAGAACATGTGTCTATTTTAGACACGGTTGAGAAAAAAGAAACTTTAGAAAAAACTTGAGGAAAAATAAAGTAAATGAAAAAATATACTTTGATCTGCATTCAGATTCTTTA
The DNA here is from genome assembly GCF_028372415.1 of Notamacropus eugenii. Classification (NCBI taxonomy): domain Eukaryota; kingdom Metazoa; phylum Chordata; class Mammalia; order Diprotodontia; family Macropodidae; genus Notamacropus; species Notamacropus eugenii. The sequence goes on along the minus strand of NC_092877.1, from coordinate 198,348,602 downwards.
TCTGGATATGCATAACATTTTCCTTCATGAGTCTTTTGAACTTGTCTTGGATCATTGTGTTGCTGAGAAGTGCTGAGTCACTCACAGTTGTTCTCACACAATATTGCTGATACTGTGTACAGTGTTTTATAGATTCTTCTCATTTCACTTTGCATCAGTTGGAACAAATCTTTCCAGGTTTTTCTGAATTCTGTCTGTTTATCACTTCTTATTACACAACAGTGTTCCATCACACTCATATATCACAGCTTGTTCAGCCATTACCTAACTGATAGGCATCCCTTCGATTTCCAATATTGTGCCACCATGAAAAGGGCTGCTATGAATATTTTGTACATGTAGATCCTTTTCTCTTTTTTAATGATCTCTTTGGAATACAGACTGAGTTCTGTTATTGTGGGATCAAAGGGGATGCCCAATAGGGTTGCCCTTTTGGTATAGTTACAAATTGCACTATAGAATGGCTGGATTAGCTCACAACTCTATCAACGATGGATTTCCCACATTCTCTCCAAAATTTATTGTTTTCCTTTGTGTCATATTAGACAATCTGATAAGTGAGGTGGTGTCTCAGAGTTCTTCTAATTTGCATTTCTCTAAATCAAAAGTGATTTAGAGCACTTCTTCATATGCCTATAGATTGCTTGGATTTCTTCATCTGAAAACTGATATTAATATCCTTGATCATTTATTAATTGGGGAGTGATTTGTATTCTCATATATTTGATTCAGTTCTTTATATATTTGTAAATAAGGACCTTATCAGAGTCACTTGCTGTAAAAATTGTTTTCCAGTTTTCTGCTTTCCTTCTAATCTTGACTGCTTTGGTTTTATTAGTATGGAAGCTTTTTAATTCAATGTCATCAAAGTGATAAATTTTACTTTTTGTAATGCTCTCTCTTTTTTGGTAATGAATTCTTCCCTTTCCTCTAGATCTGACAGGTAGACTATTCTTTGCTCTTCTAATTTGCTTATGGTGTCACCCTTTATGTCTAAATCATACACCCATTTTGACCTAATCTTGGTATATGGCATTGGATATTGTTCTATATCTAGTTTGTATCTTGTTGTTTTCCAATTTTCCAACAAATTTTGTCAAATAGTGTGTTTTTATGTCAAAAACTTGGATCTTTAGGTTTATTAAACACTAGATTACTATGGTTATTGACTACTGTGTCTTGTGTACCTGTAAAAGGAAGTACCCTGACATACACAGGAGGGTCTGTTATCATAGGTTCTTTGATCTGCTTTTTTAAAAGGAAAGGCAACCTTTGAGGGGTCAACAACCACTTTAATCAAACACATATATCACTTAGTTCAGGGGGAAAAGTCAGCACCTTGAACTTCAGAGAAAATACACAGAAATCATGCCTAACAAAAGCAATACATGCATCACAGATCAAGAGACAGATGATTGTCTGACTATACATACATACATCAGACAGAGAAGCACCAACATCTGGGTTTTCAAAGCTAGAGGACTCCTTAGTGGCTGTCCAGAGTCTTATCTGACCAAACAAACACTTCCAATCAGTTAGCCTCAAAGTACAACCTCACCTGAGTACTCAAACATTTTTCAGAGACAGAAGGCATCACACCTTTAGAAGTGATGTCTCATTAGAAAATTAACAAAAGGTATGGGCCTCCCTAGAAATCTTTAGTAGTCAAACTCCCTTTAATGGGCTTGCCCATTAAGGGTGGGGGAAGATCTCATAAAGAAGCAAAATTATATTAACAATAAGCAAAAATGCATTATCAATATAGTACCTAATCTGTTGTACTGATTCACTCTATTTCTTAGCCAGTATTATATAGTTTTGATGCTCACTGCTATATAATATAGTTTGAGATCTGGTATTGCTAGGCCACTTTCCTTTGAAATTTTGCCCATTAATTTCCTTAATATTCCTGACTTTTTGTACTTTCAGATACATTTTATTGTTACTTTTTCTGCAGTTTTCCAATAATTTTTTGTCAGTTTAATTGGTAAAGCCATGAATAAGTAATCAGTTTAGGCAGAATTGCTGCTTTTATTAAGTTGGCTTGGCCTACCCATGAGTAATTGATACTTTTCCAATTATTTAGATATGACTTTATTTGTGTGAAAAATATTTTGTAATTGTGTTCATATAATTCTAGGCCTTGTCTTGATACATAAACTCTGAAGTATTTTATATTGTTTGCAGCTATTTTAAGGGAAATTTCTCTTTCTATCACTTGCTGTGGTACTTTCTTAGTCAAATAAAGAAAAGCTGATTATTTATATGAGTTTATCTTATAGCCTGTAACTTTGCTAAAGTTGTTAATTATTTCCAGCAATGTTTAGTTGATTCTCTAAGGTTTTCTGAGCTTACGCTCACAGATCATCTGCAAAGAGTGATAGTTTGATTTCCTCATTGCCTGTTCCAAATTCTTTAATTTATTTTTTCTCTTATTGTTATACCTAACATTTCTAGTACTACATTGAATAATAATGGTGATAATGGATATCCTTGTTTTACTCCTTATCTCCATTACATATATTATTAGCTGATAGTTTTAGATAAATATTTCTTATTGTTTTAAGAAATGCTCTCTTTATTACTATGCTCTCTAGTGTTTTTAATGGAAATGGGTGCTGTATTTTTTGTCAAAAGCTTTTTCAGCATTTATTGAGATAATCATATGGTTTCTATTTTGTTATTGATATGGTCAATTATGCTAGAGTTTTTCTAATATTGAACCAGCGCTGCATTGGTGGCATAAATCCTACCTGGCCATAGTGTATAATCTTTGGGATACATTGCTATAATCACCTTGCTAGCATTTTGTCCAAATTTTTTGCATTGGTATTCATTAGGGAAGTTGGTCTATAATTTCTTTATCCATTTCAGTTCTTCCAGGTTTATGCATAAGGTCCATATTTGTGTCATAAAAGGAATTTGGTAGAACTCCTATTTTTCCAAATAGTTTATATAGTAGAAGAAACAATTATTCTTTAAATGTTTGGTAGAATTCACTCATGAATCCAGGTGGCCCTGGGGAATTTTTTCCTAGAGAGTTCACTAAAGATTTATTCAATTTGTTTTTTTATGATAGGGTTATTTAGACAATCTATTTTCTAATCTGTTAATCTAGGTAATTTATAGTTTTATGTATATATTCAGCAATTTCATTCACAATGTCAGATTTATTGAGATATACTTGGGAAAAAATTTTTAATTACATTATTTCCTAAAAGAATATATTTACTATTTCTGTCTCATTTACATTTTATTTTGAGGTTTTATGCCCTATTACATGGTCCCTTTCTGTGTATGTGCAATTTGCTGCTGAGAAAGAAGTATATTCCTTTCTGTTCCCATTCAGTTTTCTCCAAAGGTCTGTCATATCTAACTTCTCTACTTACCTATATATTTATCTACATATTTTATATTCTATTTACTTCCTTAGTTACATTCTTGTTTATTTTTTTGGTTGCATTTTTCAAGTTCTGAGAGGGGATAGTTGAGGGTCTCCACTAAAATAGTTTTGCTATTTCTTCTTTTAACTCACAACTTCTTCTTTAAAAAATTGTATACTATACCATTTGTTACATATATGTTTATTATTAATATTGTTTCATCGTGTATGCTTCCTTTTAGTAAGATGTAATTTCCTTCCTTATCACATTTAATTTGGTCTATTTTTGCTTTTGCGTTGTCCGAGATCAAGAATGCTATGCTAGCTTTTTTTTTTTTTTTTACTTCAGCTGAAGCATAAAAGATTCTGCTACAGCCCCTTATCTTTACTTTGTGTTTGTCTCTACTTCAAGCATGTTTCTTAGAAACAACATATTGTGTAATTGTGGTTTGTGATCTGTTCTACTCTCCACTTTCATCCTTTCCTAATTTAAATTTAAATTTACTACGTATTTCCCTCCATGCTATTGTTCCTCTTGTTTGTGCTCTCTCTTCTTTTACTCCTTCCCTATTTTCCATTGTTTTGCTTCCCCTCCTATATTCTCCCATCAGTTAAGATATATTACTATATTCAAATGGTCATTTATTTTGTTCCCACTTTGAGCTAATATGGATGAGAGTAAAATTCAAAAGATGTCCATTGCCTACCCTCCCATCTTCCCTCTTCATGTGAAATTACCCCATTCTACCTCACCCTTTATTCTGCACCCAGTGCTTTTCTCTTTCTCATCCCTTAATTTTTTATGTCATTACTTCAGTTTCTCCTTATTACTATATCCTCTGTCTATTGATATATTCCTTCTAACTCTACTATTAGTAATAATATTTTTAAGAACTGTATATGTTATCTTCCCACATAGGGATATAAATGGTTTAGCTGTGGTTTAGTTCTGGTCTTTTTATGAAAGTTTGAAATTCTTCTGTTTCATTGAATGATCATTTTTTACTTTGATGCATTATGCTTAGTTTTTCTGGGCAAGTGATTTTTTTGTTGTAGTCCTAGCTCCTTTACCCTCTGGAATATCATGTTCCGTGACCTCTGATCCTTTAATGTTGCAGCTGCCAAGTCCCCTGTAATACTGATTGTGCCTCCCCAATATTTGTATTGCTTCTTTCTGGCCACTTTTAGTGTTTTTTCTTGATCTGATAGTTCTGAAATTTGGCTATGAAATTCCTTGGAGTTTGTATTTTGAGATCTCTTTCCTGAGGTGATTGGTGAATTCCTTTAATTCCTATTCTGCTTTCTGGTTCCGGGACTTCAGGGCAGAATTGCTTGTTAATTTCTTGAAAGATGCTGCCCAGGTCCTCCTTTTATTGCTTTCAGGTAGTATAATTCTTCTAATATTGTGTTTCCTGGATCTATTTTCAAGATCAGTTGTTTTTCCCTCAACATATTTTATTTTTTCTTCCATTTTCTTCATTCTTTTGATTTTATTTGATTGATTCTTAATATCTTATAGAGTCATTATCTTCCACTTGCCCCGTTCCAACTTTTAAGGTGTTGTTTTCCTCAGTTAGCTTTTGTACTTTCTTTTCCATTTGGCCAATTGTACTCTTTAAGGCAGTTGTTTCCTCCGATGGATTTTTTTATCTTTTTTCATAATTCTCTTGAATCACTTTCATTTCTTTTTCCAATATTGCTTCTACCCCTCTTATATGATTTTTAAGCTCCTTTCTGAGTTCTTCCATGATTATTTTTCTGGGCTTGGGACCACTTCTTGGGTGGTTTTCTCCATTTTGTCGGGGGGCAAAGCTTTGCCCATAAGTGTTTTGACATTCTTGTCCTCTTCTGAGTTTGTATCTTGGTCTTCCCTGTCACCAAAATAACTTCTGATGGTCAGATTTTTTGTGTCATCTTTCTATTTTAACCTTTTTTCCTTTATATATCATATATATATATATATGTATGTATGTATATATGTATATGTATGCATATATGTATATATATATCTGCTCCCTGAGTACCAGCGGTTTCCCCTCAGGCTTCTTGTGCCAATGACTGCAGGCCCTGGATCTTTACCTGGTGCTACATTGATGTTGCGCTGAGGCCCACAGGGGACCTTCATATCTGGTGATGTATTTAGAGGGTGCTGTGTTAGTTATCTGAATCTGTTGGAAGCTGTAGAGGTCTGGCAGCTTACGTGGTACTTACCTGGGCTCCTAGTGGTGGTGTCTGCCATAATTTGAGGCCCAGTGAGGTTTTTCTGCTTGTCCCAAGGACTACATTGAATTTTGAGGAGGTCTGGCTACCAGAGGATGACTGTTTGCACAGAGCTATTTTGAAGCACATAGAGGTCTGCCCATTGGAGAATATTTGTTTGCCTGGAGCTATACTTAAACATGTGGAGGTCTAGCCTACTTTCATTTCATGTTGGATGATACCTTTTGCCTGGATCTGCTCTGAATCATAGTGAAGTCTGACCACTGGAGGCCACATGCTTGCCCTGGGCAATCCTTAAGCACCTGAAGGTCTGACTGCTGCAGGATGTCTGTTTGCCCAGGCTATGCTGAAGGACCAGGTAATTCTTGGATCTCGATTCTGCTGATTCCCCTGACTATTCTAAGGCATAGAGGGAGTCTTGGTATTGACATTTGATTGTCTCACCACAATGGGGCTCAGGATCTCCTGCTGGTTTGCTGAAGTGGGACTTGCTGCTGACTTGCTGGGTTATTTCCCATTCTGGATTATGATCTTTTACTCAAGTGAGAGGGATCTTTCTTTCCAATCCTCTAAGTCTCCAGGGCTAAAAGACCACTCCACCCTATCTTTCCATTGACTCTGTTGTTCCAGGATTTGTTCTGTGACACTAGCTTTGGCTGTTTGGAGGTGAATATGGGAGAGCTACAACAATGTACCCCTCACTCTGAGCTCTCAGTCCATATTGTTTAATTTTAGAAAAATGTCTCATATGCCCCCTATGTGATTGATTCTACTTCATTTGGTATCATAGACTTAGGGGTGGAAGGACTGAAAGGGAAGATATTGGGCCAACCCTTTCATTTTGATCAGAAAAAAAGTTACATGACTTGCCCAAGTCTAGGACCTCTGACTCTAAATCCAGTTTGTTTGTTATTTTTCCTCACTGAAATACGTGCTATTGTTTCTGTCTTATGCAACTAGTACTATTCTTTGTAGCCAAATGACACAGAGGATAAATCATTGGATGTGGAATCAGGAAGACCTGAGTTCAAATTCCCCTTCAGATATTCATTTTGGTATATGACACTGAACAAGTCATGTAATTTCTGTATATCTCACTTTTCTAATCTGTGAAGTGAGGATAATAACAGACAACACCTACCACCCAGGATTATTGTAAAATCAAATGAGATAATATTTGCAATAGGCTTTGCAAGTCTCACTGTTGAGGTATTTTTTCACTCGTGCCTGACTCTGTTACCCCATTTGGGATTTTCTTGGCAAAGAGACTGGAGTGCTTTGCCCTTTCTTTCTCCAGCTCATTTTATGGATAAGGAAGCTGAGGCAATCTGGGTTAAATGACTTGACCAGCATCACACAATTACTGCTTATATGAGTCTTTCTGACTCCAGGTCTGGCACTCCATCCACCGTGCCACCTAGCTGCCCAAACCTTAAGCCTTAAAGTTCTACAAATCCTTGCTATTATAATTATGCATAGGTTTGAGAATAAGTTTTCATCCTCAACCTTATCTATTTTAATTCCATCTTCCACCTTCATTCTCTTTGTGTCTTTAAAAACAGTGGCTCTTCTATTGAACCCACTTGATTATCTAAGCCATTTTCACCTTTTTCCCTTAGGTTATGCCATTCATTCTTCTCCATTTTGTTTCTTTTGCTTTCTGCTCCTGTCCTTATATTACTAACCCTGTGCTTTGTCCCTTTGATTCCTTTTATCTGTCTAAATTTGACTTTTCCAAGCCATCTTGTCCCTCCCGTACACACACATTTCATTTATATGCTGAACAGCAGTCCAAGATTAAAGGGCTATTTCCATTGTTTCTTAAATTGATCAAGTCATTTTGTCCTTAGGAATTTTTTTAAAAGAACAATGCATAATTTATTTTGTTGTTTTGATTGTGACAGGGAGGCAGCTGCTGTTGTTGAGTCTAAGGGGAGTAGTGGAACTTTGTACATTTTTTAAAAAGAGTAAAATGTTCAATATGTAAAGATTGCAAGAAAAGGGAATGCTTCTTTTGGCTTAGATGTGGTAGAGTGCTCATAAGTTATATATTTTATTTCATTTTGCTAGAGATGTATCAGTCATGTTGCCTTTTACAACCTTCATTTGTATTTATAATAGTTACCTTAATATGTTGTCCTTTCACCCATGCAAGCGCTCCAAGCACATTGTATTTTACAGTAGGATTACTTTTCTTTTTGTGATGGGAAAAACTGGTTATTTTGTTGTTGTTTTCTTTGGCAAAGGCAGAACCAGTGGATCTGGGAGAAAACTCACTCATCCTCTGCAAACTTACCACTTTTCTGCCAATATTTGATCTCCAGTCTCACATCTTGTTTATTTTGTTTGTGGCAAATTATCATTTTGGCAATATGCCCCTGAAGCAGACTTCATTGATATAAAAATGTGTTCTAATCTGGCCAAGAGGAAAAAAAAATGCGTGGGGGAGTATAATTCTTCCTAACAATTATTCCAGGGAGATTTGAGGGAATGCTTGGTTAAAATAATGAGATAAGTCCAAAGACAATGCATATTCAACAGTCTTGGCACTCTTCTTTGCAAATTAGTTTAAATATTATTAAGGATAAAAATATCGTGACCATGTTAGTACTCCTATAGTGATTTGTACGAATAACCCATAAATGAGGAGGGATTCAAGGTAAATTGTGATCATTTTATCCGGTAGTAAATCCTTTCTCAAGAAGCAAGAGGAATTGACTTCGGAGTTGGGCTTCAATGTTCTTTACTTGGAAGGTTCTTCACAGCTATTCAGTAATGATGATTACTCAAAGAGGTCTTTCGAAAATGGAGGTGATGGATATTTTTGTAAAGAGTTAAGGGAATCAAATAAAAGATTTTTTGGCAACTAAATGAAATATTCTAAACCAACAAGAGATACTGAGGCAATATCAAGATTTTGTCTATTTGTTTGTAATGTACGGTGCACATGTATGACTGTAGTGCCACAGAAGCACTAATTAGACTTAGACTTTTTGATAAATGCAATCAAACTTCATTAATCAAAGCATACAAGCAATACTGTCTAAGAACAAACCATTACCCTAATTTTTTGAAGGCTCTAGTTGCATTATTTCTTATCAGATTGGAAAAAGTTCCTTTTCTGTCTAGTAATTTTTAAGTGAATTACTAATAAAATCATGTAGTAAATAGCTTAGGAGTAACAATAGATAAAAGTATAAATAACTCACCTAAGACTTCAGCCTTCAGCCTGTTCTTAAATCACAAATAGAGCTGACTTCCCACTCCATTCCAGGCTTGAGACTGGAATAAGTTCTCCTTAAATCCTAGGCAATGGATTGGTTGACAGAAATTTTGGCAGCTTGCAAGATGAACACTCTGAGTGTGAGAAACTGGGCCTTCTCCTACATAGGTGGGCATCTTATTGGAAGGTCCACATATGCTTATCAGTTGCTTTAAAAAAAAACACACATATGTTACTATGTCATGCTGCCCTAGAGCCTATCTGCTTATTAAACAACTTATAGAAAAACAACCTACTCAAAATAGTTCAATCCCAAAATGAAAACTTTAAAACAAAATGGAATCAGTCATGCCAAGTTGAAAAATTATCTTATTAAGGTATTAAATTTATTCTTACTACATTATTAGTTGCGCTAAATTTATAAACTTTCTCTTTAAGGTAATAGTACTTATTTTCACTACATTACCAGTTATACTAATTTTACAAATTTATTCCTCTTATCTTGTCAAGGTACAAAAAATTATTTTCACCACAATGTGGTCTTGCACAAGGCAAGTCCATTATAAATGTGTGTTGCACTGATTTGAACTAAGTTCAATTCTTAATTCATTCAGTGAAATTACACCCAAATTACCATGTATGTTAAAGTGCTGAAGACCAAGTAAAAAGTAAAATCATCTGTCCTCAAGAAATTTGTAATATAATATAAAGTGATAAGTAGGATAGGAAGAGGAAAGGGTAATAGATATTTGCATAACTCTTATTACTGTCTTTTGTCTTTCCTTTTCCAAAAGAACCATGGCATCAGAGAGGTGATGTTAGTACATGCAAGTGAATTGAGAGAGCTATGCAAAATCACCAGCTTCACTTTCTCCTCCAAAGCCTTCTGGGTCCAGTGGTGAGATATAGATTGGGACAACTAGAGATGACCCAGAGAAAGAGAAGGGATATGAGAAAAGACAACTTGAAAGTAGGGTCAACTAGACTAGACAACTGATTAGATATGGAAGATAAGAGAGGAAGGAATCCAGGATGATTCCAATAACACTTGGATTCTTAGAAAGCTGGTTGTGCCACTAACAAACCTGGGAAGTTTAGAGAAAGGGTAGATTTGGCAGAAAATATGAGTTACATGTTTTGTACATGGAGATTAATACAGATAGAGACATCTAAAAAGTGGTAAGATAGTAAGTGAATTTAATGAAGTTTAAATGGGAGTCATCAGCATAGAAGACAACTCAACCCTTAGCTCAACAGGAGAGGGAGAGCATAAAAGGAGGCCTAAGACAAGCTCCATATTAAGCTCGTAGGAGCACAGTTATGGTGTTCCAACAAAGGAGAATGAAAAGAGGCTGTCCAATGAAAATACCAAGAAAGAGTAATGGAACATGGAACTTAAGGGAAGAGGACAAGTCGTGTTGGGGAAGGCAATGGCAATTGTAACAAGAGGATTCACACTAATTAAAAGTCATTGCATTTAGCAATTAAGAAATTGATGGCAACCTTGAACCTTACAGAGAGCAGTTTCAGTGGAGTATTGATATAAGAAACCAAATTTCAAGAGAATGAGAAATGAGTGAGAAGGAAGGGAAAGTATACATAGACAACCTTTTGTCAGAAGGCTATGATTCTGGAGAGAGAAAAAAAAAAAAACTTATACAGCACTCCATAAGCAACAGAGTCACAGTAGGCTCTTGAGTAAGTAAATTCAGTAAAAGGAAAAATATCTAAAGATTACTCTGGCATTAGCTTCCATGTAGTAAACTTGGAAAGATAGCTGAAAAACAAATTGAATAATTAAAAGATAAATGTGCCAGGGCAACTAGGGTGTATAATGCATAGAATTGTGGACCTAGAATCAGGAAGACTCAACGTTGTGAGTTCAAATGCAGCCTGAGATACTTACTAGATGTGTGACCCTGGGCAAGTCATTTAACCCTGTTTGCCCCAGTTCCTCATCTATAAAATGAGCTGGAGAAGGAAATGGCAAACCACTACAATAACTCTGCCAAGAAAACTCAAATGAGGTTATGAAAAGTCATTCACAACTGAAAAATGACTCAATTAAAACAACAACAACATATGATATGTCAGGTACTGTGCTAAACACTTTTAAATATTATCTCATTAGATGGCAGTAGGTATAAGTGGGTAACAAGATAATTTACTTGTGAAAATGATCCAGAAGAATAGAAAGGCAGCACTGTGGGCACAGCCCAAATCTCTTTTTTATAAGAAGTAATTTCAGTAAGTGAATGAATTATATTTTAGTTGGCTAAGTAAGGCCAGAAAAGTCTAAGAAGTTATTTAAGAATAAACATGGAAAAATATGTTCTGAATTCTGACCCTGGCTCTAATATTGATTCAGTGAAACTATAGATAGTAGACTGAGGTAAATCTCTAAATGCAGCCACCCTTTGATTGGAGTTACTAATGGAGGAGACCAAAGGCAGTGATAATCCCCAATTGTAGACCATACAAAGGAAGAGATAACCAAAAGTCATTTATGTTTAGCTTTGAAATATATTATAACCCTTATTGAAGATTTGTCTTCCTAATTATGTTTTTTTAGACTAATTAAAAGCAGTTAGTATTCCTTTAGCACAGGTTGACTGAATGGTGATCCTGGTGGCCAGCAAGGGAAGGCAGCCTAAGCTTAAGAATTCACCAAAGGTAATTTACAATCTGATACTCACAGTGTTGAAAATTACTAAGTGAATGTAATTCAAACTCAAAACATATATTTTTATGAATTAGATAATTTAGTACGTGATTATTTGGATAACGCAGGGAGACAATCACATAGAAATATATAAAAATCACAACAGACAAACACACACAAACACACACAACACACACAAACACACACACAAACACACACACATACATACACACACATGACCCGAACTGTATGTCTTTAACTCCATAGCTTTGTAAGGTTATATCTCCATTTGAAAACACATGGGTCTTCCCTAACAAGCCTCTTGAATCAGGTTCAAGACACTCTCAGGATTCAGACACATTCAAAAATATAGCCCATGAACTCCTATTGGTATATTTATTTTAGTTATCAGAGAAAACAATTAGTTTAGAGTAAAACTATTTAGTGAAGTAGAAGCATTGCTGGAAAACATTTTGTCTTTAATCTGAAATCTATAGAATAGTGACCATGAAAAGCATAGCTCTTTCATGAAACCCATCTCCAAAGCCCAGTAAAATCAGAAATTGATCTATCTTAATTTATAGCACCAGTCTCTCACAAATGGTCATAGAACACCAGGGAGTAGAGGGGATATACCTAGCAACAGGAATAAAGAGGCACAGGTGTACAGAACACATATGACCAGGGCGTATAAATGGAGAGATAATTGAGTTTCCAATACTGAAGGAATGTCAGTGTCTTACGATAATGCCGTAACTCTGCTCCACTTGGGGCTATTCCGTTCTGGAAGTATTCTACTGTCTCTTTTAAGCACTGCTTCATGTGAGTGTGGTGTGATAGATCTGAGTGATGCTCCAGTGCTTTTGTTGTTAGTGTGGAGTATTTTATTCTGCTTGTACATTCTGGATTTCAAATGGAGTTCTTAGAGTTTCTTATGTTATGTGGGTTATGGCATCTAGCTTTTCACTTAGAGCCCAGACGCTTAACATTTAGCTATTTCAGTGAAAGAGACAGGTTCTGTACTCACCCAGTCATCAGACTAGAAACAAACTTTCATTTTCTTTCTCTCCATAAGAAGATGAATCTCTGATATCCTGAGCTCTTAGCTATATTGAAGTTTTCTCTCCAATTGTAGAATCTAAGCCTCCAGGAGTTATTCCCTTTAGGAATAATCAGCCAACTAAGTAAAACCTGAAGCCATTTAATGTCATTGACCTGCTTCTTCCTGTTCCCCAAGACCTATTGTCCCCAAACCTTTATCTGACTTAAGGTTAAAAAGTATCTTTTAGCTTTTGTTAATTTTTAAAAATCAATTGGCATCCTTTCAAAATCATTTCAGAGACTGCTATGCTATGTGTAAGTCTGAGGCTTCATTACTAATGTCCTATGATTCCTTCATTAAAATGATAGGTGAAGGGAAGGGAAGACCTTAGAATCACCTTCCTATGAGAACCATGATGATTTATCTATCGTAATCCTTTGTTCAGAATTTCTCATTTTATTATGCATATATGGCTATAACACAAACTACTAGAGTGAGTTACCCTACATTCAGCCTCTCTATCCCAGTGAAGAATTTGCAATACCTGAAAACCATAAAATATATAAGATGTTATTGTACATATACAGAAATAAGAATAGAACATAGTTAATAGTCATCATTTTACTGTCCATATGAAGATATTTAATGTATGATATTCAAATTGAATTATATTTAGCTATCTATGCCATATGCAACATACATAACATATATTAATCATACTAGTTACAGCATATCAAACAACACTTCACATATGAAACTAAAAATATAAGTCCCACTTTATACATGATACATAATGTGCATAACAGAGTTGAGTGCAGTAACTAAATGCTTAGGCCACATACAGGAAGCTAGTATGCACATATGATCTATAATACATGTATAACATTACATACAAGCACATATATTGTAGCATGTGTGTGTTATGTATGTGTGTGTGTATGTGTAAGAGGTGTTGACTTGGAATAAACTTCATGGTATAGTGGCCAACTATGTGAACATGGCAACTAAAACACCTGTGCAGGATTAAATAAACTTGAACTTGGACTTTGTCCTCATGGATATATCTTTGCTTTATTTGTGTCTGAGTACAGGTCATGGCTTACCATACCATGGAGCACTTTTTGGAATAAAGATTTTAAATGAATAAAATAAAATCCATAGACTTACAAAGGAAATCAACTACATTGGAAAACAATCAAAATATTATTTTTAAAAAGTTCATTGACCCCAGGTCTACCCATTATCTAAAGTCATTGTATTCTGAGGTTGCAGTGTAGAAATGCTTGTAAATATAAGAAAAGCAATTTATGAAATAACAAATTCAAAACCAGACTTTATATGACCTGTGCTTGTCGCTCACTACCTTCCAAAAAGGCATTAATGTCTTTAGAATTTGGGGTACAGGTGGTATCAAGACTAATGATCCAAAGGACAGTGTAGATGGAGCAAATGTTCTTTTTAAGTATTTTATTCAGATGTGAAAAAAAATGACTAAATAAAGGTCAATTACCATTATTATTGGCCAGCCTTGGGGTAGTCAAAAAGTTAATTATATATGACCATTTTTTTTCTCCAGGAGCTGAAGGGGAAGGACCAATGGGAATGTTTTTAAAGGGTGTTTAGGCATACCTAAACAATATTCCATGTACCATATATGATCTCAAGCCTATTTGACAAGATTTGGAAGACCCCTTTAATTTCCATCAGTTCCTTGCCACTCTTCTTTGCTTTAGAGTAATTTCAGGGTCTGAGAAGGTATAGTTTTCCTCAGCTTCCCAGAATCCTTTGTGCATCCCAGATGAATAAAAGGGAGAAAACTAAGAAAAAAAAATCCTTGTGGACAAGTTATTATTCTACACCTGAAATAATTATTCCATATCCATAGTTTTGGTATTTATTTATGATTTTGAGCAAGTTTCATTTATGGAACCAATGAAAATATAAGGCTTTATCATAGTATTTTTTAGCATTTTGAAGTTTACAGAATTCTTTCACACACACACACACACATATATACATATATATATATTTATCTTCACAAAACCCATATTATATCCCAGTTCTATAGATAAAGTCACTTAGGTTCAGAAAGATTATATTTCTTGTCTAAAATGACACAACTTATATCATGGCCACCATAAGAGGCCAGCATTAATCCAGCAACTGTGATGCCTCCAAGGAGGATTATTTTTTTTTAAGTTAATTTATTTATTATTAGTTTTCAACATTCACTTCCATAAGTTTTAAATTTTCTCCCCCTCCTTCCTTTCACTCCCCCCTCCCCAAGACTGCATGCAATTAGATATAGGCTTTACGTATACATTCCTATTAAATATATTTTCACATTAGTCATGTGGTATAGAAGAATTAGAACAAATGGGAAGAACTATGAGAAAGAAAAAAGCAAAAAAGAAAGAAAATACTCTGCTTCAGTCTGTATTCAGACTTTATTTTTCTTTCTCTGGATGCTAGTGGCATTTTCCATCATGAGTCCTTTGGAAATTAGGTCCTTGCACTGCTGAGAAGGGGCAAGTCTATCAAAGACAGTCCTCACACACTGTGGTTGTTACTATGTACAATGTTCTCCTGATTCTGCTCACTTCACTCAGCATCAGTTCATATGAGTCTTTCCAGGTTTTTCTGAAGTCTTTCTGTTCATTTCTTATAGTACAATAGTATTCTATTATATTCATATACCACAACTTGTTCAGCCATTCCCCAACTGATGGGCATCTCTTCAATTTCTAGTTCTTGGCCACCAGATAAAGAGCTGCTATAAATATTTTTGTAGATATAAGACCTTTTCCCAATTTTATGATCTTTTTGGGATACAGAAGTGTTATTGCTGGGTCAAAAGGCAAGGAAGATTATTCTTTACAACAGTGGAGAAAAAAGCCCCTGACAATCTTTAAGGTAATTTATGATGCTTGAAAAAACATCCATTCTATGTAAAGCTTTTTTTTAGAATACTATTTGTCACTACAGTTTAAGACCATCACTGCACAAATAGCACAGTTGAACTCATTTCTAGGATCATAGTTTTGAAGCTGGAAGAGACATTAGAGGTCATCTAGTCCATCCCCTCATTTTACATGGGAACTGAGACCCAGAGTTCACTTCAATGACTTGCCCTTCTCACTTATCCATGAATTCTTTTCCTTTACACTGGTTGTTTCTCACACCTAGAAAACGTGTCCCTCCTCCTATTTTTTTTTAAATCCCTGATTTCCTTCAAGGCTCAGCATCAGCACCACCTTTTTTATAAGGTGCTTACTGGTCCTCTGAGTTGCTAATTTTATTTTATTTTTTCCTCTACCTTGTTACCTTGTAATTGTTCTGAATGAATTTTATGTAAGAATATATACAAAATCCTGACTTCCTCATTCTGATGTAAAACTTCTTGAGAACACAGACAGTTTTACTTTTGATTCTGCATCCTTGATGGTCAATACATTGAAAGTGTTTCACAATGTTTGCTGATTAATTGATCCTTTGTTCCAGGTTACTCAGTGAATAAGGCAGTGGCGGTGGGGATGTTCATAGTTATCCCTTTCCCATCTCACTTTCCCCCATCAACATTCTGATATATCACAAGGTGGTGTAAGAGATTAAATGAGAATTTTGGGGAAGTTTTTCAGGAGCTGTGGATGATATGCAAAGGCCAGTAGATGACAAATAAAAAGTTTAGAAGCTCAGAAATGCATAAAATATATGTATAGCATTGTATAATATCAACATATTTTATCTTTTAACACCATAATAATTCAGACTTCTCTAATACAAAGGGAAGGTCATAATTTTTTATACAGATTCTCTAGATAACTAGGGCACTATGTCCCTAATTCCCACAGTGTAGAAGGAATAACCATACATCTTTGTGTATTCTTTAACCAATGTTCTTTTTGAGTGTTGATATTACAAGATTCATTCAATATCTTTATATTTGCATTGGATATCTTTTCAAGCAGTAAGCAACAATAAAGCAAGATAGAAAGCAGCATCACTGCAGGAGCTTCCCTATTAAAACATATGGATCCCTTAATTTTGAAGCAACTAGGAAATGATCAGTGATACAAATGATTCTCCATTATCTCCATTATTTAGATACTGTTCAAAGAAAAGTGGGTGCTCCTGAAAAGTGTCATTTGGATGCCGTATGACAGTATTTTATTTAATAGACTGCACATGACTTAAAAGTGGCAGCTTTGATAAATTGCAGCTCAAATTACTTTTCCTTCAGATGTAGGAGGCCATAGAGTTGTGAGTGCTGTCACAGCTCAGGTATCTTGAAGAAAGCAAGAGTCTGCTTTGGTAGACAATGATTTTGATATTGACTGCCAGTTTCATCCTTAGTATGAAGTGATCATGAAAAAGTCAGTTAACATTGTTTGATCAGCAAAATCTGAGGAGAAACTTTTTAACTAGCTGTACTCTTGGCAAGGTCATTTAATTTAATGATTTCAGTATGCCATGCTGCCTACAGAGGAGCGGGTTCCTGCTGAGCTGGCTTCTGGTTTCTGGGTGGGCAGTAGAAACATAAGATGGCCAGGGTGGGGGGTGTGACTGATCTCATAGACACAGAGAAGGTCACTCAATAAGCAATGGATGTTTAAATAGCATGTCCTTTAACTTATCTTTCCTGTGATAGGTCCCTCAATGATGCAGTAAAAAGATTGAGATGTTAAATGATGTCATACAGAGTGGAAGAACATTTCAGCTATGCTGTGCCAATGATCGCTAAACCAGAAGACATATGCGTGAATGTGGAAAAAATATTTTATACTTCATATCTATAGATGGAAATTTTACTGTACATACAGTAGTAAAAGTTTTCTATTCAAGGCATGCATAAGGAAATAATTAGTTACTTTTTTCAAGAAATCAACTCAGCCACACATACTTTTGAATAGTATAAAGACAGGCTTAAGGAAATCAAGTTATTATGGATAACATTGTTTTAAATATTTAAATAGAAGGTGCTTTCTTATCAGGATCACATACAGGAATAAAGATTGGATAGTCTTCAGTACCCTTATTTTCTCCCCATAATCACAACTGTAGTGGAATCATTTTGCACTAAACAAGAGGGTAGGAAGTACAGAAGAGGGTTCAGAATGATCTATCCCTTGACCAACATCCTAAAATAATAAAAACTTGATTTTTTTTCTTTTTCTGGTTCTCCTTTGATAGCAACAGGGTCCTTTCTTAGACTGTATATTTCAGAATGCCTTTTAAAGAAAATATTTAATTTGGCATAAATGCTATCATTCATTCTGGTAACATCAGTGCTTTTCTGAGAAGTGTGATATATGTGGTAGACAGGTAAATGAATGGACTATATTTCCTTAATCTTTCCCCAGCATTTATATCTACTCTGATACCTCTGATACCTCACTCAAAGAGATGTTTAATTACATAGTACATTCCCTAGGAGAGCTGTGACTGTCCCAACATAGCTCAGTTTCACTTTGATGCTTCCACATTGTGGAGCAAACACTTGAAGAAACTAAGACCTATTCACTTTTTGGTCAAGGAGTTATATTTTCATGCCTGGCCTTATTAAAAAAAATTATTTTGTCATTCTGCTGTCTGCCTTGAGACAGACCACAGAGTTGTTTCCATCAGTGTCAAGGCTAAATTGCCAGTGAACTGGCAAAATAGACCTTTTCTAAAAGTTCGAACCTTATTTTGCCCATTTAAAAATGATGATTTATGATTACAAGAATCCCAGTTTAATATGCATCAGGAATTCAAATGCTGTTGCGATAATTTTTTAGTAAAAGCTGCTTTTTAGAACTACCTTTGCACATTCTCCTCAGCAGCAATAATTCTTCATCTATGGAGTAATTTATTTCTTCTGGTTTTAATATGTTACAGATGAATGGTTGTATGTCTTTCCTGTTAGAGCATTACAAGACAGGCCACTTTTGCATGAGGCTGGTAGTACAGCGGATACCTGTGGTGCTCTTCATGGTTCATGTGGTACTAATTTAAATGGGAAGTTGCACATATTTCATTGAAACACTTGGTAAAGCCAGCTTTCACAGAAGGGTGCAAATGATGGACTGTTCTCTATGTGCAGCTGAACTGCTCTAAATGTGTCAGCGAGGGTTATGGATCATTTCATTCACCCATCAGCTCGGGTCCGCTGTGTGTACAAATCACGGTATAGTGTCATCCAACAGAACATTCCTGACAATACTAGAACATTTATAGGACTGCCATTTTTAATAGGAGTTCTGCAACCCTGTTTAAACAGTATTACTTCATTAACTCTTTAAAGCCCTTTCCTTTGATTCCATTTTGCCTGTAGAGTTGACTATATTCTCTGTCCCATTGTTACTAGCATTTAGGCTTAAAGATGGAACAGCATAAGCTAGGTTAAACCATGTTTTCATAACTCCAAATCTTAGCTTAATTTGGGAGAATTAGTGTAATGTTAGAAGGTGGAGGTAAAGATTTGTGCTCATAGTTTGGGAGACCTGGGTTTAAATATTGTCTCTGATACATGCCACCTGTGTGACCCTGGACAAGTTCTTTCTCCTCCAAGTGACTCAGGCAACTAGCTATAATTCTAATGGTCAGTGTCTAACCTATGGAACAATTTCTAATTTGAATTGGTAGAGGGAGTTTTATAGGGGAGCTTCCTTAACCGATGAAGACATGTGACGGAACCCAAATTAGAAGTGAATGCACATTTATCCAGAATATGTATTGTTATTCCTTCCCCTTCCTTAAAATGGAATAGATGAGGATTTTTAGGTAGTGCTTTGTACAAACTCATTTTAAATTTAATTTGCACTATTTTAGTTCTCAGCACATAAATTGATGACTAAAAATGGTTCGGTAAGGATTGGACCTTTGATTGTCCTCTCAATAGAGAGGATTGATTTAACTTCCCTGGGGTTTTACATTCAAACACAAAAGCAGCTTTGGTAATGCTTGAAAGGATGACTTTGGAATCCCTTGGACAGTCTCTAAACTGCATGTTCTGGCCCATGATCACCTATACAAACCCAGGTCATAGTTAGATGACAATACTGTCATATGTGCTCGTCACACTAACATTTTGTTAGAGTGGACTGAACACTTGACTCAGAGCCAGAAAGGTCTGCATTCCAATCTTGCCTTTGACATTTCCTATTGCTGTGATCAGTGGCAAATCTTTTAATATTTTTGAGTTTCAGTTTCTTCATGTTTTAAATAAGGTTAATAATTTCTGCAGTACCAACCTCACTGGGTGGTGTGGGGCTCAAAGGAGAAAATGTACCTAAAATCCTTTGCAAAATTTAAGATGCTATACAAATATTGGATATTATATTATAATGAGAGGAAAATGGCAAATAATATGGTCTTTAATATAACTCAGGATATCCTTACCAAGCTTTCTCTTGTTATTTCCCTCAATTGCATAATGATGGCAATCATTTTCAGTTACTTACACCTTTCAAGCAGGAAGTGATTGTTAGTTAAGGCTCTTAATAGTAACTGGAGGTAAATCATAAAAAAAATTATGAACATCTTTAAAATCATAAGACCACAAATTATAACTAAAAGGGATCCTTAAAGGTTATCCAGGTCAGCCTCCTTATTTGAGGAAACATAGACCAAGGAAGACTAAGTTATGATCCAATGTTATATTTATGAATCACTGGCTCCTGATTCAAGTTCAGGTCCTTTGACTCTTAAGACAGAGCTTTTTCTACTCTAAAACTGTACTAGAAATAATAAATATAGTATGTCTGGGAGTATAAAAAAGAATGGAGACTACATTTGGGGTTCATTCTTTAAAAATAAATGAAGACAACTAGGTGGCTTGGAAGATAGAATCCCTTACCTATAGTCAGGAAGTCTGAAGTTCTAATCCTTCCTCAGACACTTGTTAGCATTTACCCCTGGGAAAGTCACTGAAGTGATCTTACTTTCAGTTTTCTTATCTATAAAATGAAGAAAATAATAGTATCTATCTCACAAAGCTGTTGTATCAAATTAGAGTGTATATTTAAGTATATAAATATATATATTTACACACATACATACATATTTTTGCAAATCTTAAAATACTACAGAAATAATACTCTCATAGTTTATCGGAGATTTTGCTATAATTCTATTTTTTATGAGAGCACATTAAAACAAATGCAATTTAAAGTATAGATTCAGAACTTTCCCTGTTCTGAAGATAATACAATCTCAAAAAAAAGGGCTAGAATCTGTGTGGGATGTTTGAGTATTCTTTATCATATGTGCTAATTAGAATAAACCTCAGCTGAATTGAAGGAGACAAACAGGTCTAGATTTGTATGCAATTTTCAGAATGCATGGATACAAAATCAGAAAGACTACTGATGATTAATATTTGCCTGTGATTTCAGGATTGATTCTCGTTCTTCCCTGGTTCAACGTGGCCTTGGGAATCTATGATGTGCTATTAGTCAAAATGTTTATAAGATGCTGCTATCAATATAATGCATAATGCTCAAATGAGATGGCTTCAAGTTAGCACACATGAAAGTCAGACATACAAGCACCAGTGCACTGCACCAATGTAAGTGCAGTTTGCACTGAATTATTAGCGGCATTACAAGGGAATAGAAAGTGATCTTAAAACATGTACATACAACTGGAAACAGCCCTCAGGAACAAAAGAAGACAATACTGAAAAAATATATGATATACTAAAATAACAGAACATACTGTTGATTTGTATAGACTGAGATTTTTATAAATATGTTTTCCATGGAATCAGAATGAGAAAACTTGATATATTTAATTAAAAGATGAATCTGTAATAGTCACAAATTGTAAACTCATGATTGGACAGTAGTTGAGTCATAAAATACCCTTGTATTCTATAAAAAAAAGTTCATATCCACAATCTGAAACTTTTAAAATATGCTTATGATTATATTTGCAACCAGCCAAGAAGAAGAAGGTATTAGTGACAATATTTAATGTTCTGATGCAATTTCCACCTATGTTGATGGTGATTAACCTTATAAGCACAAATTTATTTAATCTATACAGGAGCAATACAGTATATAATGATATTTTGTTGTTCAGTTGTTTCAGTTGTATTCAACTCTTGGGGACCCCATTTGGGATTTTCTTGACAAAGATAGTGGAATGGTTTGCCATTCCTTCTCCAGCTCATTTTGTAGTTGAGTAAACTGAGACTAACAAGGTTAAGTGACCTGCCCAGGGTCACGTAACTAGTAAACGTCTGATGTCAGATTTGAAATCAGAGAGATGAGTCTCCCTGACTTCAGGTATGACACTATCCTCTCCTCACCTAGCCGCTCATATATTGGTCACATTTCTGAATAAAATAAGTTAGTACATTGAAAATGTTTACTGCTATCTCCTTACTTCTCTAGACTTCCTTCTTTAACTGTGTTGTGCTACTTTTGTGCCAAGTCACAGCACTACTTTGCACAGATGATAGGTTGTAGGCAAAGTGATACAGAGGAAAGAGTGCCATCTTTGGAATCAAGTTACCTGGGTTCAAAGTCTAGCTCTACTCATCCTAGTAATATGATCATGACCAAGTCATCTAACCTCAGTTTCCTAATCTGGAAAATGATGGTGTTGGATTAGTTCAGTCACTCAGTTAATAATTATTTGCTAAGGCTTGTTAATGTGATAGATGTTGGGCTAGTCCTAGCAATATAAATAGAAGTGTATAGAAATAAAGACAATCCCCAGTTGGGAAATCTTGAAGGGGAAATGGATGGTTGACCTAATCAAACTCCTTAAGTGGTGTTTCTGGGTAGAATCATCAAATCAGAGGGAAAGGCTAGAGACAGTATTTCTAAGGTGTGAATTCCTGAACTGAAGAGATCTTCCAGGATACAGAGGTCCTTGGGGGCTTGATGGATGAGTCCAGAGTGTAGTTCAGCTAGAAATGAGAAGGGATTAGGTTCTTCTATTTCTTCTATTTCTTCTATTTCTACATCTGTAATCTTGTGGGTCCATCTTTAGAAAATATCAACAATTTAAATGTTTTCCATTGTCTGATTTGTAAGACTTGTGACTCAGTGGAATGGATTTGTACTCTTTTACCTCTATGACCTTGGATAAGTAGTTTATTCTTTGCAATTTTTAATACAGTTACTTCAAAAGTATTTGGAAAGTATTAATCAGAAAATTAAAGAGTTTTCTAAATTATTTATAACATGAATAGCACAACAAAAAACACTGAGATTTCCCCTCATACTTGGAATATTGAAAGCATGATGAAGTGTTGGAAGAACCAACATTGGAATGACTGCAAAAAGACAGGCTCACTGCTATAATCATTGTGAATGGGCCCAACCATTAACGAAACTAGTTTACAATTATGCTTTAAAGAGTGACTAAAATAGCAATTCTTTTGACCCAAAGATACCATCGTTAAGCATACTTTGCCATAGAAATGTCCACATACAACAAAATTAATCTTCATAGCAGTAGTTTTTGTGGTATCAAAGAACTGGAACTCAAAAAGATGTCCATGAATTGTGGAAAGGGTAAACAAATTGCAGTAAATGAATGTAAAGAATTAGTGCTATGTCAGAAGAAATGATTGTGAAGAATTTAAAGATGCATGTATGAACAGAAAACGTATGTAACAATGGCCTGGCACTGGTCTGTGAGACACTCACTTCCAATGAAGTCCTCCCACTCTGAGATCACATGGGGAGTCTCTTCTCTATAGAGAGTAGACAAGATCTTTTATTGTTTCTAAATTCAGCTGAAGCTAGAATGTTAGATCCACCCACCCCACTCCACACACTATTACCCCAAGGAAAATTGCTTAAAGTTTAGGTATGACCTACATTTACTGGGGATGGGAACCTGTGGTCTCAAGGCCACATGTGGCCTTATAGGGCTTCACTTGAGGACTTAGAAGGCCACATCTGGCTTCAAGCCTGCAGGTCCTCCACCCTCGAATTCTAAGCTATTTCCAAAAGAGAGTAGAAAGATGCTCACTATATAAAGTGTAGAATGGGAATAAGAAAGCAATTTATTTCCTACACACAAAAAATGCTGAAGACACAAATGACCAATAAGTGTTTATTAACAGTAATCTTAAAGCATGAAACAGTAAGCCATAATTCCTATTATACTGTCCCAAGAGATTGGTCTTTAAAATATGAAACATACGATGAGACCATTGAATATGTATTTCAGCTCACTTCTCTGTACTGTCTAAACAACTCTCTCACTGTCAATGAATTTTGACTTGGCAATCCAGGATATGGTCTTGCCATTCTTTCACGATTTTCTTCTCCAAAGTGAATTGTAGTTGTAGAAACCTCCTCCTGCCTGATAGTTTGCTAACCAGCTAAAATTAAGGCACCCAGAAATAAGAGTTCCTTGGAATTATGACTTCTACCCCTTGCAGTGGCTTCCATGGATGGAAATATCTATCTTAGTATCATTCTTTGATTACCTATTTTCAGGAAAAGAAACACAAACAGAGGAGGCTATTAAGGGTTTAAGGTCCAGTATCTGCTAGGCAACACATGTACACATGACAGGAGAGGAGAGAAGAAGAGAAGAGAAAGAGAAGGGAGGAGACAACAAGGAGGAGAGAGAGAGAAGTCAATAATCCATTTGCAAGAGGGAAAAAGAAAAGAGAATGGAAGCTATTATTTTTCTTTCCTTTAAAGTCCCCTGAGAGGTCAGGCCTTCCACACTTACTAGACAATTGTTTTTGTAATCCATTTTCCTTATTATCATCATGATGACTATAGGATTGTTCCATTTCATCATAACAAAGCCCCAAATTCTTCATCACTAATCCATATGTAGTGCACTGGAAGTACCCTAGAACAGTACACTTCCCTTATTTATCTCCATTGCAAATACATCATAGATAACTTACATGAACAACAATAACAACAAAAACTCTGAAACTGTCATCGAGGTAACCAAGTGGACCCTGCAGTTGAGAGCTGACCCTGAGTTGAGAACATGAATTTTCTTTTCATATTTCTGGAAGTGAGGGTAAATGTATATTGGGTATTACATGACCTGGCCATACTTGGCTGATGTGATAGTTAATTCAACAGACTTCAGACAGTAGCTCTATGACCTTAGACAAGACACTTAACTTTTGTGTGCCTCAGTTTCCTCAACTATAATAGGAGGATAATAGTACCTGCCTTGCAAGATAGCTGTGAAGTTAAAATGGACTAGTATTTGTAAAGTAATTAGCCCCATACCTGGCACCTAGTAGGCACTTAATAAATACTTAATTCCTTCCCCTTTTCCTTCTCTTCTTAGTTTAGGTGAATGGCTTTTATTCTACTTTTTTTTTCTTCTTTGTTGCAAAGTATTGTAGAAGGGAGAGATATCTTCCAAGAGGAAGGTGATTATAAATTCAAAGGAGAGTAGTACATAGAAAAATAGCTAGATACATTTTTCACTCATGTCAATATTACATTTTTTCTACATAGATTCAAATGGTATGTTTCCTATCTTTTTGCCATCATTTTACATAGATAAAGTAATCAATTTGGTATAACTTTGTGGTAAAACTCTAGTATCCTAGGGACTCTGCTATCTCCATTTCTGATTTTGTATTTTATTACTTAAATAGATTAGGTACTAGAAGAAATTTTCAAAAAATCTTGAATCTAATTATTGCTGTTATGCCAATGGCTGATTTCACTATCTAAAATTATATGTTCTAAATTGACTTCTAAAGAGGGAAATGAGACTCCCAGGAGGAAGTGAGGGCTATGCATCCGTACATTTGACTCCCTCACATGGTTATGCAAGGAGCAGGTTAGAATTGGTGACATTCCTAAGCAATGAGAAAATCTCACACTTGTTTCCCCATTGATAGATCACAAAGGAACCAAACTTGGAAACCAATGTGGTTTTTAGGGAAAATCTGAATAGGCTCCTCAGTGGTGTGTCGTTTTCTGGAGTTGGCATGTTGTTCAGTTTTGTCCAATTATTAATAAGTAAGAGGGATTAGCTGTTGGTAATGGTGCAGTGGACAAAAGGTGCAGGTCATATGCAGTGAATTCAGGAAAGTGAGAGTGTATGGGGGGGCAAGCTTTGTTAAATTAGCAATAAAAAAGAGATGATTAGGTTAACTGTTTAGTTTCTAAAATAGATAAATCCTGATGATATGAATTTACTGCTGAATTATATCCTGAATGATATGTCAAGGTTCATCTAACTTTCATCTTACTGCAAAATAATCATTTAGGCCTTCATCTAAGAGGCTGCAGAAGAATCTAGGAATAAATAGAAAAGCCTTTGGAAATAGGTGAAAATGACCTTGAGAAGTGGAAATAAAAAGAAAGCCAAACAAAGAAAAGTAAAACTATGAATGGTTAATATAAAGTTTAGATTCAGATTAATGATTTTTGTTGTTTAAATGTCAGCTGCTGCATTCTCATGAAAATCTGTCCTTAAAAGTACAGTTAGAAGGCATCAATCCTTAAACACTGCAGAAGAGAGATAAATGAAGATTCATTGTACCAAAAAAAAAAAAAGTTGATTTATAGCTGACAGGCTCTGATTCCTAGCTTTTGTAGCATTGCTTTGGGGAAACAGTTTAGAAAGTAGGCTGTTCAGAGTCAATTAAGAAAAGGAGTGAGATGTCGTATTCAGATGCATTTGAGGCTTTAAAAAATTCCAAAATATTCACATCATCTAAGACTTAGAGGCACAAAAGGTTTGAAAACAAAACAAACAAAAACCTTGATTTCTATTGCCAGTGATCTGAATACCCTTATTCATAGGACTTCAAAATATCATATCAGTCCCTTAGATGAGGGCCAAATTTTGACTTCACTGTCAGGTTCTGAATCCATCTCACTTCATTCAAAGGGTTCAAGAAGAGACTAGAAAAATGAAGAAATCTTTGGGGTCTGTTCTCCTGCAAAAGCAGAGCCATTAAATGAATAGTTAACTCATATAAGAGCTTTGCAATAGACACTCCAGCCAATGGAACATTATCTATGAACTGATATCATGCGTTATATAATTAACTGATAAAGTCCACCAGACATTTTCTATTTTGTAGTATGTTCAACATAACAGTAGCTGCAAATTCAATTCTCTAGTTTTCTGAATGAATAATTTGTGGGAGGAGTGAGAAGAGAGATGATGGTATTGTAATACATTTTCAGTTTATTTAAAATGCCAGCTTTTCTGCAAGTCAGGCTCCTGGTCCTCCCTAGTTTCACATGGAAATTGGTATATCAACTTAGTTTAAATTTCTGAGAAACATAGCAGGCATGGAACTGCCCATTGGTAGTTTTGTGGTTAAAAATAACTGGCTTAATCAACTGCCTCTTAGAAAAGCTTTTCATTGTGTTTCCTATGGGTGCTTAAGAGGGAAATACTTTCTGTCAAGTTTGTCTTTTGGATTTTGTCAACAAGGGGAAACACCAACTATTGTCTGACAGGAAATTATTTTTAATGTTGCACAGAGGAGTGGGGAGGGAACTAATTGTTCATGTAGACCTTTATTGTACAGTTCTTGTTAAAGCAGATCATTTTAATAGAAGAAAAAAATCATAATTAGGTCATCCTGATATCGAGATTCCTCACTATGAATCAATCTAAAACTGTGCTATTTAGGGCCCTCGCTGCCATGCACATAACAAGGCTTCTCATTTGGTTGGCTGCCTTTGGTGGTAAAAGTACTATGTACCACTTGGGATATTACTCAATTTTTATTAGCTGAAGAGGGAGACACATATTGGCTTTTATGAATTAGAATACCTGACATGATTGGTTTGTGTATTGGATGTTTCCTTGGTATATGGTCTGGAAAATGGCTAGCGTGTGCCAAACAAGTGATGTTTATCAACGTGCTAGTCTTTATGAATACTGAGGAGAAAATCATATGTAACAGGAATATAAAATATAAAGGACACAACAAAATCCAGAATATTGCTTAATGGAACAGAGTCAACCTTCAGTTCAAGATTCAATTCTCTCATTAGAAGAAACTTACAAAAGAGATCAAAGTCCTCAAACATTATCACAATTCTTGTTGTATAAGATTAACTAATACTAACAAGCATGGGGAGCATCCAATCCTGCCTTTTTCTGCACCTCCACTTTTTTTTATATTCAAGAAAGCATGGTACAGTGGAAAATATCGTTGGAGTAGGATGATTGGGCTTAAAATCATAGTTAGCTTAAATCATCCAACCTCTCTGTTTGCCTCAGTTTCTCCTTCTATAATATGGGGATGATGATAACAGCACCTACTTGCCAGGTTTGCTATTAGGATAAAGACAGACATATTTTTGTGAAATGTTTTGAAAACTTTAAAGCACTATCTAAATGTTAGTTTATCATCATCATCATCATCATAACTTACTAACTTCTAAAGAACAGGTCAAAACATCTTTCTGGGCTTCACTTTCTCAATCTATAAATTGAGACAGATGGGTAAGGTGTTCTTCAGGATGTATTCTAACTCTTAATCAATGATCCTCTGATTTTGGATTTCACTGATTTAGAGAAATTCCAGTGAATACATTGTCTACCAAGGAATATAGATGACTGCATAAGATGCAACTTATACAGTCTTAAAGAGTTGCCTGGGATGGGTTAAATCAATATAATAGAGTCCTGAAAGCAACACAAGTTGAAATTTCTTAACATAACATTTCAAAAAATCTTAAGATAATGCCATAAATCAAATATTGCAGTGGCAGATCCAAGTAAAGATGAAAGTGATTCTTTTCTTTTGAGTATAAGACAACTTAGGAAGTCAGCAGGAGAGGTATTTGTGTGTGTGTGTGTGTGTGTGTGTGCGTGCGTATGTGTGTGTGTGTTCGTCCTTCGTTGCTGAAGAAGACCATGTCATCAGAGAAATAAAGACATGACTTGCACTTGACTTTGTTCTGAGTGAGGGAGGGCTGTGCAGGTCACCAGCCTCACTTCTCCTCCAGAGCCATCTGAATCCAGCGACCAGATATTCATCAGGATGACTGGAGATGACCCAGGATGAGTCAATTGGGATTAAGCGACTTGCCAAAGGTCACACAGCTAGTGAGTATCAAGTGTCTGAGGTGAGATTTGAACTCAGGTCCTCCTGACTCCTGCACTGGTGCTCTATCAACTGCACCACCTTGCTGCCCCAGGAAAGGTATTTGAAAGTAGAGTGGAGGGCTATCTAGAGCACATACAGTGAAAGCAGCAGAAGGCCTTAGAGGCCTCAGAAGCAGTGGTACTTTCAGGAGCTCTCAATCTAAAAATGGTAAGGGGGAATCAGAAAAGTGGCCAGAAAGAACTTATAAGTGACCCTTTGTTGGTGCTGGGTGCAGTTTGTGCCGATTGGTAACTCTATTGACGATATGTAGTTCTGAATCACAGTTCCAGGAGTATTTGTGGTAGATCACAAGGAAAGAGCGGGCCTTGTCACAGTACCAGGGCCAAAAGGAGTTCTAGTACTTGTGAATTTAGGAGAATAAATGCTCTTCCTGGGTAAAGACCAAAATGCAAACAAGGAGAACAGTGATCACACCTCTCCCTGGATAGCACCACTGTGAAAGCACTGAAAACTTGCAGAACTTCAGAATTATCTTTGAAAGCAACAGTATAAAAACATCTAAAGCTTGGGACAGTGCTTGGCCACCACCAGATGAGCAGAGCCCAAGTTTAACATAAAGTTCAAAGTCAAGAAATAAGCTAGAAAAGTGATCAAACAGGAAAATAAAGAATTTGGCCATAAAACGCTACAGTGGCAAGGAAGACCAAGACACAAACTCAGAAAGCTATAGGAAAACAGCTACATTCAAAGCCTCAAAGAAAAATGCTGACTGAATCAAAGCACAACAAGAATTCCTAGAAAAGAGATAAAAGTGGCAAAGAAAAAAATGGGAAAAGAAATGAAAGTGTTGTAAGAAAATCATGAACAGAGAAATAACAGCTTGGTTTAAAAAAAAAGACAAATACTGAAAAAAAAAGCACTTTAAAAGTAGAATTGCTCAAATGGTAAAAGAGGCATAACAATTCACTGAAAAAGAAGAACTCCTTAAAAAGCAGAATTGGCTAAATGGAAAAAAGTACAAAAGCTCATTGAGGAAAATAATTTATTATCAATTAGAATGGAAAATATGGAAGCTAATAACTCTGTGAGACAGCAAAAAACAATAAAACAAAATCAAAAGAATGAAGAAAAAGATAAAATGTGAAATATATCACCAGGAAAGCAACTTTTGTGGAAAATAGATCAAGGAGAGATAATTTGAGAATCATTGCACTACTTGAGATCCATGATTTAAAACAAAGAGATCAGGCATCATAATTCAAAAACTTATCATGGAAAACTGCCATAATATATTAGATTCAGAAAGTAATTAGAAATTGAAATAATCTACTATAATCTCCTGAAAGAGATTCTGAAATGAGCACTACCAGGAATATTATGGTCAAAGTAGAAAGCTCCCAGGTTAAGGAAAAAATATTGCAAGCAGGCAGAAAGAAACAATTCAAATGTCATGGAGCCACAGTCAGCATCACATAAAATTTAGCTGATTTTAAGTGGAGGGTTTGGAAAATACGGTATTTCAGAAGACAAAGGAACTAGGATTACAAGAATAACCTATCCTGCAAAATTGAGTGTAATCTTTCAGGAAAAAAAAAAAGGTATTTACTGAAATGCAAGACTTTCAAGCATTTCTGATGAAAAGACCAGAGATGAACAGGAAATTAAACATTAAACATAAGATTGAAGAGAAGCAGAAGATGAAGGAAAAATCATAAGAGATTTCATATGTTTAAACTATTTACATTCCTATATGGGAACTTTATCACTAGTAAGGCAGTTAAAAGGAGTCTATCTAGATAGAAGACTTAAGTATGAGTTATTTATGTTTGGATGATCTCCAAAAAAAAAAAAAAAATTAAAAGAGTAAGAAAGAGGGATGCACTGGGAGAAGGGGGAAGGAGAAGTAGGATGGAGAATATTTTCCCATCAAACACTCATACAAGGAAGAAATTTTAGAATAAAAGGGGAAATGGGGCAATGTTTGAACCTCACTTTTGTTGGATTTGGTTCAAAAAGGGAAGAATGCACACGTATGTACATGCATACATACATACACACACACATTCAATTGGGTATAGAAATCTGACTTAATAAGGAAATAGGAGAAAGGAAGAAAAGATATGGAGAGTGATAAAAGTTAAGGAGGATTAAGTGGGGCAATGGTCAGAAGCAAAACAGATTTTTGAGAAGGGATGGGATTAAAAAGAAAGAAAGGATGAACAGAAGAAAATAGGCTGGAGGGAAATACAAAGCAGTCTTAATTGTGAGTGTGAATGTGATGAGCTCACCCATAAAATCGAAGTAGATAGGAGAATGGATTAGAAACTAGCATCCAACAAAATGTTTTTTTACAAGAGACACACTTGAAACAGAAATACACACGCACACACACACACAAAGTCAAAATAAAGGGCTGGAGCAGAATTTCTTATGCTTCACCTGATGTAACCATCATCTCTGGCAAAGCAAAAGCAAAAATCAACCTAGTAAAAAGAAATAATCAAGGGAATTGCACTGCTCAAAAGCACCATTGACAATGAAGTAACATAAAAAATAAAGCAAGTTTCTTCAATAAAGTCCCCATTTCTCAAATATTTAGGGTCCGGAGTCCAATTTATATATAAAAAAGAGCTGTTGAATTTATAACTGTTCAAAGGATGTGAACAAGAAGCTTTCAGAAGATATCAAAGTTATCCATAGCCATGAAAAAAGTGTTCTAAATAACTATTGATTATATAAGTGTAAATTAACTCTATCCAAGGTTATCTAAAAGGAAGCATCTTTCGCTGATTATCTCCCAGTTGAGAAGCAAGCTCACATCTTGTATCTTCCAATTGAATATATTTTCTCTTCTGTAGGTACATAGGTACTTCCTTAGGTAGGTATAAAGGTATTACCTTACACATATCAGAAATGACAAATGTTATAGGGTTGAGGGAAAACAAGTACACTGTTGGTAGAGTTATGAACTAGTTCAATCATTCTGTAGAACAATTAGGAACTATCTCCTAAGGGCTGTAAAACCAGGCATGGCCTTTGACCAAGCAACGCTATTATTAAATCTGTCCCCCAAAGAGATCAAAGAAAAAGAAAACAAAGTCTATCTGTATAGGTATATTTATGACAGTTTGTATGTGTGTGTGTGTGGTGGCAAAGAATTGGAAATTAAGGTGATTCTCATCATTTGGGGACTGGTCAAGCATGTTGTAGTATATAATTGTGATGAAATACTATTGTGCTGTAAGAAGTTACAAGAGGGGACTCATTTCAGTAAAAAACATGATAAGATTTATATGAAATGATGCAAAACAAAATAAGAAAAACATAGAGATCATTAAGCAAAGTAATAGAAATTTTGTATTGATAATCAAGTTTGAAAGACTTGGCTACTCTGATCAATTCAATGATACAAGACAACTCCAAAGGACTCAAGATAAAAAAAATGCTGTCTACCTTCAGGGAGAGAACTGATGAACTCTGAGTTCAAGTTGGAATATAACTTTCTTGTTTTCCTGATAATGATGATTATGATAATGGTGGTGGTGATGATTTTTTTTCATAATATGGCTAAATACAGAAATATATTTTTCATGATTTCCTATATGTAATTAATATCATTTTTCTTGCCTTCTCAGTGGGTGGAGAAAGGATGGGAGGGAAGGAGAGAATTTGAAACCCAAAATTTAAAAAGTAAATGAGAGAGAGAGAGAGAGAGAGAGAGAGAGAGAGAGAGAGAGAGAGAGAGAGAGAGAGAGAGAGAGAGAGAAAGAGAGAGAGAGAGAGAGAGGAGAGAGAGAGAGACAGACAGACAGACAGGCAGGCAGGCAGGCAGACAGACAGACAGAGAGTTGCCTGGGACATTGGGAGATTAAATTAGTTGCTGGGCTAATACCTGCTGTCAGAGGTAGGACCTGGATTCAGGTCTTCATGACTCTGAAGAAGGTTCTCTATTCATCAGTTTTCTCTGATATTGATAGTAAAGGTTATCCCAAAGGGAGCATCTTTCTGCTGATTATCCCCTGGTTCAGAAGTGAACACACTCTTGTATCTTTCGATTGAATATATTTTCTCTCCTATAGTTACAGTGTTTCCCCCGATAGTATCTGACAGTAGGGATTGTCTCTGTTATCTTCATTGCCTAATATGGTACTTGGAACAGAACAGGTGCTTGATTAATATTTATGCCTTTATATATACGTATAATTGTTCAAGTGCTTCACTTTTCGGTAATTTCATTATTGTGTATACTCCCCCATGTATCAGTCAGCACCCCAACTTACACATGGGTCCTACTACAACTAGTTCTTAGATCTTCATTCATAAAGGGAAAGCAACTTTCAAGGGATTAATAATCACTTTAACCAAGCACAGGTAACAGAGAAAATCAGAATTTCAGAAAAATCAAAAATAAATCAACAGACCATACTGCCAAACTGCCTGACCATTACATACATACACATGTCTGACATTACATACACAGTTACCAGAGAGGGAAGCATCAACTTCTGGATTTTAACTGGGGGGTGGGAGCTCCTTAATGGCTTCCTAGAGTCTCTACTACCAAAGAAACACTTCTAGTCAGTAAGCCCCCAGGTAAACCTCACACTCAGAGTATTTACACACTTTTTTAGAGCCAGAGGGCATAACCCTCTGACCCAGGGCCTATATAGAAAAAAAACAAACAAACAAAAGGTGCTTGGGACCCTTCTACAAAACTTCCCTAATCAAGCTTCTCATCAATGGGTGGGAAAGATCCTTCCCAATAACATTATTCAGAGGCATTTTTAAAGCAAAAACACCAAAAGATCCTAATCTGATTGCCATTACACCCTACCAACACAATTAGAACCCCTCCATGACTAATGAAATCATTTTTGAGAGTTACAATGACCAAAAAATTCATTGCTCCATGGTTTAAATTTCGGAAAATGTCACATAATTACTTAAGTATGTCAGACAATTTGGTACTGTTAATAATACTACTGACAATTCTCTGGTATTCTATGTTGTATGGTTTTTAAAACACTTTCCTCAGAGCAGGTATCTTCTATTATTCTCTCCATTGCACAGATGAGGAAACTGAGGTTCATAATAGTGAAGTTCCTTGCCCAACATCAAGACAAGTAAGTGTTATAGCTGGAGTTTGAATCTTGATCCACTGTCTTGTAAGTTGTCTTAAAAAAACCCGATATCACTGTTAAACCAAACTTTATTAATCCTAGATATACATCAATAATTTATTTTCTCTAGGAGACATGATATTGCCATTATGAATGTACAAGGTTCCTTGAATTAGTGTCCTGTTTGTTTAATGGGAATCTCTTATTGTTTAATGGAGACTAATATTGTGTA
Organism: Notamacropus eugenii; assembly: GCF_028372415.1. Classification (NCBI taxonomy): domain Eukaryota; kingdom Metazoa; phylum Chordata; class Mammalia; order Diprotodontia; family Macropodidae; genus Notamacropus; species Notamacropus eugenii. The sequence continues at coordinate 198,314,703 of NC_092877.1, read as the reverse complement.
GTGTCTGGCTAACTAATGTAAGTTAATGATTCACAGCTGAGAAATGAACGCTCTATAAACCAAGTCCTATAAACACATCTACCGAGATTACCCAATGAATCAACTTTCTGTACAGCTTGCTAATTGATTTACGAATCCTGGAAGATTTTGAACCTTGAGTAGTCTTTGGCATTTTATATCTTATTTAGATGCTTAAGATACTATCTTATGTACTGTTGGTCATCGCTAGACTGCTAGGTTTCTTTTAAATTTTCTCATTATTGCTGCTACACATCTATGGTCATGACCTTTCAGCAAGGGGTGTTAATTAATGCTGGCACTGCAAATTAATGGCAAAACCTATCTTCCTGTACTTTTGTGTGATTGTAGATCAGGGGAATGGGTTACAGTTTTAGAGCTAAAAGGAAACTTAGAGGTATATGCAAAGTCCCTCATTTCACAGATGGGAAAACTGAAGCCTGGCACAGTATGATGACTTGGCTTAGGCCATACTGGTGATAAGTAGCAGAAGTAGGATTTATTTTGCATTTCAAAAGGAACTTTGATCCAAGTTAAGGTAGTTAGGTGGCCCAATGTTTGAAACACTGGTCCTGGAATAAGATCTAAATTAAAATCCAGCCTTTACTAGATGTATGACCCTGGACAAGTCACTTAATCTATATCTACCTCAGTTTCCTCAACTATAAAATAAAGATAATAATATCACCTACCTCCTAGAGTTGCGGTGAAGGTCAAAAGTTAATATTTGTGAAGCTTTTAACACAACATGTAATAGACAATCTCTCTCTCTCTCTCTCTCTCTCTTCCTCGTCCTCCTCCTCCTCCTCCTCCTCCTCCTCCTCCTCTCTGCTTTCTTCACCCCTCTCACTCTTCTCTCTCTGCCTTGTAAAGGTTGTAGTCAGGATCATTGAGATTTGGAGAAACATAAGAATAGTTCCCAATTGGACACTCATTTTCAAAACAGCTCATCAAGATAACCCCAAAAGATTCCTGTCCTCATCATCAAAAAGGGGTGGGGAGGCCTGGGAGCAGGGTTGTGCACAAGTGGCGTAAAACTGGTCTAACTAATTCACTTCTCCTTATTCCACCACCACCACCACCACTACCACCACCCCCAACTCCCAAGCAATTGCTACAAGGAAGCCTGTGCAGGTGTACATATCTAGGAGGCTGATCAAATTGTCAGTGATTATACTTTTGAGGGGAAAAAAGCAACAAATTTGAGGTACAATTCACTAATTTTGGTAATTATATTGATTCCAGCCCTTCCTTTAGTTAAAGGAGAATGTGAATGCATTAGTATGGTCCTGGTATGGGAACAGACTTGGATTTAATTATAATATCATAGCTCTAGTAATACACGGGGACTTTATGAGCCTAAATCTATGATCTTTTGATTTCCACCCTATTTAATTCATTGTATGATTATGTAACTTCAATTCAATAAAGTTAAGCATTCCTTTGTGTTCTGTCCATCAACTTTGAACCATCCTGGATGCTATGTCTCTGTATACCAAGGAAAAAGTTGGTGGTTCTCCATTAATATTCTACTAGGCTTTTCTATTTGTAAATTCCAGGGGATAGGCTGGGTAAAAGATCTAAGTAGGTAACAATTATCTCAATAACTACCTATTGTGATAGGTTGATCCCCAGCCTGTATTAATGAATATGTATCTGCATGGGCCATCCACAGTGGTAAAGCAGAGGTTGATTATATTTCTTTTTTGTAAATAACGTTCTCTGTATTCATTTTGCTAGTGAATGAACTGTTGAATTATGGACTCCGAATAAATAGAAATGTATAAATATCCTCCTATAGAGTTGCTACCAGAACAAATTTCATCCTTTAATATATGCCAGAAAGTCCCTAGGCTTTGGAAGTTCCATGGAAAAGTAAAATGGATGTTGAAGTGGACTATTAGAGGTTTAGATAGCATGAGAAAAACAACCTAAAATTTCTTCAAAATTAAATCCAAAATCTGAGATAAATAATGTTCTTTGAGTTAAACACACACACACACACACACACACACACACATATGCACACACACACATATCTCTCCTTATATCACATAGACTTATGCTCTGTGATTTTAAGTAATGTAAAAAAGTTATGAAATTTGCAGAAAAAATAAATTTCTCACAGGAGTTAAGACACTGACTGTAAATTTGGACAGTTTAAACATCTGATGTAAGTAACTTCTTCATACGTTAAAAAATAATTTTGGATGGACTTATAGTGGGCTAAATCTTTGCTTTCTTTGATGTAATACAGCTTAGAATGAGTGGAAATGAAATTCTGGCTTAGTATCTCTAAAATGATATACTCATTTCATGTGGGAAAAGATGATGCATATGTGTATATAATGCAACAGTTTTCGAAAAACATGATAAAATTAGAAGTGCACCTCATTAGTGAAATCTGTTTAGAAATTCTATTTGGCTTCATTGCCCACATTCCTTTTTTTTAATAACTCTTAACTATGATCCATAGGTTCATAGGTCACATGTCATCATCCCCAAGGAAAAATTGTCTAAGAATAGAAAAAAATAGTGACTTTCTTTTATATCTCTACTTGAAAAAAATAAAATTTGCTTGGAAGGAAAAAAAAATATTGCTCTTACTTCAAGCATCAAGCTGAAAGATGAACTAAAGCCAGGCAAATATTTTTTCTTAAGTCATTTTTGGTTTGACTGAAATTGCACTAATCATTCATATGTTTTCTTTTTTCCCCCTGTTCTGGCTTGCTGTGAACTGTCCAAGGGCCTGGACACAGACCATCAAAGGCTTATATGACACCTTTTTATATTTTCCATATATTTTGTTTATTTTACGTAAGGCTACAGAACTGAAACAATCAGAGATAGGTCATAGTGGTGTCAGAAGGCTTAGAGCACAGATAGTTAATTTACATACAGCAAAGTAATTATGGTAGTGCTTTTTTCTATTGGTTGGTTGGTTGGTTGCTGCCCTTCTTTCTCAAAGAAGACTAAAATGACATCACCATGGTAAACTCAAGTTTCAGTGTGCCTGACTATGATTCATCAGACCAATACAAGTTTAGAATGCTCTACCACAATTTGGACACAGATAGTCCGTGGGAACATTTGGGGTGGATACCCCAAATTTGCACATCTTACATTGACTTTGTCCTGTCTCAACTCTGCTTTGCTCATAGATCACAGCACTTTTTCTGATGTGGACAAACCATGCTGAGTGGTCCTGTGCTAGTGTCTCCCATATTTTTTATATAGCAAAGAACTGAAAGCCCAGAAGATGCCCATCACTTTGGGAATGAGTAAACAAGTTGTGGTACGTGATAGTAATGGAATATTGTTCTATGAGAAACAGTGAATATGAAGGATGAAGGGAATTATGAAAGATATGTAAACTGATGGGAAGCGAAGTAGGCAAAACCAGGAATACAGAATACATTAATGATGAAAACAATGAAAACATAAAGAACAAAAGTGAAAACTGAACTCTGTAAATATCACGTTTAACCCTGAATTAAGAAAAGAATTGACTTGACTCTTCTTTGCAAAAGTGGAAGACTTGGTATAAAACATGGCATATAATTTTGGACTCAGTTGATGTATTCATTATTTTTGCTGGACTACTTTTCCCCTCTTTTTTATTCCTTGTATTAAGGATAGAGAAAGGAATTCTGGAAAATGAAGGTATATAAACAGAAGCAGAACAACTAGCAAATTATAAATAAATTTCATGGAACTTCTTATTTAGATTATAAATATTTACAGTAGAAGATACATTTCACAGCACTTAGCAGTATATGAAACACTTCTTGAGGAAGCTAGTGGCACAGTGGATAAAGTAATGCGCCTGGAGTCAGAAAAACCTGAATTTAAATCTGATCTCAGACATTTATTAGCTGTGCTACCCTGGGCAATTCATTTAAGCTTAGTTTGTTTCAGAATCCTCGACTTTAAAATTGAGATAATAATAGTACCTTCCTCTAAGGGTTTTTGTTCGCAAGAAATGAGGTAATATTTGTAAAAATCACTTAGTATAGTGACTGGTACATAGTAGGTGCTATTTAAATGCTTATTTCCTTGCCATAGTCTTCATTAGGGCTATTAAAAAACACTTTTTATCATTATTAGACTATAAGTATTGACATGAAGAAATTAATCTAATCATAAAATGAGAGTAGAAATTATTGATTATTTGAAATTGAAATTGATAATGATCAAAACACGTGAAGAGCCTCAGGGGACATCTAGTCCAAATCCTTAATTTTACAGTTCAAGAAACTGATCTTAGACATATTAAGTAACTTCGCCAACGGTACACAGATATCTACCTTTGGAAATGGGATCTGAACCCATGGAAAATAGCTTCTTTATTTTTTAAATATATAGGTGGGATTAGACGGTCACTAACATCCCTTTCAGATCCAGATCTACATGTTTTGTACATATAGGTCCTAGATAAATGTTTGTGGGAAAATTAAATATAATTCTATATTTCTTTTGTTCTTTGTGGTTAAAATTCTTGAGAATGCCTTCTACAATATGGAACTCTTTCCTCCAACTCTCTCCTTAACCCCTTATAATATGGTTTCAAACCTCATCATTTCACTAAAATTGTTCTTTCCAAAATTCCCCAAAAGCTCTTATTTTATAATTGAATGGCATTCTTTCAATTCTCATTCTCTTTGTCTCCACATCCATTGACACTATTGATTGCCCTCTTTTCATTGATATTCTTTTCTCTCTAGGTCTTCGCAACACCATTTTTGTCTGGTTCTCCTCTTACGCCACTAACAACTTCTCAGGCTCATTTGCTGGATCCTCATGCAGGTCATGCAGTCTAAATATAGGTACCTCATAGGGTTCCATTCTGGGCCTTCTTCTCTTCTTTCTGTATGATACTTCATTCAGTAATTTCATTAGCTACCATGGATTTAATTACTATTTGTATGCTGATAATTTTCAAATCCATTTATCCTGTACTAAACTGTCCGCTGATCTCTAATCTCATCTCTCTAACTATTTTTCAGACAACCAAAATTGAAAGTCTAGTAGACTTCTTAAACTCAACGTATCTCAGACTGAACTAATTTTCTTTCTCCTCTATGCTGTTCCCCATTTCTCTATTCTCTATTACTGTAGAGGATATCATCCTTCCACTCCCTCAAGCTTATAACCCAGGAGTTATCCTCAACTTTTCAATATCTCTCACACCCAAATTCAATCTGTTGCCAAGGACTGCAATTTCACCTTTGTAACATCTACCAAACATTTCCCATTTTCTCCTCTGATACTGCCACCACATCATCATTTCATACTGTGACTATTACAATGCTGTGCAAATGGATTTGCCTGCCTTAAATCTTTTGTCACTGCAAACTATTCTGCATTCAGCCACTAAAGTCATTTTTCTACAGCACAGATCAGAACATATCACCTGTCTACTCAATAAACTCCAGTGGTTCCCTATTTCCTCTAGGATCACATACAAAATCATCTGTTTAGTTTTCAAAGACTTTTATGACCTAATCCCTCTGCCAATCTTCCAGGTCTTCTTACATCTTATTCCCTGACATGTACTCTCTAATTTAGTGACACCTTGCTATTCCCAAAGAAACCAAAACCAAAACCAAAAATCCTTGATTTCTCAGTGTCAGACATTTTGTCTGATTTTCTCCTTTGCTAGAATTCTCTATCTCCTCATTTTCATCTTTCAATTTGTCCCATCTGAAATTCCGTATTCTTCAGAAAGTCTTTCCTAATCACTCTTCATTCTAGTACATCCCTCTCTGGAGTATTTCTTATTTATTCTTTCTATAGCTTGTACTCATTTGTCCGTTTAATGCTGTTCAGTCATTTTTCAATTGTATCTGAATCTTCATGATCCTATTTGGCATTTTCTTGGCAAAGATCCTAGAGTAGTTTGCAATTTCCTTTTCAATGTCATTTTACAGATGAAGAAATTGAGGCAAACAGGATTAAGTACCTTGCCAAAGGTACTATAGCTAGTAAATGTCTAAGGCCAGATTTGAACTCAAGAAGCTGATTCTTCCTGACTTGAGATCCAGCACTAAGCTGGGCCACCTAGTTGCTTAATCTCCCCCATTAAATTCTAGTTTTTAGAGGGTAGACTCTGATTTTTGTCCCTTTTTTTTGTATCATAAGAATTTAGCATAGGTCCTGGCACATATTAGATACTTAATAAATGTTTACTGACTGACTTAATACTGGCAATAAATAAAGCAATAAAACTAATGTGGAGCAGAAGACACCTGATCAGAGGCAATACTATACCTCAGAGACAATGGGACTTTGTGTCCTGGTGCATCCAATAATGAGGAAACGTGAGAATATCTCATTCTACAGCATGAATCTATTAAGTGATAGTCTAAATCATCTATAATGTCATCAATTTTAGTACTCCTTCCACCGATAAAAATCATAATACCTCTAAGTATTATCTTGTGAAAGTTTTAATGACAGTAAAGAAATTCTACAAACAGTCCACTAAATATTCACCCAATTGCTAGGGGAATTCCTTGGTTACTTTGTAATGTTTTGTAAATTAATCTGCTATTTTTCAGTCAGACACATTGAATCTCCTTTTCTAGAAATACATCTCCTTGACAATATCTTTTAGACCACTCCTCATTTTCTCCCTCCCTACTACTTCACTTGGTGATCTCATTAGCTCCCTTTTTCTTGCAGATAAGTCACTGATAATATAAAACCTACTTATACACACCATTCATGGTTTGATCTTCCATTGGTTAAGCCTGCAAATTTCATACTTCTTATGTTTTTCAAAATTTGTAAGTCTTTAGCAAAATCACTATTAGTCAGATGAGCTTTTGGAATAATTAACTGGCTTAGTGTTTTGAAAGTTCTTCATGGTTTCCAAAATGGAATCCAAATTGTTTTGTTTTAGCTACCCAGTGTTGGCCAAGTTACTGTACATCTATTGCCCCTCTCCAAGTTGCACATATGGATAAATTTACTCAGTGGATCGCCTAACCAGGTCCATGTAGTAATTACGGCAATATATATTTTTCACGCACTTTGTCTCCCCAGTGCAGATTACTACAAAGTCATGAAACACTTTCACATGAGAAGAGATTTCAATGTGGAAGTTTTACTGTATTTAAGGATTATATGTCATCTCAGAAATTAAGTATTTGGAGATTTAGATCAATGACAAGGGAGGCCTCTTTACTCTGTATAGGATATATCTTGCTGAATGAATAGAAATCCAAATGGTCATATCAGACCTTTATGTCCTGCTAGTTACTGCCATCACATTGTTGGACCATTACTTCTATATTTGCATTTCTCATAAAATCTTACATGATTTTAACAAAAGTGTAGGAAACACCCCCATTGAGGAGAGTTTTAAAGTTCTACTTTATATCTGCTGAGTCAAAAGCATTTTCAAGTCCACAAAAAATAGAAAGAAAATATGCTTTTATATTCCATTTTGAAGATATCATCAGTTGTAGTGGGGAAATGTTGATAACATTAGCATTTAATCATGCGTAGGCCATTTGTAGATAGATTTTATAGAGAAGAGAAGCTAGACATATAATTTTGTATCTGCTGATTATTAAAGCATAATTTCCATTCTATCAAAATCTTCTTATTAATACAACATCTTGAAAATAAGAAACTATGTATCTTTAAAACTGTGTTATCTCCAGCAACATTTTGGTCAGATCCAAACACTTATGTCACATTCTTATTCCTAAGTGCAAGTGTTACTTCTTTACACATTGAAATGGATTTGAATGTGGGAAAACCCACATGTGATTCTTCTATTGTTGATAATAAGAATCGATGATTGTAGAAATGTTGATAAATATATTCCATTTCACATCTATTTGTTGAATTATTTATATTATCATTTTATAGTATTTTATTTTTTTCTCAATCGCATGTAAAGATAGCTGTCAACATTCATTTTTATTAGAGTTTTAAGTTCTAAATTTTTCTCCTTCCCTTTTTCCTTCCCCCATCTATGGTGGTGATCAGTATGATTAGGTTGTTTGATATTAGTCATGTTGTGAAAGAAAAGAAAACCAGAACTAAAAGCAAAAAAACACAAAAGGAAGAAAAGACAAAAAAAGTGAAGATTATTGTAATGGCAAGCAAAGTAGGATTTTGGGCTGTTTTTGTTTTAGCATAATCAAGTGTCTTTGATTGAATAACTTGACTAAAGAAAATCTTCCCCAACCATTAATGGGCCTGGGAAGATTCACAGGAAGGCTCACACCTTTTGATAATGAGGCACTCCTTCTCAGAGGTTGTGATGCCTTCTGACTCTAAAAAGTGCATGAAGACTCTAAAGTGCAGTTTTACCTTGTGCTTGGTTTGTGGAAGAAGGCTTGTGTTCCAGATGAGATGCTGGAAAGCCTTAAGCAGCCTCCCAGCTTTGAAAACCCAGATGCTACTGCTTCCTTCTCTGGTATGTATGTATATAATGGACAGACAGTTGGATCCAACTGTTGATCTATGATGTATGTATTGCTTGTGTCAGATAGTTGGAAGCATGTCCGTTGATTTTGATTTCTCTGTATTTTCTCTGAAGTTCAGGGTGCTGACTTTTACCCTGAACAAAGTGAATGATAAGTGTACTTCATTAAAGTGATTGTTGACCTTTCAAAAGTTGCTTTCCTTTTACAAAAGCAGATCAAAGAAGCTGTGATAGCAGGTGTTCCTGAGCATATTATGGTGCTTGCTTTTATATTAGAGCCATGAGGATGGGATCTGCATAAATTAAAAGGAAAATTGGGGCTTTTTGGAACTCAGATAATTGTCTGATGTTTCCCAGTTGTGATGACTATGGTTCTGTGGAGCTCCAGAAGGTGGAAATGACCAGAGCCAGGGCTCCAGTAGCTTAATCTAGCTCCTGACTGTGCTACAGGAGTGAAAGCCCTGAAAGTGTATTGTATTCAGAATCCAAACCAGAGTGGAGGCAAAAACTTGGAATGGAGCACTGTATGAGGAATGGAAAACTACCAGAAAGTATTACAAGCAGCCAAAAAGAACTAAGTCAAGCATTGTAGAAAATCAATCAGGGTTAATACAGGATTTAGCAGCTTCTACATAAAGGGATCTTAGGACTTGGAATATGATATTGCAGAGGTCAAAGGAGGTAGGATTAAAACCAAGAATCACCTATCCAGCAAAACTGAGCATAATATTTCAGGAAAAATAAAAGTGGAATTTCAATGAAACAGAGATGTTCCAAGCATTCATGTTGAAGAAACCAAAGTTGAATAGAAAATTTGACTTTCAGTACAAGAACCAAGAGAAACATGAAAAGGTAAGGAAAGAGAAATCATAAAGGACTCATTAAAGCTGAACTGTTTACATTCCTACATAGAAAGGTGATATTTATAATTCGTGAGATCTTTCTCAGTATTAGGGTAGTTATATATATATATATATACATATATATATGTATATATACACCCACACCCACATATTTGTGCATACATGTGTGTTTGTGTATGTATGTGTATATTTTATATATATGTGTGTGTGTATGAATGTATATATGTGTGTATTATATATATGTATGTTTCTATATGTATTTATGTATATAGAGAGGCAAAGTACACAGGGAGAGCTGAATATGAAGGGAGGATACCTAAAAATTAAATTGAGTGTTGAGAGGAATGTACTGGGAGAAAAAGAAAGTGAGATGTAGAATATAATATATCATCTCACATAATAGAGGCAAGAAAGAGCTTTTGTAATGGTAGGGAAGAGGAATGAGGTGAGAGGGAATAAGTGAGCCTTACTCTCATTGGATTTGACTTAAGGAAGGAATAACACACACAACTGGATATGAAACCTATCTTACCCTGCAGGAAGGCAGGGGAAAAGGAGATAGGAGAGGGAGGATAATAGAAATGACCCCAGATTGGGGGAAAGGGTAATCAGAAAAAAACACTGTTGTGGGAGGACAAGTCAAAGAAAGAATGGAATAAGTGGAGGGCAGCATGGGATAGAGGGAAATATCATTAGTCTTTCACAACATAACTGTTATGAAAGTGTTTTTTGCATGGCTACACATGCATGACCTATATCGAATTGCTTGCTTCCTCAATGAGGGTGGGTGGGGAGGGAGAAAGGGAGATAATGTGGAACTCAAAACTTTAAAAATGAATGTTAAAAACTGTTTTTCATACATCTGGGGAGTAGATGAATAGTAGATGGGGTATAGAGATTTATTTTGCCCTACAGAAAAATAGAGGGGAGGAGAATGGAAGAAGTGGGGTGATAGAAGAGAGGGCAGATTGGGGGAAAGGATTGGATGGGGTGCAGGCTGTCCTGGGGTGGAGGTAGGGAGAGATAGGGAGAAAATTTGAAATTCAAAATCTGTGGAAGCGAATGTTGAAAACTGAAAATAAATAAATTACATTATAAATAAAAAAGAAATATTAAATATAATTTCTTCCTTATTAAAAAAGAGTATCAATAAATATTTTTGTGTATGCAGGTCCTTTTCTCTTTTTTATGATTTCTTTTTGTTTGATACAGACCTAGAAGTAGTATTGATAGACCAAATGGTATGCACAATTTTATAGTCCTTTGGGCATAATGTCAAGTTGCTTTCCAGAACTGTTGGATCAGTTCACAACTCCACCAACCATACAGTAGTGTCCCGATTTTCCCACATCTTCTCCAACATTTATCATTTTCCTTTTCTGTCATATTGGTCAATCTGATTGGTGTGAGGTAGTATCTCAGAGTTGTTTTAATTTGCATTTCTCTAATCAATAATGAATTAGGGGATTTTTATGTGACTGTCAATAACTTTAATTTCATCTGTTTGTATCCTTTGACCATTTATCAATTGGGGAATGACTTATATTCTTGTGAATTTGAATCCTCTCTCTATATATTTGAGAAATGAGGCCTTTATCAGAAACACTTGCTGCAAAAAATGTTTCCTGACTTTCTGCTTTCCTTCTACTCTTGGTCACATTGGTTTTGCTTGTGCAAATCATTTTAATATAATAAATATTATATATTTTAAATTTTCGAATACTTTCTATTCCTTACTTGGTCATAAATTTTTCCTGTCTCCATAGGTCTGACAGTTAAGGTATTGCTTGTTCTCTTAATTTGCTTGTCTTCCATTATTCTATAAATACTTTAGGAATGATTTGACTTAATTGATCTTGTGCCAGTGTCTTATAAGTTTTTGTTTTTTGGTCTCAACTACTTATGATTTTGCAACCATTTGACTTTAGAATAAAGGGTGAATCTATTATCAGGCTAAAATATAGTCATCAATGGTCAGTAGTGGTTTGAATATTTTTTAGACTCATACAAATATGTGAGCAAATGTGGCAAAAATGTTTTATACATGCACATATAAACACATAAAACTATTAAAACTTAGAATCCCAATAAACCTTTTGTGACTGTGTGTGTGTGAGCGTGTGTGTGTGAGAGAAAGCATATTATAGCATGTTAAGCACATGTATTCTCGTTTTATTCCTCCATTGTTATAATTTCTCTGTTGGGAATGAAATGAAAAAAAATCACCTCAACTATGGGGATAAATGTTGCTTGATTGTTGTAGCATTTAAAATTTATTCAATTTATTGATTTTGAAAATATGTAATCATTTATTCATCAAATTTTTCCTATGCTTCAATAGGACAATGCACTATTCTTAGTGCAAGGTTGAAATGAAGACAAATAATACATAGTATCTATCTTGAAAAGGAGCTTTGCATACTGTAGCGAAGATATTTCCCCAGTTAGCTGTAGACAAAGCAGAATCCTTTCATCAGGCTATTATAATTAGAATGCCACAGACATTTAGAGGAAGGACAAAGTCAGTTTTTATTTGCTTTATTGGGGAAGGCTCAATGAAAGTTGTAACAATTAATCTGAATTTGAAAGAATAAGTTGAAGATTAAAGAAAATGGAATTTTGGAAAGAGGTTAAGATGATCAGAGGGGTTTAGTTCAAAAACTACTGGGCATATTAGAAGTAGGGTTATTTGTCTGGCTTGGGTAGAATACTCTGTACCACAGGAGTGGATGGCCAACGTGGAAAAGAAAGGTTCATAGCGCAAAATGTCTTCAGTGTAGACAAGAAACTTGGGAAATAATAATCAATAGCTCATATGCAGTAGTGCTTTAAATTGTGAAAAGTGCTGTATGTGCTACATGTGTGTGTAGAGATATATGTATATATACATATATGTGCATATTTGTGTACATATGCATGTGTATATATGTATATATGCACATGTATGTATATATACATATGCGTATATACATAAATATATATAAAATTTGATTCTTGCAATAAACTTTTGAGGTTATTGCATCTTTAGAAACAGAAGGTGAAGCTGACAAAAGTTGTGAGTTACTTGGGAATCACAAAACTAGAAAGTATCTGAGTTAGAATTTTAACTCAAATATTCTTGTCTTCCAGTCTATCCCTTATTTTGAAATGAAATATGAATATCTTCTCAGGAAGTATTCAGAAGGCAATGTTATTTGAAACTCTAGGAATTAATTATATGAAAAAATGAGTTACTCCAAAGATATATTTTTAATATAATTTCACCTCCATAGCCAAGAGTGTTAGGTAACAAACTAGAAAAATTAAGATGAACAATATTTATGCTCTCAGCATATATTTCTCTCTCCTCTCTCTCTCTCTCTCTCTCTCTCTCTAATGTATATGTGTGTATACACATATATGTGTGTATGTATGAGTGTATATATACATATGTATATGTATATGTGTATATACATACATACATATATACATATATATGGCAAGGGGGAAGAAAAAATATTAAAAGAAACAAATTTATATGATTATTATATATTTTAAAGGAATAGTGTGTTGTATGTAATTGATTTGCAGTTTCTTATGTACTCATCTTTTTTATTATACTTTGTTATGGATATGGTTATTTTATTCCATAAATTAAAAATAAAATACATTTAAAAATATTTATGCTCTTCTTCTATGGATTCTTTTACTAAACAAGTTTTTTGGGAAAGGATGAGGAGAAGGGCCAGGATGTGTACTTTTAATTGGTTTGGGAAATACTCATGGAAATTCCCTCTATCAGTACAAATTGTCAACTCATAACTAATTTGCAGTTTTAGTGAGTAACTAAGGACCCTGAAGGATTCAGTAACTTTCAAATAGTTAAGAATTTATATATGTTAGTGACAGGATTTGAACTCAAGTATTCTTGTCTGCAAGTCCAATCTTTTACATGCTACACTACACTACCTCTCATGCAAGTATTATTTGAAATTTTAATGACTGTTAAATTTTACTCAGAAAATGCTAGCAAAGTTATTGTAATTTTGAAAGAATTTCAATGTTTCCTTATAAATTAAAGGGATATGAAAACAAAAGTTGTCTACAGAATATATACTCTTCACTGGTCCAGTCATGCATGAAATGCTGTCCTCAGTTCAAGGTACATATTTCAGGAAGGAAAAGGGCAAGCATTATGGTGAAGAGCCTTGAATTGAGGATGCATGATGTTGCATTGAAGATCCTGAGTATATGCAATCTATATAAGAAAAGACTTGGGAGGAGCCAAGAGCTGTGTCTAAGTTTTTGTGGACATGTCATAGGGGAGAAGTGATAGCTTTCTCTTGTCCCACTCTAGACAGTAGAGTCAGGAGCAAAATGTAAAGAAGTTACAAAGAGGCAAATTTGGACTTGTTATCAGCAAACAAAATAATGTAACTCCTTAATGATTAGAGCCATCCCAAAGCTTAGTAGATATATCAGGATGTGTGTGTGTGTGTGTGTGTGTGTATTAACCTTCATCAAAGGTCTTACAGCAGAAGTTGATTGAACTCTTAGTAGATATGTTGTAGGATGCATTCTTTGTCAGGTAGGAGTTGAACTGGATGTCTCTGAAATCTCTTCTAAATCCAATGATTTGTAATTCCACCATTCTTTCAAAAGCTCATAATTCATCCTTTTAACATATTCTATAAAAATTAACAGAAAAAATAGATGTTTCTCTTCTAAATCTGATTTTCAGGATTACTAAAGGACAGAGATCACTAATGGGTAGTATTTCCATAGATGTGGAGACTATAAATAACCTTCATAGAGAACCTCTCTGTACTGATTTCTCTGGAATTTACAGTTATTTGAGCTTAATAAATTGTAGTGAGAAACATAGATGAGCAAAATATGTCTTAAAGAAACGAAATATCCCTGACTTTTTTTTTCCAGATCTCTGTTCCTAATTGAGGAAGGAGTGGATTTTTTTTCTCCTATTTATACTAACTGCTGTTGTTTAATAATAAGACCAGAAGCAGAGAAACTTCTAAAAGTAGAATGTGGTTATAATCACAGTGTGTTCACTGCAGGTTCCAAAGTAAAACTGCTATTTATTCTTGGGTTTGAAATATTTATCTCGTTTCCCACTTCCACTCCCTACCTTCCCATTGGACCTGCCTGGTATAAGCACTGCCACCTCATTTCGCTTCTGTCAGGACATCTGGCAGTGGCAGGAGGACTCTAATGGAAAAATAGAGCTTCCACACATGAACTGAGAAGAATGTATTTGTCCTCAAAGCACCCTCTCTTTTTTTGTAACAGAAAGTTTTTACATTTTGGAAAAAGAAAAAACATAGAAACAAATGAAAATGAAGAATAAAAATGAGTGTATGTTCTTTTGATCTCCTTGATAAAGATAGAATCTCTCTTGGTCTGACTTTGCCTAAAAGTCAAGTAGTGACTATATTCTATCATTATATTCCCATTTTCACGACTAGTTTTGGGAAACATCCTAGAGTAGAATTACTCTCTGTGCTTCTTCACCACTCAGAGAATTGTCCCTCAATTTTTTTCCTGCCTATGGTCTCTTAATCTTCAAATTATGAATGAATCTTGGATCCCAAGTACATTAAATGGTGACTTTCCAATCTATGCCCCCACTCCCCCCAGCAAAACACAAAGCATCCTTGACCCCTGCTCTCCATCAAAATTTGCTTCTCCTGTTCTCTCAGAGGCTTAAAATGTGATGGATTAGAATGTCTGCTCAACTAGTGAAAAGTAATGAGTAAACAGCTAACATAATAGGTAGCGTTTTCATTTTGACAGATGTTTTTCATCTATAACCTAGAACAGGGGTAGGGAACCTATAGCCTCAAGGCCACATGTGGCCCTCTAGGTCCTCAAGTGTGACTGAACATGAATTTCACAGAAAAAAAATATCCTTAATAAAAGGATTTATTCTATAAAACTCAGTCAAAAGGCTGTACCCAAGGACCTAGAGGGCCACATACAGCCTCAAGGCCCCAAGTTCCCCACCCTTGGCCTAGGGGAAAGCATTGGGGTGGGAATTTCTGGCCCACTGGTTGGCCTGTTCATAGATAATATACTGGGATAAAGTTGATCCCCAAAGTGTTGATTAAAAGGGCCATCTTTTGCCTCACTTCTTAAAGAGGCCTACTTGCTGCATGGGCTATTGCATATCTGCCTATTCACTTAAAAAGTCCTTAGTTAAAAGGGCCAAGGTCTCCTATAGCATCATAAGCCATCTCCAGTCATTGTGATAGATACTTGGCGAATGGACCCAGATGACTCTGGAGGAGAAAATGAGGCTGGTGATTTTGCACAGCCCTCCCTCACTCAAGTCAAAGTCAATTGCAAGTCATGTCATCATCTCCCTGATGTTGTAGTCGTCTTCAAGAATGAAGGACAAAGCACACAACATTTATTTTATATTGTGCAAGTTTGCATAGCTCCTTGGCGTTTCCTACCGTTGGAGTTAGACCTTAGCAAGGTTAATCTGGCTGCTTCCTCATAAGTAGTGATATTTGGGAGATATACTGCATTAGTCTTCATCTGAATATAACAGGAATGAGACAGCAACATGACCTTAGCCATGTCAGAACAGTAGAAGAATCTGATGATAGCTGTCCCAGGCCATGCACACTCTTTTTAACAATAGAGCATGGTAGCACGAGGATATGCCAAAGGCACACAGTCCTTTGTATTGTATGTAACCCCCTCAATCATCTGGTGATCTCGGTGGACCTATATCATCATCATTCTGACAGTAAGCTTGGAAATTTATATTCATTTAAGTAATCGTAATGGGAAATTGATGCTCTTTAAGCTGCATTTAGATCTGCAGTATCTGAATTTGTAATGAAATTATTTAAGAATAACAATGTGTTGACTTAGCAGAGTGAGCTGACAGGGAGAGAGAATTCTAGTCCTATTGTGTGTGTTCATCAGAGAGATAATGATATGCTTCTTTGGTCAATCTGATTACAGTGTTTCCTTCAGCTATTCTACAAAATCTATTAGAATGTTACCTTTTAGGTTAATTTTTCAGGTGAGAAAGACAACTTACTGATTTGATTAAAATGGAAGCTCTAATTGAGAAGGTTAGAAAAAAATAATGGCTTTGACAACGACAACATCACCTATCCTTTCCACATTTCAGAAATGCAAAAATATAGATTTTTATTGTAGTAACAATCAATTTACTGATTTTTTAAAACTTATGTCCCAATATATTGACAGCATTTATGCATGACTCTTTGATGTCAGATTCAATGATGCTTTGCTTTTTCTTTAAATTAATTGCATTATTTCTTGCAACTCCCATGAGAAATATTTCCTGTTTTTATGACCACTTCACAGGAATATACAACAATGGGAGCTTAAGAAAGGCACCAGCACTCTAATAAAGCACAGGTTTCAAGGAATGGGGTAACCAGACCTAAACACCTTAGTCCATATGTGTTTGGACTCTGGCAAAGTACAGCAGAAGTATACCACTATCCTAATTCTGGACACTGTGGCTAATAATACTACTGTTCTAACACACTAATGAATTATACTGAACTTCTCATCCACTCCAACTTCTAGAATTATTTCTTATGAATTGATGCCTAACCATCTGGAAAGCATCCCAACTTGTAAAGTTGATTTGTAGAACCCAAATAAAGGCAATGTTCATCATAATTAAATGTTATATTTGATTTGTTCCTGCCTTCTATTCTGATCTTCTGGATCCTCATTCTCAAAAGTAAGAGGTTAACTATTTGTCTTAGCTTTGTGTTATGTGCAGTTTTGATAAGCTTGTAATCTATAATTCTTCCAAGTTTTGGTAAAAAAAAAAAGAGTTCAGTAGGGAGGAAGCATGTATTTATTGAGTATATGGGACATGTAAGGCATTATGGTAAGTGTTTTATAAGCATCATCGTATTTAATTCTTACACGGTCTTATGACGTACATGTTACTATCCCCTTTTTTCAGTTCAGAAAACAAATCAACACAGCAAAACAAAACCACCAGATTTGACAACAGTTTGAACATCACATATTCATAGGCTCCCTTTCCCTCCTCCATCCCAGCTTTTGGAAAGAAAGGAGGGAGGAGCATTTTCACATATCATCTTCAGGGCCAAGTTTGCTTATTATTTGGTAACTTAACAGCAAGCATTAGTTTCAATATTATTTTGTTGTTTTTGTTTTCATGTGATTATTTTTCAGGTTATTTTGTTGTCTTCCTTACTTTCTTTCACATAAGGTTTTATGTCTTCTCCTGTTTCTTTGTATTCTTCATCTGTATAGAAGAATCATAATCCATTACCCTATGAATGATGGTTTTTTAGTCATTTCATAATTGAATGACATTTATTTTGTTTCCTATTTTTGATACTGCAGAAGAGTCTGCTATGAATATATATACATATACACATATATTATATCATGTTATGTTATGCTATGCCATGTCATGTCATATTATATTATGTTATATTTTATCATATCATATATCATATATTATATTATCTAAGATCTTTCTTTCTTTGACCTCTTTCAAGTGTATAACTAGCAATGAGTTCTCTGGATCAAAAGAGCAGTGGTATTTTAATGTCTTTGATAACATAATTCAAAACTGCTCTCCAGAAAGATTAGATTAGTTCAAAGTTTCACCTGCCTGCCTTTCTTCAACCATTCCTACATCAACTATTACTATCTTTTGTCACCATTATTAATTTCCTGGGTATACCAGTTTTTCACCAAGGAAGGTATACTAAGCCAAGTTAATGAAACCCAGATATTCTGATTCCAGAGTCAATATCCTAAATTTTTTATGAAACAAATTGGCATCATAATTTGGATTCATTACTACAAGACCAGAGTTTCATGGCCTGAAGAACCCATGAGAAAATGTAAGCTGCTATTAAAAGAAAGTCTTTTTTCTTTCCAAGGAGGCTGAACTATATGTTAGATTTTAAAATTTTATTTAAATAATTCCTCTTATTAGTAGTAGAGTGGTTCAATAATCACCTCTGTCAGTTCTTTGGATAATAAGTGGTGTTATTCCTCTGAGACTAATGATTTGAAATCACTGGGAGCATATAGGAACTCTTCTCCACTCTCACTCCTAATGTTAGTCATCAAGTCTGGCATAAGTTGTTTTGTTTCATTACTTCCATTATACAAAGATAGGTCATATTGGCAAAGAATTTTAAAGCTAATGAAGAATTGAGCAGCTATGATTTTTCTGCCATTTTCATAATTCCATCCACCCTGAGAAGGGTGAATATCAATTCTTAAATCCTTCTGTGTTCCCCAAAATACTTTAATTTTGTTGATAATGAATGTTACCACCCATGACATTACTCATAGAGCACTGTATGTGATATAACTACTGTATGTAATGTCCTTGTTCCATTGTCTTTTCTTGCTGTATTTCCATAATTATATTCAAAATGTAAGTTGATTGATGAGTTTACTGTGCATCTATAGCCACTCTTTTCTTTGTAAGAAGTTTTCTAACCATTACTTTGATAAGGCATTCTAGAATTCTGCTAGGACATATTCAGTATCAATAAACATTTATAGAATGCCAATGTGCCAGAGTGCCAGGAAGGTAAGCTAAGCCCTGGGGACACAAACAATTCCCATCAAAATTGTCTCTTTTGACATCTTTAGCATTTCATTCTTTAAAGTCCTCATATCTCCCATAACATTTTCTTGCATAATTTTAGGCCATGAGATCCTACCGTTTTTCTTTTAATCCTTTGAAAAATGCTTTCTTAAAATATGGGGTATACATCAGAATATGGGTATACATCAGAACAAACTTTTCACTCTTTAACTAAGTCTATATTGAACTCATTCCTCTTCTATATGAGGTTCTCATTATATGCACCATAAAAAACAAATTGGAATGTCTTATTGTTTCTTTCACTTTTTGAATACTTTTTTTGGGAGGATGTCTATATCTATCTATCTATCTATCTATCTATCTATCTATCTATCTATCTATCTATCTATCTATCTATCTATCCATGTATACACAAACATGTATAAGCATTTGTGAAGAAACATTTACTTCAATGATATAGCAATAATAAACATGTGAACACCCCAAACCCAATCCCAGCATAATGCCCCTTAAAATAATTTTTTTGCTATTAATTTGTTTATTTTAGTCAACATTCATTAACACAAGATTTTGAGTTCCAAATTTTCTCTCCAACTCTCCTTTCTCCCTCCCCCAAGATGGCATGCATTCTTATTACCCCTTCCTCCAATTTGTCCTCTCCTCTATCGCTCCTCCTATACCATCCCTTCACTTTCTTTCAGAGCAAGAGAGATTTCTATACCCCACTGCCTTTACATCTTATTTCCCAGTTGCATGCAAAAACAATTTTTAGCATTTTTTTTAAAACTTTGAGTTCCAATTCTCTCCCTTCTTCCCTCCCTCCCCACCCTCACTGAGAAGCAAGTAATTCAATGTAGGTTATACATGTTAGCTATTCAAAACACTTCCTTAATGGTCATGTTGTGAAAGACTAACTAGATTTTCCTCTATCCTATCCTACCACCCATTTATTCTATTCTCCCTTATGACCCTGTTCCTTTTTGAAAATGTTTGCTCCCAATACCCCCTCACTAAATCTGTCCTCCCTTCTATCATCCCTTCCCCTTATCACCTTCCCCCTACTTTCCTGCAGGGTAAGATAATATTTATACACACACCAACATATATATGCACACTTACACACTAAATGCATACATAGTATGTACACATATGTATGTGTATCTGTGTATATATGTATCTCTGTGTGCATACGTCTATGTCTGTGTGTGTGTGTGTGTGTGTGTATATATATGTATATATATATATATGTATATATGAATATATATTTCCTCCAATTACCCTAATACTGAGAAAGGTCTCATAATTTACATATATCATCTTGCCATGTAGGAATGTAAACATTTCAACTTAAGAAGTCCTTTATCATTTCTCATTCCTGTTTACCTTTTCATAATTCTCTTGAATTTTCTACTTGAAAGTGAAAGTTTCTATTCAGCTCTGGTCTTTTCATCAAGAATCTTTGAAATTCCTCTATTTCATTGAATGACCATACTCAGTTTTGCTGGATAGGTGATTCTTAGCTTTAATCCTAGCTCTTTGACCTCTGGAATATAGTATTCCAAGTCCTCTAATCCCTTAATGTAGAAGTTTCTAGATCTTATGTTATTCTGATTTTTTCCATAATACTTGAATTGTTTTATCCTGGCTACTTGCAATATTTTCTCCTTATCCTGGGAACTCTGGAATTTGGCTACAATATTCTTATGAGCTTTTCTTTGGGGATCTCTTCCAAGGTTCACTCAGTGCCTTCTTTCAATTTCTATCTTACCCTCTGGTTCCAGAATATCAGGGCAGTTTTCCTTGATAATTTCTTGAAAGACAATATCTAGGCTTGTTTTTTGATCATGGCTTTCAGGTAGACCAAAAACTTTAAAATTATCTCTCCTGGATCTATTTTCCATGTCAGCGATTTTTCCAGTGAGATATTTCATGTTGTCTCCTATTTTTTCATTTGTCTGGTTCTGTTTTATAATTTCTTGATTTCTCGTAAAGTCTTTAGCTTCCATTTGCTCCATTCTAATTTTTAAGGAATTGTTTTCTTCAATGAGCTTTTCCATTTGGCCAATCTTGCTTATTAAGGCATGCTTCTCTTTATTGGCTTTTTTGGACCTCTTTTGCCATTTGGGTTAGTCTATTGTTTTTAAGTTATTATCTTCAGCATTTTCTGGTCTCCTTTAGCAAGCTCTTTACTCGTTTTTCATAATTTTCTCACATCTCTCATTTCTTTCCCTGATTTTTCCTCTCCTTTTACTTGATTATCAAAATCCCTTTTGAACTCTCCAATGACCTGCCACCAATAAATAGTTTTCTTGGAGGCTTTGGATATAGGAGCTTTGACTTTGTTGTCTTCTTCTGGTAGTATATTTTTATCTTCTTTGACACCAAAGTAATATTCTTTAGTCTGAAGATTTTTTTTATGCTGTTTGCTCATTTTTCCAACCCAATACTTACATTCTAATTCTTTTTCATGGTAGGACTCTGCTTCCAGTAGGGGAAGGGCAGTGTACCATCCCAATCTTCACAGGGCTTGTGCACCTGTTTTCAGAGATACTTGTAGGGGGCTGTAAATTTTCAGCTCTTCCAAGATGGCATAATCAAAGGAGAGGTGCTTACCAATTTCCTGCCCTGTGCTCTGTTCTGTGAGTGACCACAAACACTCTTTTCTGTCTTGGAACTGTGATGAGGATTCCCTTTCCATTGCATTGCATGCTCCATCACAACAGTGATCATCCTCATCCCAGGACTATCATGCAGGACTATGACTCAGATCTAACGATGGACAACGCAAGAGGATTCTGACTCAGTGCCATCAAAGAGATCCCTGCAATCTCCCTCTGATCAGTCAGTATTCCCACTCTGTCTATGGCCCCAGAGTTTCAGAAGAAGCCACTGCTGCCACCATCATCATCACCTCTGTTGCCCCAGGGTTAGGTCAGACTGCACTCCTCTCTCTCTCAAGTCCTACAGTTTTCCCACTGACCTTCTATGCTGGCTTTGGAATTTGTGGGCCAAAACCTCTGTCAACTGCAACAGCTGTCAATGATTCAATCCAGTGAGACCTGCCAAGGCCCTGTCTATCTTGATGTGACCCATGCTAGACTGTGTTCCACTCCCAGCCTGGTGTGATAGACCTTTCCTGTTAAAATTCCAGGCTGTCTTGGGCTGGAGGATTGTTTCACTCCATCATTTTGTGGTTTCTGCAGTTCTAGAATTTGTTGAGAATAATTTTTACAGGTATTTGGAATGGTTTGGGGGAGAGCTCAGGTAAGTTCCTGCTTTTACTCTGCCATTTTGGCTGCACCACCTCCCCTTAAAAATTCTTAATCTCTTGAGATGGAAGGAGAATTATGTTCACAGCTTTATTCAGTTCCTAGATAGCATTTTCCCACTAATTCCAAGTTCAAATCACTTTTTAGATTGTATCCTGTGGGGCTGGTTGGGATCTCGGACTGGTAAAACTGGGTTCAAAGTTGCCATGGCTCAAAGAAGGAAATTATATTCCAATATACTTATGGGAGAGATGGCCAATGGAACTTTGGTCTGGAAAATAAGAAGTTAGCGAGTGAGGATACAGTAGTAGATTATCACAATTGTTCTAAGAGAAATGGGGAAAAAAGATACATATTCAAGATTTCAAAATTAGCATGCTTTGGATAGCAAAATAATTTGTAAGTAGGCTAGAAAGTAGAGAAATCCCATAGCTGGGGCCTGACTGAAATGGTGGGTCACATGGGGTACTTACTATTCTTTCAGGATAACAGATTCCCAGGGTAGAAGCTCCAGAATTAAAAGTTTAAAACATTTATGGTAAGAGCTCTGGTCTGAGTGTTAAGGTATCTCATAAGTAGATTTATTTCTCAGATACTATATATTTTTAATTATTTTATTTATATTTAGTTTTTGACATTCACTCCAATATGTTTTAAATTTTCTCAAGCTACCTCCCTCTACCCTCTCCAGGATGGCATGTAATCTGATATAAGCCCTACATTTACATTCTTAGTAAGCATATTTTCACATTAGTCATGTTGTATTGAAAAATTAGAATGAATGTGAGAAACCAGGAGAAAGAAAACCAAACAAAGCAAAACAAAGAGAGGGACAGTGGGGGGGGGGGGGGAGAGAGAGAGAGAGAGAGAGAGAGAGAGAGAGAGAGAGAGAGAGAGAGAGAGAGAGAGAGGGCAAATAGTATGATTTGGTCTTCATTCAGACTCCATAGTTCTTTCTCTGGATATAGATGACATTTTTCATTAGAAGTCTTTTGGAATTGTCTTAGGTCCTTGCATTGTTGAGAAGAGCTATGTCTATCAAAGTCAGTTATCGCATCACATAGTTGTTACTGGATAAAATGTTCTCCAGATTTTGCTCACTTTAATCAGCATCAATTCATATAAGTCTTCCCAGGTTTTTCTGAAGTCTACCTGCTCATCATTTCTTATAGCACAACAATATTCATATACCGCAACTTGTTTATCCATTGCCCAATTGGTAGGCATCCCCTTAAATTCCACTTGTTGGTAAACACAAAAAGAGCTACTATAAATAATTTTGTGCATGTGGATCCTTTTTCCAATTTTATGATCTCTTTGGGATATATCTCTAGAAGTGGTATTGCTGGGTCAATGGGTATGTGCATTTCTATAACTCTTCGGGTATAGTTCCAAATTGCTCTCAGAATGGTTGGATCAGTTCACAACTCCACCAACAATGCATTAGTGTTCCACTTTCCCTATATTTTCTCCAACACTTATAATTTTCCTGTTTTGTCATGTTAGTCAATCTGATAAGTGTGACGTGGCACCTAAGAGTTGTTTTGATTTGGAGAATTTTTTCATATGATTATAGATAACTTTAATTTCTTCCTCTGAAAACTTCTGGTTCATATCCTTTGATCATTTATCAACTGGGGAATGACTTGAATTCTTATAAATTTGACTCAGGTCTCCATACATTTTGGGAAAGAGACCTTTATCAGAGACATTGTTTGTAAAAATTCTTTCCCAGTTTTTGTTTCCCTCTTAATCTTGGTTGCATTTGTTTTGTTTGTGCAAAAAAACCTCTTCAATTTAATGTAATCAAAATTATATATTTTGCTTTTCATAATGTTCTCTATCTCTTGTTTGGTCATAAATTCTTCTATTATCCATAAATACGACAGATAACCTATTCTTTGCTCTATCAGTTTGCTTATAGTATCAGCTTTTATATCTATATCCTGCACTCATTTTGACTTTGTTTTCTTATATAGAATAAGATATTGGTCTATGCCCAGTTTCTGCCTTACCATTTTCCTGTTTTCCCAGCAGTTTTGGTCAAATAGTGAGTTCTTATCCTAGAAACTGGGATCAGACACTATATTTTTTAACCCAGTATTCACAGTTTCTAGATTTTGGGGGAGACAAGGGTTAGAAAACTCAAGAGTTACTGAGTTTGAAAGTTCCCATCTGTGGTTCTACCAGAGAGAAAATATATCTGGATGAATCTTGATTCTTGGAGAAGAAATAAACTTGACAGTCTACATGACTCTTAGGTAGTATTCTACTTGGATCACAAAGTCACTTAGAGCTAGCAAAGTTGTTCAACTGACCCAAGAGATGGAAATAGTAGGGAATAAAGTCAAGCAGTGTCCAACAGTATCTGGAAGAGATTAGAAGGTCAAGGTAAGGGGGAGCACTGTAAGAATGTTAAGGTCCCTGCCACCATTCAGCATAGTGCTGCACATCACTCAACCTCATCCTCAAACCAGTTCTTGCAGCCACAGCCTCTAGACTTCAGCCATTTCTCTAAAGTTGACAACAAAACTTTTTCAGACTTTGGATGTGGAATATATATACTTCTTTACTTCCAATTTTTAGTTAGAAGAAGAGTAGCAGAAACTGGAAAGACTCACTGATGCTGTCAAGGACTTTAAAAAATGTACTCTGCTGCTCCCAATTACAATTGACTAGAAATTCTCAGGCACCGGTAAATGGAGTTTGCACATCAACTATGCAGCACAGGAATTTGGATGTATTAAAACCAAAGCATGGATGATATGAGTCAATAGACCATCATGTGAAGAAACAGTTTCCAAAGTCTGTGTAAGACTTTGCTCTCCAACTGAATGATTCAGAGCTAATGGGTTCAACTAAATTATTGACTACATCTAAATGTTTTACCCTCAAAAATAGAAAAGAAAATCTGGGTTAATAGCACAAAGATATTTAATTAAGATTTTTTCCTGGTTACCAGAGTCAACAAATATATCATCCATTTCTCTGGGGGACATGAGTCAGAAGAGCTGCTCAGTACCTCTTTCTATTTTTCACATATCTGGCAGCACAAGTGACCTGAACAACCTGATAATGGTCACTACGGGTCCCACAAGGTCCCTTGTTGACATATGTTCTTTCAGTACCTATCACTCGCTCATGGTGTGCACTTTGACCAATATGTATCCCTTATGTATGCGTCCATTTATGACCTTTATGTGTATCTCTTATCCCTACCAGCAGTGATTATATTTGTAAGAAAGTGTCCTACAGGTTTATAGGGGGGGAGGATGTTTTGTTGTTTTCATTCTTACTGTGACAATTAATTAAATGACATTGTTTTGAGCTGGTTTAATCTGTTCTCTTAAGATTTAAGTGTAAATATATCAGTAAGGACTTATGAACTATAGTTTTAGGGATATAGATCAATAAAGAACCCAGCCTGGGGGAGTTGTGGAACTCTTCTCTAGGTGAGTGATTCCTTTTGACTGATCTGCATATATCTCCCCAATACTGATAATCCTTCCACCAATAATGTAGATAAGATTGGCAATTCATCCACAATTTATTATCTTATAAATGTGCCAGGGTACTGAAAGGTTAAATGACTTACCCATGGGCACAGATAATAGTGAATTAGTCAATAATTATTTATTAAGTGAATACACTGTGCCAAGAACTGTGCTTAAGCACCAGGGATAAAAATAGAGAAAAAAGGACAATCCCTTCCTAATGATAATTATAATATATATCATAGGCAGGAACTGAACCCTTCTTTCTTACTCCAACGACAACATTCAGCCCACTACACTTTGCTGCTTCTTATTGATAGGTCAATAGATAGATAGATAGATAAATAGATAGATAGATAGATAGATAGATAGATAGATAGACAAACAGATAGATGTAAATCAATGGATAGACATAGAAGTAATATACATATGCATATATATACACATATAAATATACATGATAGATACATTATTTATGTATGTAAATATTTATGAATGTATCCATATATGTATTATGACCTCCTGTATTTACTACTCTCTCCATTTCCCAACTAATTCTAAGAAACTGAATTATTTATTTAGGTAAAATCCAAGCATTTCTTTTTTTTTAAACTAATGAAATCTTAATCAATAAGTTCTAATGTTTTTTCCTCAAACCACAGTCCTACATGTCTGCAAAACACATACACAAATACATATGCACTCAGATGGGTCCATGTGTGAATGGTGCCTCTGGGACTCAGGATTTTCTACAGTGCTCTGAATAGCCTGAAGTAAAAGACAAACATTATGCCTGAAGCAATATTTCTTGATTAGTGAGAATAGTTCTTTAAAATGATCACATGAGCTCTAATCTGAAAGATTGCTTTGAACATTAAGAATGGAATCTGTTACTATGTGTGTTGCCAAATAACTAGTAAATTTAATGAATGATAGATAATAACCTCTGTCTGTTTTAATATTGAATTCTCTGTTAGGGATTCTTGTAAATAATCCCTATCTTCCTCTGGTGAATCCCTGTTATATTCCAAAGCCCAAAAACCGCAGGCAAAGACATTTCTGTGAAGAGTTTTCTAGTAAAATACACAGACCGTATAGATCTGACATCTTTGCTGATTGCCTTGGGCTATACACCTTCTGTTTTCCAGATTTCCTCTTGAGGTTGACATTATCTAACATTTGTAAATATTTCAGAAATTTGAACCATACATAATAAGTTGCAAGAGCCATGGAGTTAGTAAGTGAATCACCAGCAATTCTTGGGCACTATCTGTTCTAAATTCAAAAAGGATGAAGCATGACCATTTAAATCACAGTCCATTTTGATTCTTCTAGATAATGAAACCTATATAATGACATGTTTTGATCCTACCCTTACATCATTAAAAAATGACAAATGATGAGATTAGGTAGAAATCTGAGAATTTCTCTGGAATAAAAGAGGGACCCAGTGCTTCACTTCCATTAATTTTTCACCAACATGATTCACCAAAAGCTGCATGGGAAAGCATTTCCTAAAGTGTTGTGTAACAGCCTATTGATTTCCATCTGCTCTCTTGCCACTCACACCTCTTGACACTAAATAGTCTGTGTTGGAAGGGGGCCAAGTTGAGAGTTTACATTCTATACTGGAGGAGAGGTGTTTTTTCTTTCTTTCTTTCTTCTGAGTGAAGCGTAGGGGGATAATCTATCTATCTATCTATCTATCTATCTATCTATCTATCCATTTTTCTAACAAAAACTGTCTAAAGGGACAGAGAAAACTCAATATCTAACTAAACATTAAAGCTTAAAAAGGATGATAAAGATACTGGAATGTTTTTATTTCCCACTTTAAACTGAATCTGCGATTTTTTAAGTATAAGGAGCCCCCTTCTCCAATACACATTTAACATTAGTTTTGCAATGAATAGTTTTAGAGAGTTGCTTATGGTATTGAAATAATAAATGCCATAATGAAATATGACTTATCCATTAGGTATCAGAGTAGGGACTTGAACCCAGGTCTTAATGATTTTGAGGCCAAGTTTTTGCACACCATAATTTTTTATCCAGCTACTTCTGACTAGGTAGAGTGTTCTCTTCAATTAATTTATGCAATAGAAGCTAAGAAGACCTAAGTTCCAAGTTTGTCTCCATCAGACTTTGTGAATCACATCAAATCACAACCTGTTTGTATTCTATGCAGCTTTCTAAAACTATAAGTTATGGAGGTCTTGCCAATCTGCATCTTGGATGGAGTTTCTGAAAGAAATTTCTTTCACTGATGAATTACAGATTTGAACTCCTTAATGGAAGAAAAGAGAAGAGGAAGAGGAAGAGAAAGAAGAAGAGGAAGAAGAAGAAGAAGAAGAAGAAGAAGAAGAAGAATGATGATGATGATGACAAGAAAAGAGAGGAGAGAGGACAGGTAGTCATTTAGAATAGAGTTGAGTTTAATTTTACATTTTTGATAAGCATTAATGAGAGAATCAAAGGACCAAAAGTACTAGATTTTGCCATAGCTGCATAAGGAGAAAGTCTCAGATTTAGGTCTAGATAACGTTTTGAACATGGAGCTTTAGTGAAGGAATTAATGAAAAGAAAAAGATACAAAAGACTGGTAGGAAATTTATAAGAGAACAAGAAAGCAATTATATGATACTTATTTTAAAAAAGTCTTACTGCTGTTTTCATTTTCTTACAAATAAAAAGTACACATCTGATAGTGAAAATGGCTTCTCATCTAATTGATAAAATCAGAATATCCAGTGGGGAACAGTGTTTTTTTGTAAGTTCTAAAATCTTTCAGAGGGATTTAATAATAATATAGTTTGGCAGAGTGAGGAGAACACTGAATATGATATCAAAAGACCTTTATTTGCTGATCTTTAGTATGCACATGGCCATGTAATTACAATAACAACTTATTTATATTGCACTTTAAGTTTTATTAAGCACCTTTCCTTACAACAGCAATATCCTTAGCTTGATTTTTAAAGATCAACCTCCTTCTGAAGATTAAGAAGTTACATGAAGCTTAAATGAATTGCTCCCAATAAGATTCATGACCAGGATTTTGCACTTAGTTCTTCTGGATGCAAGCGGTGTTCTTTTAACTAGAAAATCATTTAACCTCTTTAAGACTCAATTTTCTTCTCTGTGAAATGGGAATAATGATAACTGTACTACCTGTATCATAAGGCTGTTTTGGGGAAAAATATGAACATAAAGAATTCTATAAATATGAATTGTTATTAGTGTTAATTAATATCAAAATACATAAAAATGCATAGAATAAGCAATTTCAAAAATATTTTTAAAAGCTAAAAGTTTCAGTGAATTTTTAAAATTAACATAATCATGAGCCACCATTTAGTAGCTATTGGATTCACAGTCTTCTATTTAAAACAAGCTTGTGGTTTTTTCACCCCTTATCGTCTAAGGACCGTGTAATAAAACCTGTAGTAATTAACTCTTATATATTGCCTATTCCATAAGAATTGCTAAGTATGAAAATGGGCACAGGGGACCATCCTATTCATGCTTTTAGGTTTGATTTTTCTTGAAAAATATGAAACACAGAAACCAGAAATTTGTGGGTATTGTTTCATGGTCACTACCCTACATGCAGCTCCAATTTTGTTGCTGTTATATCATTTCATTTGTGTGTAAATCTTTTTGACCCTTTTGGGGTTTTCTTGGCAAAGATACTGGAGTAATTTCCCTCTCAAATTCATTTTACAGGTATAGAAGTCTTTGTCAACTGATAGATTTTGAGAGTATTATATTCAGTCCAAACATGAAACTAAATGACTTAATAGAAAGATTAATAATCTTTATATTCTAGGTTTGAAACTCTTTCAAGTTTCCATAGCAAATTTGAGGATTTTATCTAAATAAAGATGAGTATATGTTGGTATGTATGTATAAACACACACAATATACATGTATATATGCACATGAATGTGTATATGTATACAGATGTACATACATATAGGCACATATATGCATATATGTGTCTATATGTGTGTATACAGATACACACATGCACTTGTATGTGTGCATACATATATACGCATGTATATATGCGCACACACACACACACATATATATATATATATACATATATATATATATATATACATATATATATATATATATATGCTATTTTGTAGTTTCATTGATGGTAATGTATTGAAGAATGTAGATGATTGTCCATGTAGTAAAAAGCAAAATCCACTAACTTCACGGTCTCCAACAATCACCTTTTTTTTTTTTTACTGGGTTTTTTTGTTAGTTTTTATTTTTATTGTCATTGTTGCTCCTGCTTAAATAAACCTCTGCTAACAGATCCACAAAATCAGGCATGACATCAGGGAAATGGGCTCCACTTTAGAAAGTTCAAAAATATTATTTTGGAAAGGAACTCAAAGAGTGCATTAATCTAAAAATTTAGCAAGTTACCAAGCTACAATACCTGCATGATATTTAGCAACTATTCTGACTAATTATTTGGTCTTATTTGCTGCTTATTTTGGTTTCATGTCAATAAATTGCAAAAGACTGCTCTGAAAACTTTTAAAGCAGTAGACTTTCTATCCTCTCCTCATTATTCTAAACTCCAAAGGATATTATAAGAAGTCACCTAGTACAATGGAATTAGTGACTATTATATTGGCATGAGAAAAATAATTTTTAATATATAATGAGTGATAGAAATTAAATTGTAAGAGTTCTTAAATAGTTCGGTATATTTTCCTTGTCAGTGACATGATTTATAATATTTATATGTGAAACATTCGAAAAAGAAATCATAGTTTTTTCCCTCTTCTTTTGAAAATATTTAGTGTCCACAATTCATCAGTGAACCAAGTAAATCATGACTTCTTCAAGTGCAAGGATCGAAACCAATTACCATTAGTGACCATCGGGTGCAGGCGATCCTTTCTGTCCTGTTGCCTGAATCTCAATGATCTCCCAAGTGTGCCCATGCAATTTAACAGAAAGATCAATACACCACAGCAGTTAGCAGCAGCCCTCTTCAAGTGCTTCACAAAACATGCTACATTTCTCTACCGAATAAATGTCAAAACATTCCAACAGCTACAATTCTTAGGAGAAATCGTTCTTCTGAAACATTATTGACATACTTTAACCCACATTTCCCGCTGCTCTCCAGCTTCCTACAGCCCAGTCAATTCTGATTTGGCAAGAGCCACATCGACATGTGTCCCCTGCTGACTTACTCAGTAGGCATGAAAGATGTCACAATCTGGTAGAAGGTTCCTTAGGGTCAGAGGTCAGTGGTCTAGCACTGACCCAAGGTCAAGGTGACAGTAACCTCTCTCCAGAGACTTGTCTTCATCTCTAACATGTCCTTGGAGTTAATCAATATCATAACCGAGCTTGCCTTTCCAGCAGAAAACACTTATCTAAATACTCTCTAGTTACTTTCTATATGCTTTCCTAAAAAGAGAGGCGTGTACACAGAGGAAGCATTTATCATTTTCCAAATGTGCTGAGAAATCATTGCTAATCTTGGTACAGACTACATGTTATTTCTGCTAAGCGTGAATTCATCTTTTTCAAAAAACAATCTAATGAATAATATTAAACTTTCCCACCAGACATCTAAGAAATATTTTCACAGTGCCCCACCCTATTTTCAAAAGGCACTATTTATAGTGGCACATCTTTCATAAACTGTTACAGTTAGGCTATAGCTTAGGAGTAGGCATTTCCTTCTAATTTGGTCATTCATTTTGCTCCTTTGCAATCCCTTCCCCCCCATCCTCTTTATTTCCAAACTCTCTTGGAGCCAAATATTTTCTCTTTTAAAGTGAGGCACTCTTCTCAATTTTGTCATGTCTGGAAGGGTGAAAGCATCCTGTGAAGCAATCACACACATGAACAAGCTGATAACTATGGAGATTGCTAAAGCTTTTATCAGGTGTTTACAAGGACAGGTATCGTTTTCAGGGAAATATATGGCTGACTTTTTTAGAAAGGAAATATAAACTGTCCATATAGCAGCATTCCAATGTGCATTTCTCAAACGGAATGATATTTTTCTAAAAAAAATCAAGGTGACTGCAATATGGAAATACCTTAATATCTTTGATATGCACAGTCATTTCACATAAATATACGAAATAAAGTGTAGCAGGCTATGGAAACCTATGTATGTCCAGTCTGTTAATAACATAGCTTTATTTATTAGTACAATAATTATTGGTACCATTGTACAGAGGAAGAGCCTTGTTGCCAAGAAAATTTGGGTTCAAAGTTCTGCCTTTACCCCACATTAACTGGAGAGCCATGGTTACATCATTTAATTTCTTGGGACCCACTGGAAACTCTCTAAGAGTTTAAGATGAAAAGTTTGAGTGATTAAGATGAAGGGAATTTCCACACTAAGAGTTACCCAAAGTTTTCACAAAAAGGTTAGGTCAAAAGTGACGTAATAACAATTGTTAATAGAACATCTAAAATGCGAAGGGGAAAATTCTGATGTCTGATGTCTCACCTTTACAATACATAGTCATTTACCATTGAAAAGATGTTGAATCTAACATTTTACTTCATGATCTATAGACTGGCAGCAATATCTACATCAAAGAAATTATCTATTCAGAAATCAGGAATGGATTTTAGGACAAATCCTAGTCTACTTGCTCAGCTTCAATAAGGACTTCAACTTTAACTATTCTAGTCTGCTGACAAGCTATTTTAAATTTTAAAAAATCTAGAAAAAAATGGTTCCATCATCTCCCTCAGAAAGACATAAACACATTTTATGCCATCCTATTCAGATATTTGTTGAGTAGTTATTTTGTTTGAAAAATTTTAATGCTGAATTCTTTTTAATAGATATCAAACTTTCATATAACATTCTAAAATCTAAACTTTTCTTGTTGCATACTAAATAAATGGAGAGAATCCTTTAAGAAAATCTACTGTGCAAGACCCTTGTTTATGTTTGTGATTGTAATTCAATTCTCCTTATTTCTTTTCCCAAGCTAGCAATTTTGTCAAAGAAAACAACTAATTTTGTTCACTAACCATTTACTATCAGAAACATACTTTAATTCTCTTATAAATATTTCAGGAATCTATTTAGGAATGCCATGTTTTTTCTATTTGTCAAACTTGAGAAAATCAATGGAAAATTGTCTGTGGTTATTTTTTTGAAACTAAGTTCAAGAGAGCATTGTTTCCCTTGAGGCAACAGCAAGATGCAAAATTGAAGGCTAGTTCCTGCTTTGATCTTACAGCATTTGCAATAGAACAAATTGTTGTTGTCTTTGTTGTTATTGTTGTTGTTGTTGTTATGTGAGCGTGTGTGTTTTAATAGCTTGGTCAATCTTGACCAGTCATCTTACAGGTGAAAACCAAGATCTCTAAAGGCAACAATTATGAACTAAAAGAGTGTAACCTTTGCTAAATACAGATATACATAGATATAGATATAGATATGTACAAATATATATCTATATCTATAGATATATATTTTGTTAAATGGAATACATTATTGTCTTCCTCAATAATAATACTAAATAGGCCCTATTTACAAGGATAGTTGATTTACCTCAGTGTCTCATATTTTAGTGTTTGATATGTGTCATGGCTTGAGTCTAAATATTCATAAATGTCATAAAATGGAAGAATTGGTAAATTCATGTATTGTACTTCCTTTAAGTTTTGTTTTCAAGGCTAATAATTTAAGTAGGGAATTTTGTAGAAAATAATTCAATAGAAGATTCAATTAAAGTTGTTAGAAGCAGTTTTATATGATGCATAGTAAGTTGATCTTGGAGTCATAAAAATCTGGATTCTAGTGTCTGTTTCCTTCTA
Source organism: Notamacropus eugenii (assembly GCF_028372415.1). NCBI lineage: Eukaryota > Metazoa > Chordata > Mammalia > Diprotodontia > Macropodidae > Notamacropus > Notamacropus eugenii. Next base: position 198,281,176 of record NC_092877.1, on the reverse strand, counting down.
ACTTTGTGATTCTGGACGAGTCACTTATACTTTCAGACTTAGTATCTCTCATTCCTAAAATAATAGCTATTTGATCTTTAAGCTTTCTTGAAGCTCTAGAATTAGACCATCATGATCAAAACAAGATAAATTCAGTAAAGTAGGGATCATAAGCTAACTCCTTTAAAATGATTCATTTCTGGACTTCTAGGGGGCAGAATCAAGATGGCTGAATAGAGAAAACACTCAGCTGGGCTCTCCCAACATTTCCCAACAAATGATTTTAAAATAATTCCTTAAATCAAATTCTAGAGTGACAGAGCAAAAAAAGGTCAAAGTAAGAAACTTGTCAAGCCAGAGAAAACATAAGATGTTGTAAGGAAAGATCTGACACTTGAGGGAAATATGCTGGTCTAGAGAAAATGTGGATGAAAACCCAATGATTGGGTGAGATGGTGAAGATAGGAGTAGTGGCAGCTTCAGGAACTTTCAAGTCAGAGATGGTAAGAGGACTCATCAAAAACTGATTATAGGGGGCCCCATGTGGTAGCACTAGATGCAGGACCACAAAAGTGTGCATACCTTTTGATCCAGCAATACCACTACTGGGTCTGTAACTCAACGAGATCATAAAAAATGGAAAAGGACTCATATGCACAAAAATATTTATAGCATCTCTTTTTGTGGCAGAACATAAATGGAAATTAAGATGATGTCTGTCATTTGGAGAATGGGTGAATGTGTTATGGTATACGAATAAGATAAAATATTATTGGGCTATAAGAAATGAAGGGCAGGTGGATTTCAGAAAAATCTAGAAAGACTAACACGAATTGATGTTGAGTAAAGTGAGCAGAACCAGAAGAATATTGTACACAGTAACAGCCACAGTATGTAATGATCAACTTTGATACATTTAACTTCTTACAGCAATAGACTAATCTAAGACAATTCCCCAAAAAGCTCATGATGGAAAATGCAATCCTCATCCACAGAAAGAACTATGAAATCTGAATGCTGATCAAAGCATACTATTTTTACTATTTTAATTTTTTTCTTTTTTGTAGTTTTTCCCCTTTGTTCTAATTCTTCTTTCACAACATGATTAATGTGGAAATATGTTAAATATGATTATACACGTATAACCTATATCAGATTGCTTGCCATCTTGGGGAGGTAGAAAGAGAGGGAGGGAGAGAAATATTTGGAACTCCAAATCTTATAAAAGTAAATGTTCAAAATTAAAACAAACAAATAGAAGAGTTACTTAAAAATTAGAACTGGAAAGTTCAAATGAAAAATGGAAGAGAAAAGGTAGAAACTCACTCAAGCTTTCCCAAAGTCTCCTGAAAATAAAATTAAAATCACACCTGAAAACAAATTTGGGAGAAACAGAACCAAGAAAGTGATGCAGTGAAATAATTTTCTAGCCCAATACAACTTAGATAGTTGGTGGGAAAGGTCTATCACATAGGAATGAGAGTGGAACACAGCCCATCTCAGACAACGCCCAAGTAACAAAGCAATGGGCTCCTCTTTAGCAAGGCAGGAGCAGACCTTGTGGGCAACTGAATTGCAGCAACTTCTGGAGCTCTCAGTTAACAGATAATAAGGTCAGAATAGAATATTCTGACCATAGAAGATTATGGGGGTAACTTTGCTGGAACTTGGTGAAGGACTCTGTTGTATTGCTCATACATTACAGTCCTGGGATGCAGTAAGGTAAGGAGAATCATTAGCATACAAGAGCTTGTGACTGCAGTGTAGCAGGGTAGTTTCAGGGCAGAAAAAAGTGCTTGTGGTCACTCACAGACCTTCAAAGAACAGAGTAGGAGAATAGGAAAAGAACACCTCTCCTTAGATCATACCACCTTGAAAGAAATGAAAACTTACAGTTCTTACAACAAAAGACCCTGGAACAAAGCCCAAGTCAACATAAAGTTTAAAGTCAACAAATATGATGGGGTAAATAAGCAAACAATGAAGAAAGAATCTTGCCATAGAAAGTTACTATGGTGAAAGGGAAGATCAAAACACAAACTCAGAAGACAACAAAGTCAAAACTCATATTCAAAACTTCGAAGAAAAATAGAGTCAATTGATTGGTGTCAGACCCAAAAAGAATTCCAGAATGAGTACAAAAATGATTTCATTTTATTTTGCTCTGAATTGTGTTTCATTTTTACCCACAATTACATATCAAGAAAATCATAGCATTCATTTTTACAAGATTTTGAGTTCCAGTTTTTTCTCCCTCTCTTTCCTCCACTTCTGTCTTCTGAAAATGGTAGTCACTTTGATATAGGTTATATATATGCTATTACATGAAACCTATTTTCATATTCATTATAGTTATGGAAGAAGAAACAGATCAAAAGAAAAAATATAACAAAGAATAAAGTAAGTGAAAAAAAATACTTTGATCTTTGTTCAGATTTAGTTCTTTAACTGGATATGGAAAACATTTTCATTTGTGAGTCCTTTGTCCTTGTCTTGGATCATTGTGTTGCTGAGAAAAACTGAGTCATTCATGATTGATCATCACACTGTGTTACTGTTACTGTGTACAGTGTTCTCCTGATTCTGTTCATTTCACTGTGCATCAGTTAACTCATCTTTCTAGGTTTTTCTGAAATATGTCTGCTCATCATTTCTTATTGCACAATAGTATTCCATTGCATTCATATAATACAGCTTGTTCATCCATTCCTCAAATGATGGGCATTCCCTCAATTTCCAATATTTTGCCATCATGAAAAGGGCTGCTATAAATATTTTTGCATATGCAGGTCCTTTTCACTTTTTAATGGTCTCTTTGACATACAAACCTAGTAATGGTATTGCTGAATCAAAGGGTGTTTTCAGTTTTATAGTTTTTTGTGCATAGATCCAAATTGTTCTCCAGAATGGTAGGATCAGTTCTCAACTCCACCAATAGTGCATTTGTTTCCCAATTTTCCTACATCCTCTTCACCATTTATGATTTTACATTTTTTGTCATATTAACGTGTCTAATTGGTGGGTGACTGTATTTCAAAGTTGTTTTAATTTGCATTTCTCTGATTTAGATCAGGGTTTCTTGAACTTTTTCCATTAATGACCCCTTCAGTACTTCATATGCCTAGAGACATATTTGATTTCTTCATCTGAAAACTGCTTGTTCATATCCTTTGATCATTTATCATTTGGGGAAGAGTTTGAAATGTCATATATTGACTCAGTTCTCTATATATTTGAGAAAATGGGCCTTTATCCAAAGCACTTGATGTAAAGATCGCTTCTCAACTTCCAGTTTTCTTTCTTATCTTAGTTGTATCGGTTTTGTTTGTACAAAGCTTTTGAATTTAATATGATCAAAACTATCTATTCTACATTTCATAATTGCACTCTACTCTTATTTGGTCATGAATTCTTCCCTTCCCCATAGATTTTATGGATAGACTATACCTTGCTCTTCTAATATGATTGCTTCATTGTCTATGGTATATTTTAGCCAGATGTGGTTACCACCTTATCTCTTTTAATTAGTTCCATTTTTTGCTCCTACTTAATCTAATATCAGGATTGCCAGCCCTGCTTTCTTTGGTGTCAGTCTGAAGCAAAATAGTTTCTAATCTAGACTCTTACATTTACTCTGTGTGTCACAATGCTTTTAGTGTGTACCTTCTAAGCAACATATTGTAGGATTCTGAGTTTTTAATACACTCTGTTAATTTTATGGAGGGATGTTCATCCCATTCACATTCACAGTTATGATTATTACCTGTGTATTTTCCTCCATCCTATTCTACTTCCAGTTTGTCCTCTCTTTCACCCTTTCCCACTTCACCAGTATTTTACTTCTGTCTGCTGTCTCCACCAATCTGTCCTCAGTCAGTCCCCAAACTACCCCTCACCTTTGTTTAATCTTCTCTCCTCCTGCTTTTCTGTCCAGAAATATTGATTTGTATATTCATCTGATAATACATATTATTCCCTCTTTGAACCAATCCTGATGAGAGTAAGGTTCAAAAAATGTCCATCGAACTTTTACCATCTTCCTCTTAATGATAATCAGACTTTTTTTTTACCACTTCATGTGAAATAATTTGAGCCATTCTACCTCTCCTTTCATTCTGCCTCCATTGTGTTACTTTTTCTCATGCCTTCTTTTTTACATTATTCCCTCAAATTCACTTTATACCTTTACCTTCTTTCTATGTAAATCTCTTCTACCTGTACTGTTACTGACACAGTTTTTAAGTTAAATGTATCATCTTCCTGTGTAGGAATGTAAACAGTTTGTCTCTATGGAATCCTTTTCCATTTTTACCTGTTTATGCTCCTCTGGGATCTTTTCCTAGAAGTCAAAGCTTTCATTTAGTTCTGTCTTCTCATTATGAAGGCTTGAAATCCTCCTATTTTGCTGAATTGCCATTTTCCCCTTGATGTATTGTGCTAAATTTTGCCCAGTAAATAATTCTTAATTTTAGTCATAGCTCATTTGTGCTCTGGAATAGCATGTCCCATGACCTCTAGTCTTTTAATGTTGCAGCTGACAAGACCTGTGTAATCCTGATTGTGACTCCCTGATATTTAATTTGTTTATTTCTGGCCACTTGTAGCATTTTTTCCTTTACCTGATAGTTCTGAAATTTGACATTTATGTTCCTTGGGATTTTTATTTTGGAATTTTTTTCCTGAGGTCATAGGTGAATTGTCTCAGTATCTCTTTTGCCCTCTGGTCCACGACATCAGGCAAGTTTTCTTTGATAATTTCTTGAGAGATGCTGTCCAAGTCATTCTTTTGATTATGGCTTTTAGGTAATCCAATGATTCTGATACTGTGTTTCCTGAAACCATTTTCCAGGTCAGTTATTTTTCCCACAATATATTTTACATTTCCTCCATATTTTTAATTCTTTTGAATTTGTTCGATTCTTGATATCTCATAGAGTCATTAGCTTCCACTTGCCTAATGCTACCTTTTCAGGAGTTGTTTTCCTCAGTGCTTCTTTGTACTTCTTTTTCATTTAGCCAACAGGAATTTTTAAGAGGGTGTTTTCTTAAAAGGATTTTGGTATCTTTTTTCCCATTTGGTCAATTCTACTTTTTAAGCAGTTTTCCAAGATGTTGAATTTTTTTTCTTGCATTGCTTTCATTTCTTTTCCCAATTTTGTTCTCCCTCTTTTATATGATTTTTAAGATCCTTTTTGTGCTTTTCCATGAGTTCTTTCTGGACTTGAGAACACTTCCTGTTTTTCTGGAGGGTCTTGCCCATAGGTATTTTGAGAATGTTGTCCTTTCTGAGTTTGAGTCTTGGTCTTCCCTGTCACTCTAATAGCTTTCTATGGTCAGATTCTTTTTGTTGTTTGTTGCTCAGCTCTTTTTTCGGCCTTTTTCCTTTCCAGGGGAGTGGTTGGCACTGCTCGAAGGTGTAGGGCCTACCTCATGCTGAGGTGAGGTCCATTGGCTGTGTCTGGTGTGTGCTGAATTGGGTGAAATTTTTCTTCATTTCATCAGGGCTACACTGAAGCATGTGGAGCTCTGGTCCCTGAAGGATCCATGTGTTTCCTGGACTGTGCTGACACATGTGGAAGTTCCAGCTCTGGAGGGTGCTTGCAGAGAGCTGTGCTGAAGTGCCCTGCTACTGGGAGATACTTGCCCACCTGGGGCTGAGGCAAAGCACATGATTCTGGAGTCTGCTGTTTCCTCTGGTTATGCTAAAGTCCTGGTGTTGATGTTTACCTGCTTCATCATTCTGGGGCTCATTATCTCCCACTGCTTTGCTGAAGAGGGGCTTGCTTCTGGCTTGCTGGGACAGTTCATGTCTTGAAATGTGCTCCCCCTTTACCCAAGTGAGATGAACCTTTCTTGCCAATTTACCTTATCTTTCCATTGCCTCCACTGTTTGTTCTGGGGTATTATTGTTTTGGGATTTGGGGTGCTATTTTATGATCATTTGGTTGTATGAAAATGAATATGGGAGAACTAAGCAATTTACTACTCATTCTGCCAGCTTGCATCCTGGAAGTCCTACTCTTTCAAAAAGCATTTTAAAAATCAAATAAGAAAGGTAGAGGAAAACTTGGAAAAAGAAATGAGAATGATGGAAGCAAGTCATGAAAAAGAATCAACAGCATGGTAAATAAAGCACAAAAATATACTGAATTAAACATTTAAAAAACAAACAAACAAACAAAACAAAAGAATAGCCTAAGTGGTTAGAGGTACAAATATGTACTAAAGAGAAGAACTCCTTAAAGAAAACAGAATTGGTGAAATGGAAAAAGATGTACAAAATTCACCAAAGGGAAGAACTCCATAAAAAGTAAAATTGCCTAAATAAGGAAGTAAGTACAAAAGCTCACTGAAGGAAACAATTCCTTAAAAAATAGAATTGGCAAGTGAAAGATAATAACTCCATGAGACATCAAGTAACAAACAAAATCAAAAGAACGAAAATAAATAAAAGAATATGTGAAAAATTTCTTTGGAAAAAAAAAACAGCTAATCTGGAAAATAGAGGAAATATTTTTTAAGAATTATTGGACTACCTGAAAACCACGATCAATGAAAGAGCCTAGACATCATATTTTAAGAAATTATGGGGAAAACTTCCCAATATCTCAGAACCAGTAGAGAAATAGGAACTAAAAGACTCCACTTATTTTCACCTAAAAGAGTCCCAAATTCAAACTCCCAGGAATATTTTAGCCAAATTCCAGAAGACTCAGGTCAAAGAAAAAAATATTTAAAGCAACAGGAAAGAAACCATTCTAATATGGCAAAGTCACATTCAAGGTGAAACAAAATTTAGCAGCTACCCCATCAAAAAGCTGGAGAACTTGGGATATGACACCCCATAAAGCAAAAGACCTGAGATTACAACCCAAAATCACCTTTCCAACAAAATAATATAATCCTTCTGGGGGTGGGGGATGAAATAAAGAACTTTCAAGAAATCCTGGTGAAAATACCAGAAGTGACTTCCAAATGCATGACTCAAGAGAAATCATAAGGAGATCAGTAAGGTTAAACTGTTTACTTTTCTGTATGGAAAAATGATACATTAATTTTATCATTATTAGGATAATTAGAATTCCACATATAAAGCAGAGTACAGGGAAGAGTTGATCATGTTGGGATGATGTAAAAATATAGGTGAGACAGAGGGATGCTCTGGGAAAAGGGGGAAGGGAGAAAAAGAATGGGGATAGTTATCTCTCAAGAATGAGGTATTGTTTTCACAATGAAAAGGGAAATTGTGTGTGGTTGGATGGGCAATACCTGAATTTTAGTGATATCTAAATTGATTCAAAGAAAGAAATTAAATATCTACACATTGAATTGTTAATATAACTCTTATCTTACAAAATGGAGAAGTAGGAGGGTAAGGGAGTAAGAGAATGGGGGTCACATAAAAGAGTTCAGGTCAAAAAGTAGTGGTCAGGAGAAAAATGGACTTTAGAGGAGGGATAGAATAAAAAATGAGAAAGAAAGATAAACAAAAAAAATTAGGATATAAGGGAATGCTCAGCTAATTACATCAAGTGTGAGTGAGAATGGGATGAATTCACCCATAAAATAGAAGCGGATGGAAGAATGGATTAGAAACTGGAATCAAGCAATATATTGTTTAGAATCAAAATAGAAACACTCATATAGAATTAAAATAAACAACTAAAGCAGAATTTATTATGTTTCAGAGAAATTTTTAAAAATAGGTAGGGGTAACAAAAATGATCCCAGATAAAGCAAAAGCAGAAACAAGCTGAATTAAAAGGGATAAGGGGAGAAAGTGTGAATTATACTACACATGTATAGAACAAATAGCATAGTATCCAAATTGTTAAAAAAAAAAAAGTTAAATGAGTTATAGGAGGAAATAAAGAGTAAACCATACTATTGAGTGACCTCAACCTTTCCCTCTCAGAGGTAGGTAAATATGAATATGAAATAAATGAGAAAGAAGTTAAGAAGATGAATAGAATTTCTGAAAAATTAGATATGATTGACCTCTGGAGAAAACTGAATGGGCAAAGAAATGAAGATAACTTTTT